>NW_009799099.1:5755581-5860228 GCF_000213175.1 Neurospora tetrasperma FGSC 2508 | reverse complement strand
AAAAGTGTTTGTTTCATTCCAAACTGTGACCGTAACCCCGTCTCCATCCATCCTCCGCCCCGTCTCGGGAAACGAGGAACACCTACCCACTACCTCTACCTACCTTACCTTACCTCACCTACTCCCTACGTACCTTACCTCCATACAGTACTTACCTCTACGTACCTACAGAGCTAGGTTGCTGAAACCCTGCTGGCTCTGTGTCTGGCCTGGGCTGCCCTGGCTGCCTGGCTGAGTGCCCTGCCTTCCATGTCCACCAGGAGGACCGGCCCAGATTCCCTCACGTACCTTACCGTACCGTAAAGATGGAGTTCCTGTCAGGCTATGCAGCCGCAAGGGCCCCTTTATCCGCCTACCAGGTCGAGCCGCTGCCGCCTCCACCGTCGACTTCATCTTCTGGCCAGCTGCTGCAGCCCTCCTCCTCCTCCGATCGTCGAGCGCCGCCGCATCCTCTCCATCCCACCGTCACTCGCTCCAAGTCGACCTCGGGCGCTCACTCGCACAGACGCCATCGTCAGTACGGCCACGCCCGCACCAACAGCGCCAGCACCACCGGCAGCAGCTCGGGCGCTCCTCTGCAGGTGGTCAGCAGCGCCGCCGGTCATCATCATCAGCATCATCATCCATCGACACCAGCATCGTCCTCCCACAAGCATAAGCTGTTGAAGCCAGCTTGGTTACAGCCAAGTGGAACACATCACCCACCATCAGATCGCAGCGACGACGCGGCCGCCACAAGCGCTGCCAACTCTGCCTCATCTGCCTCGGCGGGACCGGGACCCCGTGCGACCTCGTCTCTCGAACATTATCGCCCCTCGCGCCGCGACTTCCTCAGCCCTCCCTCATCATCCCATCACCAGCACCGTAGCTACTATCCCGACTGGATACCTACGGCTGGCCTACACCCGAACCCACACCACGGCCACAGGCAGCTCCCCGCGACGTCTCGCATCGACACGCACGATAGCAAATACTGGACTCCCCCCAATACTGCCAGCGCTTCCGAGCCTTCGTCAGCCCGGTCGCCCGTCTCTCGCGCCGGAACCCGCACACTCGCGCCCACTACGAGTAACAACCTCAGTCTTGTCGGAGGAGGAGCTGGCGCCTCCATTGCTTTTGCCGCCCACGCCGCCTCCAGCATCCTCGAGCGTGGTCGTCACGTGCCGCCGTCGCAGCCGCCCCATTCCCAGGGGCAACAACATGCCAGTAGCGCAGCCGGCGCCATGCCTCTCTCGTCCGGCACCAGCTCCAAGATCTCTGGTTATGATGGCTCCCGCGCCGAAAGTGTCTCCAGCATTGCTGGCACCACGGTAAGCAGTCGGACATTCCTCTCGAGCGACCCGCTTCCGAACCCCGACCAGCTCGCCAACAACGAGGCCCGACCATTTGTTGTGCGCAGCGGCCGAACGTACATCTCCGATCCGACGCTGGCGTACCCGCTGCCCGTCGATCTCGAGGAAATACATAGGCAGACCCTGAGGACGCTGTTGCTTCTGCAGCTCTTTGGCAAGCCCATATGCTCGCCCGAGTTCGCCGACCAGCCACCCAAGCGCATTCTGGAAATTGCCTGCGGCTCTGGCGTTTGGTCGATGCTCTGCTACAAGCACTACAAGAAACTCGGCCAGGCTGACGGCATTTCCTTTACGGGTATTGACATTGCTCCCCTGGCTCCACCCAGCAGCTCAGGCAACAGCGACAGTAGCGAAGGGCGCCGCAGCAACCGCGCCTCTTCCTCGTCTGCTACGCTGTCAGCAGCAGGTGGAGGTGGTGCCACGAGCTCTTCGGGGATGCAACCTGACCCGCAAATGAACTGGCGTTTTGTTCAGCATGACTGCCGCAAGTTCCCTTTCCCCTTTCCTGACGGCTCGTTCGATTTGATCATGTGCAAGGACGTGTCTCTCATCACTACTACTGCCATGCAGCAGCCGTTGATCGACGAGTACATTCGCCTTGTTGCGCCGGGCGGTGCCATCGAAATCTGGGAAAGCGATCATACTCTGCGCATGCTAAGGCCGCACGTCCCCGAACATATGCAGAACTCGTCAGCGCCGGCCGCTGGTGAGGATGGGCAGCCGGCCGAAGGTAGCGAGGACAACGAAGTCGAGAAAAGCCCCGAGGAAATCGAAGCCGCCGAAGCCGCCCGCATGGGAGCCTACGTAATGACACCCAACACTCCGCTCTCCTCCCCGCTCAACCATTTCCTGGTGGAATACAACGCCTGGCTGTCCAAAGCCCTCGAAGCCCGTTCTCTGTCGTCCATGCCCTGCACCCTCATCGGCCCCATTATGCTGCAAGAAGCCGAGACCCTCACAGCGATGGGCAACAAGCGGCTGGCTGTTCCGCTATCAGAAGTCCGTTGGGAGCGCGAGGGCGTGGGCGGTGTGGTGACCAAGGATGGAAAGGCGTTTATTTCGACAAAGCCGAGTTTTTCGAATCTGCAAATGGATGCGAATGGGGGAATGGGAAAGACGTTGGGGCCGGAAGCGCGGGCACTGAGGAGGACGACGTTGATCACGGTGGTGCAGATGATTCAGAGTTTGGAGCATATACTGAGGGATGTGAGTGGAAAGAGTCAGGATGAGTGGGATGCATGGTTGGGTAAGATGATGAATGATTTGGTGGAAGGGAATGGGACGAGTTGGGGAGAGTGTTTGGAGGTTGGAGTATGGTGGGCCAGGAGGAGGTGAGGCTATTTGAGGTTGAGGAAGTAACGAGGGAGAGCAGTCAAGGGAGGTGTAGTTTCATTTGTGATGGATCGAATGGTAATTTCTTAATGGTGGCCTCTGTTTCTGGAGTCGAAAGGAAGGAGGCCGGGATATAGGGTGAGCGTGTTTTGGATATGGATGGGTGGATGGAATTGGATGGGATGCATCTGGGTGGGTAGGTCTGGTGGAAGATGTCTTGGATGGACTTATATATGGATAGGTATATAGGAAAGATGGACCTATGAAGTCATGTCCAGTTTCGTGCAGTCGTATCAAGATTCCTTCATTCCGCGTTGAAAACTTTGCTCATATGCAATGACACTGCTATGTGTACAACTTCTGAGATCTGTTCAATTATGACCGTTTCTGTTCACTGACACACCCAAGGAGATCCCATTACAGATACAAGTTTCCTTCACACGTATGTAGAGGTATAAATAACACGAATCAACAACACCAACCCTCACTCACTCACTCACTCACTCACTCAAACCTGAGGGTACTCCTGAAAGACCTGTGGTTCCCCTTCATATTGCTTCTTTAACGTTCGGTATTTCTTGAGATAATATCTGTGTTCAAGTCAATTCCCCATTCTTCACTTTGACCGGGGATGGAGCACCTCTACACTAGACAGGGCAGGATAGGGTCGGTGGGGTAGTACAGGATAGGGTAGGTAACGTAGAGGTACATGTACTCACAAAGCCTGCAACTCCTTTTGTACAAACTGCGCCGTGGCAATCGCCTGCTTGATTTCCCCTTCGTCGCGCAGGTTGGATTTGGACATGAAGGCGCGGTGCAGGCGGGGGCGGAAGTAGTCGTAGCCTTGGGGGTATTCTTTGCCCATGTGGAGGAGTTCTGTTATGTTTGTTTTTGTCAGTCAGTTGTCCGTTCTGTTTTTTTCTGTATCATGGATGGATGGATGGGTGCTGGTGGTGTTGATAGTACCTCTAGTGTAGCCTAGAGGTACCTAGAAAAGTGGAAGAATTCATGGGGAGGATGGATGGAAGAAAAGGTAACGCAAGATACCTTTGTACAATTGGATGACTTGGCGACGGAGGACGGGGTTAGGTGGTGGGAGGGCCATGATTGTTGTTATTGTTATTGTTATTGAAGAGTCAAATAACTTGGTTTCGGATGATTTTAAAAAGAAAAATAGATGCCGATTATTTTGTAAAGGTGGTGGTGTGAATGATGAGTGTTTACATTGCTTCCAATAATGATGATGGTGTTGCTGACTGTGGTGCTACTATGGTGTTGATAAAGAGGAAAGTCCGTGCACATGACTGAGTACCGTAGCGTGACGCCATAGGGGACTGGGGAAAGGAAGTGGAAGTTGGGGACGGGAGCTGCTTGGGGAGCTCTTATCTTATCGGTTGGATGCTGGGCGGCATTGACGAGTTGATCGACTGACTGACCGATTGCTTTGCCATCTCGAGAGGACCCTGGACTTGAACAGCCTTTTCATTCGCCAAAGATGACCTTTCAAGAAGTATTTCCTCTATACTGGTTATATCTTACGGTTAGGGTGACTCGTACATCTTCACTTCTCTGACTGATGGCTTGAGGTTAAGCCGGGTACCCTGACCCGATCTGGCAGAGACAAGCACTAACAGCCTCTTATCCTATTACTGTCGTTAGACTGCCATTGCAATTCCAATACTGACGATGGCCTGCCATGAAAACGATTACTGGATTTCCCATTGGAAATGTGACCATACTCCCCAGCGGCCCAGGTCTTCTTGGTATTCCCAGTTCTCTGGACGCAATCGGCTAAAGTGCCTATTATTCTCTCTGTTAGGTAGCCCAGCCCCACCCCGGCTAACCCCGCTGCCGAGAATGACGGGCTCGATCTACCGATTGACGACGACGGCCAGGCCGAGGCCCGGATCACCGGATTGAACGTCAACCGAACTAACTCCCATTCCTTGGCTCCGTTCCGCTCACTTACAGCATCTTGATTATTGATCACATCATGAATTGATTTTTCGCATTCTCATCCTGCTCAAACTTACCTGTACTGCCGTCCCTCGTTCCTCTCACACGTCCCTCAACAGCTCCGTTATCGCAGTTATCGCAGTCATCGCAACGCAACCATGCCACCAACTCTCCCCGTTATCCCACACTCCGGCCTGTATCTTCTCACCCGCACCACCACCCAACACCTACCAAAAACCATTACCACCACCACCCGCCGCATCTCAACATCCCCTTTCCTCACCACCCATCACCACCACAACAAATCCCCCATAATCACTTCGATCGACCAACAAATCCCCAAACCCCCACCCAAGAAATGGATCACCGACCTCCCTGCCCGCCTGGGGAAATGCATCATCTTTGGCTGTTCTCCCTCTCAGATTAGAGATGCGTCGGTGATTTTGAGAGCGGTGGCGACGGAGTGGCGGGGGTTGTTGGCGGGTGCGGAAGGGTTTTTGACGGGGGGGAGGAGGGGAGTGGATTCAAGGGAGGTGGTCTGGGGGGAGATGGATAGTTTTGTGAGTTTCTTTTCTCCTTTTTTTTTTTCTTTTTTGATGATGAAGTTTGAGGATAAAGTTGGAGGGATGTGAGGGCGGGATGGGGAGAAAGGGGAGGGGGGAAAGGGGGAGAGGAGATGGAGGATGGGTGGGAAGGGTCGGAGAAAAAATTGGACTGGAAGGGGGAGTTGGGAAGTGAAGGAGGAGATGGGGAAGAGAGGGGGGTGAGAAAGAGAGAAAGGAGCGGACAGAGAAGAACAAATTGGACGAGAACATATTGGGAGATGTGCAAGGGGATGGATGATTGAGAAGAGGGGGGTGATGGCGGAAGGTGATAAGTGGGAATGGTCGAAAGGTGGATGTGGTGAGAAGGAAAAAGGGCAGGGTGAAAAAGAAGAGAATACGAAGGGCAGAGAGGAGAGAGTGTGAGGCAATATAGTTGAATTAATGGGGCGGTGAGTACATCAGGATAAGAGCTAACGAGAAGCAATAGGGCCACGTAAACAACGTCAACTACTACCGCTACGCCGAATCCGCACGAGTCAACTGGATCACCAACTTCTCCGTGCACGTCGACCCAGCTCACAGGCAAGAGTGGGCGGAACTAATGCAACCAAAGGCCATCGGTCTAATCATGAAGTCCCTAAAGTGTGATTTCAAATTCGTATGTCCTTTCCCCCTCCATGATTCCCTTCCCCCATTCACCCCCTTACTAACCCTCCCCCAGCCAATGGTCTACCCCGACCGTATCTCCGTCTATCACCGCCTCTCCACGCCGCCCCAGCACGGACAAACCAGCTTCCACCTCGACTGCATCGTCCTCTCGCACCAACATCGCCGCGCCGCTGCCCGGCTGGAAGAAGACGTCGTCATCTACGATTACCGCAAGGCAGGCAAGACGGCCATGCCCGAGTTTATGTTGACTCAGTTTGAGAAGACGTGGAAGATGCAGCAGGAGGAGACAATCAGGGCGCGCAAGAGGATATGGGAGTTGATTGCCGGAGTGGAGAGGTTAGAGAGGGAGACGTGGGATCGAGAAGATGCGAAGGAGGATATGGGAAGTGCGGTCAAGGGGTCATCGTCTTGAGGACGTCTTGAGGGAGGGGTGACTCAGGTACAGTGACAGTCAAAAAATATTGTCACCCCTTACCCTATTAGACGTGTGGGGGAGGGTGACAGTATTTTTTGATTATGAGTTTACCTGGCGTGGACTGAGTTGTTGAATGGCGATGGGGTTTGGATGGCAGGTAAGTGAACGATACCCGTGAATTCCATGGCGGAAAGATTATGCTGACAGTGGACACGGAGAAGAATCGATAGTAATAGAACTGTAACGCCACCACTTGAAAGTCGAGATCTTCCAGCATGTTGGGTGGGCTGCCCGATGCCAGCAGGTGAGCTGATAAAGAAGTGAAGCGAAGTTCCGCAGTGGCAGCCGGTGTTAGGCCTCTCTCGAGACAACTTGGATCCAACTAACAAGGCCAACGGAGACTACTTTATTTTCCCGACTTTCTTCAGGCTTGGTCCTAGACATTGCAATCGGCTTGCAATGAAAGACGCAAAATTTCCTGTCTAGGTGAATGTAATGCGATACTAGTCTTCCATCCTGACTTTCCTCGTCATCTCGTCCAGACCTTTTATCCGCGATCGGCCTTGGATGTCCAACCTTGAATTGACTACCACTCGTCGACTCACTAGACACCAAGACCTTCAGCCTTGTAGGCATGAACATCGCTACCACCACGCTCGACTCGACATTCATTCCTGAGCCTACATTGGCCTGCCATGCTGCAGATGTGAACCTGCTTGCAAGGCCACTTGTTTCGACAAGATATCTTGCTGAATACAGGTACATGTGAGCACATCTAACTCACAAACCATCCCCATCGCCACCATCCCAGCCATCGTCTGCAGAACGGCTACCTCGAACCATTACGGTCATATGTCCAGCTACGGCATTACGAGTATCCTCGCCTCGAAGTTCCGGACTAAGGAGCCCTAACACCACCGCCGATATGCCGATATACCGATGACACTAGCAAACACGTCACTCAATACACCGAAAAAGGACAACGCCACCGTACCGCAGTGACTCAGGGAATACAACTTGAGCTTTCCCTGGAAATCAGGCAACATCTGCAAGCATATGTACTAAGACAACCATACTTCTCTGCCGACCAGAAATTTTATGCAAGACGATGATTTGGAAAGTGTCCTTTTGGAAATCGGTAGGCGGAAAAGAACCTCAAAGAATCGAATATCGGGCTCGCAAGCCATATTCATCAATATTTTTTTCTCTGGCATGAAATGCACATATTCGTGCAGTGTGCTTACAGATTCTGCCTGATTTCCAGGAAACCTAAATCTGGATGGCCCGAGCCTTCGAATACAGATGACTCCGAAGCTCAAAGGGCGCGGCTGGCGCCAAACGGTGGCCATACTGCATTGCTACATGAAAAGGCGTGCATGAAAAGGCGTGCATGCCCCAGCCCTGGATTTGCCGTGGTGTTTTGATCACAAGGAACAAAAGTTGGTCATGCATGGCAACATGGATCCTTCACCCGAACGTCTGGCAGTCAGCCTAAGCCAGACAGTCTGTGTGGAAAACAACTGCCACGTCTTTCGTGGTCCTTTGGCCCGTGTTGTGCGTCTGGAATTCATTTTTCACGCGATCAGCCTGGTTGAGGAAATGCTGGAATCAGAGCTTCTGGTTCATACCTACCTACTGCAAAAGATGCATGTGCAAACCCTTCTTCACAGTCAACAGCCTTGAAGCAGCTGTGCGGGCCCTGAATAATGCAGGCGAGGTGAGAAAACAAGCATGGCATTGCTTTTATTTATTTTTATTCTTTTCCTTCCGCATGCATGCGATGCACATACGCCGAAAAATTATGGAAGTCCTTCGGATTCCATTTTTCTCTTACGCATCTTGCCTTCGTGGCCTTTTCCAATGGCCCTGTAGAATTGTATAAGAACTCACTCCTCCCCCCTTCTGGCAGTTGTGTTTTTTCTCCATCATCATCATCACACACACACTCCAGACCTCTTGATCACTTCTTCTGTTCTAACCAACAAGGAACTTCAACAAGAAACGCTTTCGCTGTTTCCTCTTGCCATCTACTTCAACAACAGTATTCGCCCTACCAACTCGAACAATCCAACTGGAAATCAGTCAAAATGTTCTTCCCCAAGATCCTCATCGGCGGCGTTTTTGCCATGCTCCAGGTAAGCTCTTGGTCTACTGCGATCGAAACCAAACACACACTAATGTTTTTCACAGATGCAGCCTGCCGCCGCAATTCCTATCAATGCCACCGCGATCGCTCCTATCAACGCCACGATGCCAGCCAGCATGACCCTCGCGCGTCGGATCATCGATGTCGACACGGTCGACTGCCATGACGAGTGGTATGAGGAGCCGGCAGTCCGCACCAAGATTGCCATCACAAAGTTCATCCGAGAGGGCATGGAGTACCTCAGACACGTCGCTGGCGTCCCCAAGCTTGGTCCTGGTTCCAACAATTGCGAGCGGGTCAGCTGCTCAAACTGGTCAGCCATTGCCTGGTGCAACCACGTATGTCCTACCACCTGAATCTGAATAATATGAAAAAAAAAACATCTATTGATCCCTTACTTACCTACTTCTTCTCAGGACCCCGACAACTCAAACGAGCTCCCTTCGTATGAAACGATTGCCGAGGCCGCTGAGATCATCCTTGCGTGGTGCAAGGCGAGCAAGAAAGAATTGCATATCAAGGGCCAGGTCTATTCGAAGCAGAAGTGGAGTGTCGTTATTGAGGGAGATCTGTGCTGAGACGGGAGGTGCGCCTATTCTCTAGACATTTTTACGACAAAGGCATGAGGAGCATGGGCATTATCTATCGGAGTGGGCGTTAGTCTTGATCATGGGTTTATGCATTGTACAGGGCACAGGTCTGCCAGGACGGAAAATGTTAGCGACACTAGGATCAGACGAGGTGGTCTTTTTTTGGGGGGGGGGGGGGGGGGTCTGGTCAGTTTTTGGGTTTTTGGGTCTGCATATAACATACCTATCTCACGAAACAACAAGCTGAGGTGGAACTTGGATACCTCTACCGGAGAATAAGTTCCACTTGTCATATCAGTCTTCAGATACGTCGAGGTATAATTGATCTCCTTCTTCTTCTTTTTCTTCACCCTGAACGCTTATGTTGTCAGCAGAAAATTGCCGTGGCCTACTACTCAACCTCAGACTCAGAGCTTTGCCCCTTTCCAATTCTCCATAACAACAAATGCACGGTGAACCGCCACGACGTCCAGCTTATTACCTGTCAGCTTTGACTAGACCTGTCTCAGCATCCTCGTCCATCTTGCCGTAACTCATGACGGGCGTTGAACGTTGGGATATTCGACACTACCTCTAAGGTATGTTTGACCTAAAAAGATGTAAGAAGTGAAAGTCTTTGTTGACAATAAGTTTTCCATCACACATCAGCTTCAGGAACACCACAATTCCAGAAAAGCAATCCAGTGCGTACCATTGCGTCAACACCATTACCTCTATCGTTACCTTATGACAACTGAATGCACCGCAGCCGTCCTCATCGTATCCTCAGTCCTTACCTCCGGGTCTGTTCTGCTCATCTCCCTAATCCAGGTTTGTTCCGAATCCCGTGCAATTGTAGTTTTAGCGGACATTGACTTACATCTACCTTATGGGTCGCAGGTTCTTCCTTATCGCAGCAGTGCCAGCTGCTTCGAACGAACCTCGACAGCCCCATCTCCGGCTATGATATCCAGGAAATTGTCTTGGCACTTCAGGCTGCTGCGGGCATTTCTACCGTCCATGTCACGAGAACCATTCAGGATGTCATCCAGTATGCGGAGAGAGTCAACCCTGGATCCCACTCCAAATTCACCCTCACCCAGCAGCCTCTCAAGGACGAGAGATTCGAGGTCAATAAGTTCAGGTTCTCCTTATTCCCAAGATTGGAAGACAACGGCACGACTGACGCTTTCTGTTAGGACGAAGAGAGCAAGGAACTCGACAGCCATGTTAGCATTGCGGAGGCTAGGTACTCAACAGCTTATTGATAAAGGTCGAATGGGCGCCTTTGTTCGTTATCGGCCTGATCCCCTCAAGGGCCATTGGAATGTCATCATCCAAAGAGAGAATGGTGCAAGAAGACAAGTTGTCGGGGAGCGAGTGAATGCGGGGCGACAGATAGGGAAAGAAGAAGAAGCAATGATGTGGACTAATGGGGTAATAAAGTCGATAATCAGCGAGTTCCGTCTGATATCGTCATAGGCCGTGGCCGGCTGGAGTGGATTGATGACTCCCGTTTTGATGCTGATGGTTCAGTTGAAACTTTGTTATGATGGGAAGATGTGCAATTCCCATGGACAGCCATGAATTCTGTTATCTTCTGTTGATCAAGGCACCCATCAGTTGACGCAAACAGTCAGTGACGGTCGTGGGAAAGAACAGTTCGAGACGTTAGAAAGGGCGACTACAATACGGTGCCGGTTTACCATGCCAGCCCTTGCCAGCCATTGCCAGTAAGTGCTGGCCAGAAAGGGGCCCGTGACAGGTGGCAGCTGGTCATAGCTCAAAAAGCAAGCACACGGACAAAGGTCCGGTAATCACGTGATGCAACCAATGGGCATTAGGTAAGCAGGGCCACGGTGGAGGCTGCTATCTCTGCAGTGCGGTCTGCGAATGGAACTCCATCCAAAGGCGGGTCCGGCTGCGTTGCGCGAGAGGAGGGACCCAGTTCTGGCTGAGACACCAACCACAGCCCAGGAGCCCCGACCAGTCAGGCTAGTAATGACATGACCACCAGCGACCGCCGCCGCCGCCGCCCCCAGTCCACACACCACAACCAACCCGTACACTACACACTACACAACAACAGCATCTTCACACGAGTATCCATTGACGGGCGCGACACCCAGCAAACACGGTTTTATCGGCCGAGTATCGACAGAGGACGCATAGTGTACACAATCATTACCGTACGTTTTTGCCCTCCAGTCCAGTCCAGACTCCTTGGCTCCGACCTCCATCCATCCAGCCTTGGCCCAGACCAGATACCAAGGTAGCCTCGAGCGACGGGAGTGGGAGACTTGGTTGTTAGGTTGGCAAGTCAGTGTGAGAGTGGAGGAACAGCCGGGTGCCACCCAGCCAGCCCGGCCACGGCAACGGCACTGCTCCTATTCCCACCACCACCACCACCACCATCACCACCGCCAACACCCCGCTATACACCACCACCACCATCATCGAGTCTATCTCCAGTCTCACTCACTCTCTCTCTATCTCTTTGGATCAGCTGCTAGTGCGGCGCATTGCATCTTATCTGATCGTGTTCACCTTCTTGTCCCTCCCTGGCCTATTCTTACCACGAAAGACCAAGCTCCTCTTCCAGCCAAGGTGGTGATATTCCTCCTCTCTACCTCACCAACCACACGTGACACACCCCCTTTGCTCGTTACCAGTCTGATTTATGAACTAACTTTCGTCTCGTCCATTGCGCTCGTTCTTAGGCTTGTGCTTCTAAATCACTACATGCGATTAGACAACCGTTAACTTGCGTCGATCGTCGAGCTTGCCTCTTGCCCCCCCTTCTCAACTCAACCACCCTCTCCGAGAAGAATTGAAACGGAACCCACCCGACTACCACTTACACCGACGACGTCACCTTCCTCTCCCCGAGACGATCGACGGTTCAGCGAGTACTCACCGCGCGCGTCAAGACAACCCCACGGCACTCCACGTGCGGTTCCTCCTTGCGCTGCTACGACTACTACACTAGCTCGTGCCCCCCGCTGCCTGCTGTGCTGTTGCGCTGCTGTCGTTGCTGGATGGCCGTCTGAACGTCTGGCACCATCCCCCGCCAACGGCAGACGCTTAGGACACTGCATCCATGCCCGAAGAAGAGACTGCTGTGCTCCATGCCAACTTTGCTTTTCCACCTCCCGACAACATCGACTACCCGAACCTGGTCGACCCAGATAGCTGTTTCACGCGCGACCCTCGCGCCCGACCCCACCACCTTCACAGGCCTGCTCGCCATTCGTCGTCGCTAGATGGCAGATGGTCACCGCTATATGCAGCAGTCCTTCTTGACCCCTCTGCCCACCCAGTTCGCCTCTAACAACCACCTCGCGACGGGACTCCTCCTGAATTCCCTGCTCAACCAGTTTATCGCCGACCCCTCCGCCGCCCAGCAGCAAGCCGCCGCCCAAGCCAACCCCGCCCACAGCTCTGCGACCCAAATTAATCGAGGCATGTACGGCCAGAACCACCCGCAGGGGCACAACCCCCGACTCAATGGCGCCGCGCCAGGCCGACAACCCAACATGCCCATGTTCTACAACCACGTACCACAGCAAGGCCATCCACACCAGGGGCACAATGCGCACCACCAGGTCCTCCAGGCCGGCCACTCGGGGCATGGCGCGAGGAACGACCTGATGAGCCATTCGACCTTCTCGAGCGGCATCATGGGCAACGCCAGCCCTTACACTACCAACAATCTCCAGAACGGCCACTCGGTCGCCGCTAGGGGCGGTCCGGCTGAGCAGCCCGCCAACGAGCATTGGCAAAAGCAAATGCGCCTAAAGGAAGAGTCGGATCGCGCACATTCTGCAATGACGGAGCAGCACCAACCTCATTACTACGCGCGGCTTAAGGCGCCCGAAAATAAGGGGATTGGAGGAGCCCTGACTGCGGGTGGCACAAACGCCTCGGGTGACTCCGAGGAGGAAGTGAGGAGAAGACCCTACCAAGTGGAAAAGAGGAATAGACGACAAGACTGGCACAATCTGGACATGAGTGGTCAGGGCCTGCGCGCTCTTTCCTCGGCGCTGTTCAGCTATGACTTCTTGGTAGAGCTCTATATTGCCTCCAATCGATTAACGTTCCTCCCCGCCGAGATTGGCAAACTGCGTCACCTCAAGATTTTAGAAGCGTCCAACAACCTACTATCCGAGCTTCCCCCGGAGATTGGCATGTGCACCAGCCTCGAGAAACTGCTTTTATTCGACAACCAAATCAGAGATCTGCCCTACGAATTGGGCTCCCTTTACAAGCTGGATATTCTTGGTATTGAAGGAAACCCAATCAACCCGGGTCTCAGGGAAGAGATCGTGGAACGTGGAACAAAGAGCTTGATCAATAGCCTACTTGAACAAGCACCAGGTGAGTACCACATTTGTAGCTCGTAACAGCTGTCAAGCTAACGCGCTTATTGCAGTTCCTCTTCCTCCCAGTCCTCGGAAACCCATCGTCGTACAAGAAGACGTATCGCCCAGTCTCGAGCGGATCAAGGTGATGACCTGGAATATCCTATGCGACAAGTTTGCGACAACCACCATGTACGGTTATACGCCTACGGGAGCGCTCTCCTGGGAATACCGAAAGGAGAGGATTCTCCAGGAAATACGGGACAGGGACGTGGACATGTTGTGTCTGCAGGAAATTGCTACGGACGTGTTCAGGGATTTCTTCAGCCCGGAGCTGGCTCAGAATGACTATAAGGGTGTGCACTGGCCACGGCCCAAGGCCAAGACAATGAACGAGAAGGATGCGGCAGCAGTTGATGGATGCGCCATCTTCTACAAGGGAAGCAAGTGGATCCTGCTCGACAAGCAGCTTATCGACTACGCCAACATTGCCATCAACCGTCCGGACATGAAGAACCAGCACGATATCTTCAACCGAGTCATGCCCAAGGACAACATCGGCATCATCTGCTTCTTCGAGAGCAGGCGCACGGGCGCGCGCGTCATTGTCGCCAACACGCATCTGGCTTGGGAGCCAACACTAGCCGACGTCAAGCTTGTCCAGACGGCTATTCTTATGGAGAATATCACCAAGTATGCCGAGAAGTATGTCCGCTGGCAACCCCTGAAGGACAAGCGCGGCATTCAGATCCCGCAATCCGTCTCTGTCGAGAGCGACATTCCAAAACCCGAAATGCCCGAGCCGGGCCCCTCGCAGGAGTACCGTTCCAACACGGACATTCCCCTCATCGTCTGCGGCGATTACAACTCGACGCAGGAATCCTCGGTTTACGAGCTTTTGTCCATGGGCCGCGTCACGCCCGAGCAATCCGATTTTGGAGGCCACCAGTACGGCAACTTTACGCGCGACGGCGTCGCCCATCCGTTTAGCATGCGGTCCGCGTACGTCCATCTCAACGGCACGCCCGACGAGCTGTCCTTCACCAACTACGTGCCCGGATTCCAGGAAGTCATTGATTATATTTGGTACTCGACCAACACGCTCGAAGTGGTGGAGTTGCTTGGCCCTCCCGATCAGAACCATCTCAAGAGGGTGCCGGGTTTCCCTAATTACCATTTCCCCGCGGATCATATCCAGATTATGGCCGAGTTTGTGATTAAGCAAAGGAAGGGCGAGAAGGTCAAGGTTCTTCATGGTGGCAGTGGCGGATCTGGTCAGCAGCAGCAGCAGCAGCAACTGGAAGGTGGACAGGATTTTGGATCTGGTTCCAAGTAGCAAGCTGGATGATGGGTGTAGTGTGGAAGGAATGGAATGGACAAAGGAGTGATTTATTTTGTGCTTGGAGGCTGTGTTGTGTAAATGTGATGTGGATGATACGTACGTACGATAGAGGAAGAGATGGATGGATGGAGTTGGGAGGAAGTGGCAAGAAGAAAGTAGGTTTGGTTTGGTTTGGTTTGGTTTGGTTTTTGCAAGTGGAGACTTGACTTACTTCGGAGCAATGAATGAACTTTCTTGTGATGTTTGTTTCAGTCCAGTTTTCAAGTTCAGTGTTGAGTTCATACCGACAGGGCGAACGGTTGTCAAAGTCTATCTTATAGTTTGGAGCGGTACTACGTAGTTTTGGTAGCGGTTGTTCTTTTTGTTTTGTCTCACTCGCTTTTTTCGACGCTTCCTTCTTCTTTCCTTTTTCGTTGTTTTTGTGTATGGTGGGTGGGTATTTGTGGAAGGGTAGTTTCTTTTTTTTTTTTTTTTAAGTTACGCATCTTGGACTCGCGTAGGTGAGAAGCATAAACCATTTTCTTGGTAGAAAGTACCTACAGGTAGAAGGGGGACGAAGTTACTAGACCAGGTCTTGGGTTTTACTATGTAGACACTTTCCGGGGATTTGGAAGGTGGCGGCGATATACTCGGTGTTCTGGTGGTTGATTTCACTGCTGCTTCAAGATGATTGATTACCTAGCGAAGAGTTCCATTTGTACCTATCTTCACGCGCCATGTTTTGCTCGGCCTGCATTATGTTGTTGCTCGTTTTGGGTATCTCGACGTTTTGATGAGTTATTGCTACCTATTAATTACTAGGTTCTACCAGATTTTGTCCCATCTTTACTTCCACCAAGATCTATTATCCTTCCTCAACAATCAAGTGTTCTTCGCTAAACCTCTTGATAAACCCTCCATGACATCGACTTCAATCATGAACTAGTATGTCTAACGACAGCAAATTCCTTGCCGAAAGTCTTTTCCACCTACACGTATAGGTACCTACCTCTAGTGAAGCTGGTTCCAAGTATATGCGTCCATCATATGTTTGCTTCTAATAATTCACTGGGCAGTATGGTAACTGGAAACATTCAGAATCCTGGGCTAAGACCCACGTCAGTCTGTTTGCCCCGAATATAAGCCGAAAGGCTCGAAACGAGCGTTTCAACTTCTTGACTTGACGCGTCATCGTTTGCTGTGGAGGCACAGGCAACCGGGCGATCCAGGCGATTCAGGGCGGCAGGCATACATATGAGAACGTCTGAAAGGTTGCCTAGGTAGGGTAGGGAGGTGGAAGGCATAGGTCAGTATCTACCGGTACTTTCTTTCGCACTTCGTCTTTGCACACTTCAAGTCAGTCAGTTTAGTGCCTGAACTGTGTACGTACGTATCCAACCGGGAGCGGTACCCGTGCAGCTGACGGCCGATAATAAATATATTCGCAGTATGGCATGACATGACATGACATGAACCACATCAATGTCAGTGGCCACTATCATGAAAAATTTACTATGCTGATTGAATCCATCGTCAGATCGGTTCTTCATCAATCTTTAACTAAACTAAGTCGTGCAGTCACCGTATGAACCAATCTCGCTGGCTCGTCTGGAGCAACTAAACCGGGCAGGTACAACTAGGTAACTTGTTGCCCGTGTGACCCGCCCCTCACTAGGTACCTGGTCATCAGGCTGCTACTATTGTACCTATCTTCTGAATTTAATCGTCAGGCAAGTACCTTAGGTAAGTGACTTTCAAGTGCTTCGAGGCAGCAGCCGCGCACTCGTGATTGGTACCTAAGTAGGTAGGTAGTCACCCCTCTTCGTACCTTCCTTCCTTCCCTCAAAGAAGAACCCAAAAAGAATCGCGGGGTAGCTTGACGGGAGGCTAAGTAGGCCTGGATTGGAGCTGTCGGTATGGAAGACCGAGTACGCGTATCTGGAACGAACTGAAGGATATAGGTAAGTACCTCTAGGCAAAATACCTAGTATCTGCAATATTAGAGCTAGGTATACCTACTACATCGATCAGGTATGTATGACTGGTATGGTATATAATTGGCAGCAACCTGTGCGATGACTGGGACGGATAAGTCTGATGATTGCGGAGGGGTTTGTTTCATGGCTCCGTTGAAGCTGTGATAGGGTAACCGTAAAAAGTTCAGAGAAGGGTGTGTTGGGTGATGTTGGTAGGGACGGTGGGACTGGTGATGTCGTGATGACCTACCTAAATGGTGAGTATATGGGAGGGAGGGGTGTCATTCGGTCGGTCGGTATGGGATCCGAATGACTGCCGGTCAGCTTTGGGGATGAAAAAGACGGGAAATTGACCATGACCATTTTCATCATGAGGCAGAACAAAATCGACAATATTCTAGTCAAGCCCCTGATAGATATTACCACAGCACATGATGCTTCATCCGGCTACCGGCTCATGCCAAAGCATGCCATCGCCCATCGGGGTGGGTGTCGCGTGTTATTGAAAAACTCCACACCCCATCCAGGGCCGTCCAGGGCTCACAGGGTTAATGCCAGCAGTCGCAGTATTTCGTAAACCCTTTAAAGCTTATAACTAGATCTTGGTGAAACGCCGCCGCCGGCTTATGCTCCGGACAAAGAAAAGCTGATATGATGCCTGGATGATATTGATCTGTCGACAAGGTGCGGACGAATATACTCCCTGTACGTAGAAGAAAACCGTCAGTCATGATACACCGGGTATCAATCGATTAGATCGAGATCCGTCTTCATATCATAACCATTGTGTTTTCCTTGGAACCACGGAGTTGACAGGGTGCAAGATGTGGATAGTGGAAGAAAAGTCAAATACAGGGGCAGAGAAGAAATGAGATGAGCGATGAAAAAGACAAGAGTTGCTTCTTTTCCTTTTGACCAATGGGAAGGCTTTGCTGCGGGAGCAAATGCCGGCAGCAAGATCTTCTGCGGTGGTCTTTGAGGTGCTTTTACCTTTTTACCCCTAGTTCATTCAATGCTATAGGCAGACTGGGTGGTATTATGGTCAGTTTTGGCGAGTTGGAGGGTGTAGAAGGTGGTATCAGTGGTCGAGAGTGATATAAAGCCCTTGTCTTTTGTGGGCGGAGCCAAGACTCAAGATGGCAGGACGTTGTGTCTCTTTGCCATCTGAGATGCTAGGGGGGAGAAAATGGTGGTGGGGGGTTACGACTTTTGTTAGGTAGCTCAACTCCAAGCCAAAAAGGGCTGGCGATATCGGAATCTTTGAAACGGAGACAAACAAGCCTAGAGGTATGATACCTAGGTAACGAGAATCTCAAGTAAACGCAGACAAGCCAGCAAACAACCAGTCCACTTGCAAACAGAACGGCAAGACAACAATTAAACAATGGAAGGGAGACTGAAATGACCGGGCGTGTAGTTGCAGCGCTAAATTGTGAAAAGGGACCGGGTTAAACTTGCACACTGTGCCGCAGCCGCATTTTCTGTAGCATTTAGTGTAGTCAAGAACGTTGCCAAGGAGGCATCATCGACAAGGAGTGAGATCGGGACATCGGGGGGAAAGGAGGGATGGATGGGATGCGGCTGCGACTGGAGCGGGTGCGGCGGGTTGGTGAGCCAGCCAGAGCCAGTTCCCTTGTTCCAATCCGTCGGTTGGTTCGCTGTCAAGCTTTGAGGATTCCGTCGCTTATGGTTGGGCAGCTTGCTGATGCTTCCTTCCCCGCCTTCTTGATGCTGATGTCTGATGTTGGGTCGGTCTGATGGGATCGGAGACGGGATATGTTGGCAATCATGATGTTACCCGCTGTCCGCTGTTCGCTGCTGGTCGGAAAGGGGGTTGGAAGTCGTT
This sequence comes from Neurospora tetrasperma FGSC 2508, assembly GCF_000213175.1. Lineage (NCBI taxonomy): Eukaryota > Fungi > Ascomycota > Sordariomycetes > Sordariales > Sordariaceae > Neurospora > Neurospora tetrasperma. The sequence continues at coordinate 5,841,740 of NW_009799099.1, read as the reverse complement.
GACGTTGACGTCTTTGCAGTTTGATCCTTGACAAACGTCGGCAGAAAGGTGGGTTGACGTCTGCATGTGAAGATGGGGGATTTGCGGGCATGTCGGTGCAGGCAGGTGTCTTCTGTCGTTTCGTCTCTTGCACTCAATCGATATCGACAATGTTGGATGTTGAATTCTGTACAACAAAGACTGGAGGCTGTTGGGACTTTGGATGGAAGGGTTCAACAACATGACAGATTCTGGTGGCGGCTGACGAACATCACATCATCCGTCTGCACACTGCAATTGCCATGCTGCGCCTGTTTCATGTTGAATGGGAGAAAAGTGAGACGGGCTCAGAAATGCGGATATCCGTTGCAGATCGTATTCAAAGAAAGAGTTGAAGGGATAGTGAAGACCTAACTGAAGAGTCGTGCTCTTTACCTATCAATTCCTTCCATCTCAACTCCCGTCTATAATACCTCTACATATTGTACCTGGTGAGTTGGTGTAGAAGACTCCGAGATGTTGTCCGGGCGCCTCAGCGACAACCAAACTCCGCTCACAGTGTCAGATTGGCGGGGCTTCAGCTGAGGTTGAGATTAACCCACTCACGTACTGCCGCGTACCTTGCATCGCAAAACGTGTTCAATTGTGAGAGACAAAGACTTGATGGTACCTTTCAGTTCCCACCTCAGCAAAAGACATGGTTCCCCGTGGCTTCTTTGGGGGCACACGACTTCCCCACCGCCCGGCATCCACGGCTAGGTTCCACCAGAGAAAGAGCGTTGTGAGCCTGTGAGCCAAGCAAACACTGAGTGACTGACTTCTTCCTTCCCACACTGTCCTCGGTGGGTGCGGACAACTTTGAAGTGGAAGTTCACGTTCCCTCTGTGGACCACTGCACTGTGGCCTGCCCGGACCTGCCATTCTGGAGAAAAGGCCCTTGTTTCCTGTCCACTGCTTGGTTCCCTTCCTTGCCTGCCACCCCAGTCGGGTCCCGTCTTGACAGTTCCTTCGCCTTGTGCCGCCCGTGTCTGTGTCTGGTCCGTTGAAAACCTCTGTTCTCCAAGATCCAAAAATCCGCTTTTCTCCTGGAATCCCACCTTGGCCGGCGCCAGCTTGCTTAAGAGAGAACATTGTATCGACCATACCTATCTACAGTAAAGACTTGATATTCGATAGACACTTTGCGCTCGCCGTCGCCCGCCACCCGGCTAGCTCCGCCCACCCTCGAAAATTCAAAGAAAAAGAGCCAGCCGACACCAGACTTGGTTCCCCAAAAGACCATCTTCCCGATGGGCAAATCAGACCAGAGCATATAGCGATTCCGCCCACCACACACTGCGGTCCACCTTTATGCCCTTCCCGCACCATCTCGAGTTCCATCTGTCTTCCTGGCCTTGGCGACCGCTCCCTCACAGCAGGCCGCCACGCCAGTCTGACGAGGGAGGCTCAGGCACGACCACGAGCTAGTCGTCCGGCGAGAGAGAGAACCCCTTCGGTCCCGACCTTGACCACGACCACCACGTCGACATTTCCAGTCCCCGACCGGTATCCCGGCTGGCTCAGAACACGCTTCTGAGTCGGCATAGGCGTATGCCTCGCGTGTCCCAATCCGCAAAGCGACAGCAGGGTGCGAACAACCAGCGCGACACAAGACATGAAGGTGGCCTTGTAGGCCCGGGCAAGCGCATTCCCAAGCATCAAAGAAGTCACCAGCAGCTCGCCGCCCTCGATCAACGCCCTACTGCTGCTGTCGTCGATAATGCTGTCCCCACCGCAACCGCCCCCCAACAAAATAACAACAACACGACTGCTGCCAATGCTTTCCCCGCCCAGCCCGACGACAACAATACCACCACCATGGCCGCCGAGTCTCTGCGCCGCGGCTCCCTGGGCGGCGCCTACTCCGAGTCAGAGTCCGCCGAGTCGCTCGCCTTTCCGCCCCTGCAGTCTTCCCACGAGGAAAACCACCGTCAGATCAACGTGAACGATGCCAAGAACACAAACGTTCACCGTGACCCCGGTCCCGTCGAATATGCCCTGACCGTACTCAAGTCCTGCCCGATCTACGATACCATCGCCATCCTCATCATCCTGATGCAGTTGTCTCCAGCTTTCCTCGCCATTGTCTACATGCTCTTCACCCTCTTGACCTTTGTCCCTCCTGTTACCACTAGTTCCGGGCTGACCATTGCCGACATTTTTGATGGGAACCAGGGCACACCCTCGCTCACGACGCTGGTCTGTATGGACGTGGCTGTGTTGGGCATATGGCTGTTCCTATGGGCTCCTATGCAGCAGTTCATATTGGATTTAGCCCAGGTTGTCATATCCCTTACCCTCGGAGGAGGCGGAAGCTCAAGGACTAGCACGTCAAACAGCATCTTCCTCTGCGTCGCCATCATTACGGCTTCCCAATGGACGAGACAGGCTAGGTGGAATGGTCTCACCCATCTGAGTACCCTCTTTGGCACGAATCGCTTCTTTCCAACCAGTCATGGTGATCCTATCGAACACACCGTACGCGCTTTCGAGAAAAAGGGTCCACATGGCTGGGTTAGAAGCGTTTTGGCTATACATATTCTTACACAGGGACTGGTGCGGTACATTCGAGAGTGGTATTTACGCAGGGAACGACGAGATTTGCAGTCACAGAGTCAACTGGATCCGGAGGCGGGCAAGACGGTGTCGTTTTCAGATAGCTGCTCCGACGCGGCGCTGATGGCAGCCGATAGCGACGCCCATCTGCAAACAAGTACGGGTACTGTTTCGAACAAGAAGCGACGAAAGCAGAGCGCCCAAGTGAGGATACGACAGCCTCTCTGGGCCGCCCTGGCTAGCACCAAAATTGTCATGGTGAAGGAGTATGAGCTTTCCCATGCGGCTTCCGAATCAGCTGGTAGCAACGCTACGGATATCCACAACTTGGGGAACGCGCCGTTTAATACACAGCCGGAACAGATTTGGATTTGTTACATTGGGAGCGACGAAGTCTGCTTCAACACCAGTTACTTTCCCGACTTTCCTGATGACGAAACCGTTGACGAGGCTGGAACCCCTGGCGTCAGCATCGCCAAACCCTTTTATGTCCGAGTCAACAACGCGAAATGGCAACCGACACGCATCATTCCTATTGAAGGCACCGAAGAAGACAAGCACCAAGGCACCCGCTGGACAGGCGACATCTATGGACTTACCCCCTTATCCAACTATGCATGCGAATTTGTCAGCACTCGAACCGACCAGGTTATCTACAAGGCCAATGTCAGGACCGTCCAGGCTAAGAGTAGGGATCCCGAGGCACCCGCAAAGGCAGCACCTACTAACCAGCGCGTTGATAACGTTCGCCACGACTCTCCGGTTACCACCCTGAGGGCTTCGATTGCGGCTGCCGAGATCAAGCTGGCTGACGAAAAGGCCCGACTCAAGACTGCGCGCAAGGAAAACAACCGTAGAGTGAACGCTGCCAAGAAGGAGATTGAGAAACTCACGGCAGCTGTCCAGTCCGCGGGAGGTGATGATGACAAGCTCAAGCAAAAAGTGGCCCAGAACAAGATCCAGGAGAAGCGAGCCGAGGAGGCCATCGCGCAGCTGGAAGCCGAACTCAAGGAGCTTGAATCCATCCCCGAGGAACTACTTGCGGAATATCGCTCCAAACAGAGCACTTGGAAGTCTGAAAAGGGTCGCTATGAGGAAGCTCGCTCTGCATTCAAGAGCTTCAAAGCCACGCTCGAGTCCGAGGTCAAGGTCCTTAAAGATGAGCAAACCAGCCTGCAAGCCAAGCACAAGAAGATTGAATCCCGCATCAACAAGGTCAAGGAAGAGCACAAGCGCATAACGGATGCCAATGCTCAGGGCCTTGGTGAAGCTGAACGCCGGCGCCAGAACCGCGCCACCCTCGAAGCAGACATTGCCACGGCCGAGAGGCATCTCACTGATCGTATCAATTCCGTTAAAAGCATGAACATGGCGAAGCAGGCACAGATCACCGACCTGAGCAACCAGATTCACGCGTATCTGTCTAGTGTGCAGGAGGATATGGCGTACAGCCATGCGGCGGCTGTTGCTGGCGGTCAGTATCCGCAAGCAAATAATGCTAGCACTGGCTGGGGATTGCCTCCTGTTGGTCCTACCGCCGCTGCAGCAGCTGGTAATAGCACCTTTGCCCATTCGCCGGCTCAGACTCTGTGGCCCGCAGCCACTGCCGCGGCACCTGGTTCCTCGTCTCTAGGACCCCAGACTGGCTCAGCAGCTCTTCTTCCCCCGCCGCCGATCGGAGGACCCTTCAGCAATCCCCTTCAGCCGCAACAGCATTCTCAGCAACCGGCTATCGGCACTCCGGCTCAGCAACGCAGGGCAAGAGGCAGATCCTCGTCGATGCTTAGTGACATCTCAGGATTTACCGAGTCCACAGATGAAGATGAGCGTGAGAGACTCGAACGCGAAAGACTTGCACTAAGACATGGTCAGAATCATCAACATCAGCACAGCAACCCGAACACCATCTTCGGCACCCCGGGCTCGATGCGCGGAGCACCGCCCGGTTTTGGCTTCCCAACTCGTCAGCAGCGACTCGCCGGCAACAATGGAACCTTTGGTCCCATCGGCGGTGGCTCGACCTCGGGCTCCAACGGATTCACCAGTGGTACTGCCCTGGGATCCGGCTCTGGCTCCGGCTCGGGTTCCGGGTCTGCCGTTGTCTCTGTTGGCTCGGGATCTGTTTCAGGTTCAGCGTTGGGTTCTGGTGTTGACTCTGGTCGTAGCAGCGTCAGGTCCGCCGGAGACAGTGCTGGTAGTGCTAGTGCTGGAGGAAGCTCCAAAGATCCTGGTAGCCCTAGCGATCGTTGAGCTTTCCTTCAGTCTGCTGTGCTTGGCCTGCATGCCCTGCCTGTCTGTTGCGCCTGTTTCGCCTGCCTGTTCGTTCTGCTTGTGCTTGTTTGAGTGCTGTCTGCTGGTCTGTTTGATCAGTGTCTTCCGTTCGTTCGTGTCTCTGATGGATCGCTGCTGGGATGATTGCTAAGCTGGTGCGCTTGACCGCCTGAGTGTCGTGGCTGAACTCATACCGGCGATGTGGTGGATGTGCCTAAAGGGATGTCACTTGTCGGCCGTGGAAACTTGATGTGGCTTGTCGTGGATCCTCGTTGTGGACGATGTGGGCTTTATCTGGCTGGCCTAATGTGTTGACGGCACTTGAGCCGGGAAAAGATGTACCTAGCGTAGTATGATAATCCGAGCGGACCAGTCCTTGTTTGTTTTTCTCTTCATCTTCATCGATCCTCCCAAGTGATTCTGTTCTGCCCCCGCGGTCCGATCTTGAACTAATTGTCGTGTAGTGGCTGAATGCTAGAAACCGAGCAGAAGTTGTGTAACTCAATTGCAAGGGATACACCGCAGAACGGGGAGCGCCCTTTTATACCTTCACAAGACTGCCCGATCATTGGCCTTTGTCCCACTCCTCAAATACAACCGTCTTTCCACTTCTTTGACATGCTCCGATTATCTACACTATGTGCTGGGTTCCATTCCAGGCAGCTCCGTGCCAATGTGCCAATGTCCAACATCCCAGGGTGCCATGATTCGGCTCTGTTTGTCGTACGGGTACTGATACCGAAGATGCTTGCTTGCTTTAGATCGGAGTTCCGCCCGTTCCAGTCCTGTCACTGAACAAGCTTGCAAGGCAACCAACTCCTTGAGATTTTTTGTGGTGACGATATATGAAAACATATTCTTTTGAGTTGCCAGGCCAGGCCAGGCCTTCCATTGACCTCTCAAACCGTTGATCTGCTAGTGACGAGAGACTTCCATCCCGCTTCATCTCTCTCTACTCGCAACGTAAGGGATGGAATATTTGCCTTTGTTGACCGAGTGTACCTACCCAGCTAAGCCTAGAACAATAAGAATAGGTAGGTAGGTAACGGGAGGAAAGGCCTTGTTACTATAATAGGCCATAGTAGGTAGGTAGTTTTCTTGGCTTTCTCTCTCTACACCGCATCGGCCAAAGGACATATTTTTTCGTCTTCTTCTTTTTCTTCGCTGCATATACTACCTACCTACTCTCATTGAACAGATAAGGTTTAGACATGTTGCCAGTTTTCCCATCCAACATGAATCCTTTCATCCAGTGTTAGTTTAGTCCCTCTTCTCGATTTTTCGCTTTACTCGTACTCTGTCTGCGTGATCTTCCCGAAGGAACCCCCCGTATCTTTGTCTCTTGCGTGCGCGCTCATCGTCATACGCAGACACATTTCCATCGCTCAGTCTTGGCGGCTATCTCCCCTTTTGCCAAGCGTGTGTCAGAGAGTTCAATTTGCATCCAAACATCTCATCTCGCCGTCCGGTGTTCGTAAACTGTTATCAAATCCTCAACGGTCAACACCTCATGCATACCTCTACTTTTAGAGCCGCATTAAACCCGACCACATAGCCGGTTAATGAATGCACATTGCCTGCCGCTAGGTACCTTGCCTAAAAGTACTTTCCGTCTCTTGTGTGCGGTGTGGTGTACTTTCCTGTCCATTCAGCACTGCATGCTCCTTCCCCTACATAGTACTGTATCCTGGGCACCTCCTCCATTCCTGCGAGGAATTTGTGTCCCGCACCCATCTTGGCGGTACGTAGACTTCACCGTTGAATTTACATAATCAAGTATGTAGGGTAGTATCTTCTCCTTTTCCTTCCGTTCACCTTTCTGTCTTTTGTACTGAATACTGTATACACTACTGCACGCCCCTATATATTTTGGCGTTAGAGTACAACGTTCCCCCTTTTCTATCCATATCTCTACTTCCCGTCTGGCGCTTGTTATGCATCGAATCGAAGCGCGTTCGATTTACTTACCCCCTTGGGGAATGCTTCTGTTGCGAAATGTGACATCACGTTGCGCAATTGGTGTGGTTCTGGAAATTAATGCGTTGCAGCTGGATGGTTGAGAATTGATGGTGGTAATAGCCGGAAGAGGACCGGGGTTTTAAGGTTTCTATTGATTTTACTTTCGATGGTCTGATTTACGCTTGCGGGTATGCCTACCTAGAGATACCTAACTGAAAGTGGAGTCCTTTCTTTGCTGAACGATGATCTGGTCTGCAAAATCTTTCTTGGAACGGCGGCTCTCAACGGGTCAATTGCATTTTCCATTTGTGTCTGCAAGTCTGCATGCACATGGATGGGCATACATACCTAATTATGTAATAAAACTCATTGCAACGGGGGACGTATCGATTCCCAAAACATCAAAACTTTGGTTCCCCAATGACCTTCTTTCATGTCTGGTCTATGTTCCCCAGAAACGCCACAAGCCACATCTGTCCAATTGTCTCAATCATCTCCCAATCCTAATTCGATTTTCATTCCAGTGAATGCATACGATTCCCCAGTCCGTCTTCATATGCTTTTTCCTTTGTTCCCCAAGAGTAAATGTTTCAAAACGCCACCTCACCCGAGGCTGAATCCTGAAAAACACCAGTCCTAAAATAGTTCCCTGCATTCGTGTCCCGTCGGTCCCGCCAAGCCGACATATGCGGCGCAAAATGCTGGGAAAGCCGTGTGTACACTATGCCACGCAGACAATCGACTCGGTGCTCGTCGGTGGCGTTGGACGAATTTGGTGGGACTGATCGACATGTCCACATCTCCAGGTAGGACAACTAAACATGTCTTTGTTCCCCTCTGCCGGGTTGTTGAGCTTACGACGACACTTCTTCGGGTCGGACTGGAGTTTTGCGGTAGATTTGCGTAACAGGTGAAGCTTATATTCAGTTGGTAATGGAGAATGTCGTACAGCTTTTTCTCCGAGTTGTAGGAGGGCCACTCAGCCTCAATCCACTCACCAACAGTATTCTAATGTTGCCATTTTGTTGGTCTCTCGCAACTTACTTTTCGTTCCACCTGCTCTTCTCCTTTTTTTTTCTTTATCCTACATAGTATGTGTCTCTTCTAACTATGGTATAACTCTGTTCAGTTGTCTTTGATTACGTACATCTAAAGTATACTGTGCTCATTGTGCAAAACCAAAACGCCTCGCCGCGAACATCTCACCAACCACAACCCATTCTGCCACCTGCCCCATTAGGTAAACCCCGAGCCAATCAATACAATACCACTTCGTAAATTCTACATGCACTGTATGTATGCACTATTCACTGGGCCAACCTTAACGATCCCCGATGCATCTTGCAACGCACAGTATACCTAAGTAAGTAGAGTACGATTACATTTAGGTAGGTACACTGGCAGTACCTGTACATAACGACCAGAGAAATCGGTCTACCAAGATCCAAAGATCCACGATTGATGCAGCCGTTCAGAGGTAACCCACCCAAAATTTACCTGTACCCGAGAAAAAAAAAAAAAGAACCAAGGTGGCTGAGTCTTTTTGACATAGTACAGGTACTAAATGTTGCAACTGCTTCCACTTCGCTTGCTCGCTCTGGTCTGGTCTGGTCACTCACGTTACCTCAACTGACATACCTACCTATGTAACTCTCTATGTACTTCCTGCTCTTTCGTTCTCGTCTTGGGCAGTTCAAGTCATTTATCTCCTCCGTTCGCAATCCCAAGGAAAAACCTTGAAAACAAATCGCTTGTTGAACAACCAAGCGACGTTAAGAAATCCGTACTCTCTCAAATCGATGGCAGGCATGCTTCAGTTCCAGTTCCAGTTCCAGTTCCAGTTCCAGTCTGGATTTCATGACCAATTTTTTTGCTTTTGTCTGCCACCTGTACATACAGTAATTGCCACCTGCCAATGAAGTACAGCTGTACACAGTATACATTCTCCTCATGCAGCATCGATGAATCCATCGGCCGACCGAACATCGATGCATGCCTGACCTTGCCATGCACTGCTGGCTGCACTGGCTGCTGAACATGGACCCGACGGACAGGGGGCGGAGGAAAAAAAGAAAAAGGGAAAAGGCGGCATTGAGCCGCAGACACTGCACGCAGACGCCGTAGAAGCGCAGACAGACAGATTGGATGGCAGGGATGGATGGATAGATGGATCCATTTTTTGGAAGTGAAAGGAAGGAAGGAAGGATCACGGCTCGGACGGACCTGGGGTGGGTGTTTGAAGCTGAGAGAAATGAGAAATGAGGCAGACATGACATCGGTGGTTAAACCGAGTCCGTACTTGACTTTTGAAAGGGCGCTATTGAGACTCACGTTTTTCTGGGGTCATTTGAAACGCTCTTGAGGCGCTTGTGCGCTTGTGCGCTTGTTTATGATTCCTGGAAATTGTTTCTGTGTTTCAACGATAAATGCTCGACGAGTGATCGGGATTCTGCACTGCTAATTTGAACTTTTTTTTGAGTTGAGAGGTATTTTTCGGCGAACAAGTTGCACTTAGCAATGTTTCCGTGTGATTGTGATTTATTCACCGGTCCAGTAGTTCACAGTCACATTTCGAACAGAAAGTTCCGGCACAAAATTCATTTGTACCTAGTTGTACACTTAAAAACTTTCATACAACATTTCTTTGTCGTCGTAAAGGTATCATCCAAGCAACCACCACACGCACCTTCCATTCCCATCCAGCTTCACTTTGTTTTCTTTTCCAACCATCGTAATTACTTCCACCACACCACACAATTACCACCCATCATAGACTGATAATTTAGAAAGCAGCAAGGGCAGCGAGGGCAGCGACACCGAAGCTGCCAATGTAACCGGCAGAGGCGGCGCCGGCATTGACGGGGCTGGAAGAGGCAGGGGGGGCCATCGAGACGGTGCCGTTGCTGCTGCTGGAGGGAGAGGGAGCGGCAGAGACGGTAGAGGTGGGAGCGGTAGCGGTGGCGATGGCGGAGGTGGTAACAGTGGTGGCAACGACAGTGGAAGTGGGAGCGGTAGCGGTGGCGATGGCGGAGGTGGTGGTGGTGGCAGCGCCAGCAGAGCTGGAAGAAGCAGCGTCAGAGCCGCCGGCGAGGACCTCCTGGCAGAACTTCTCGGTGGCAGGGAGAACGTCGTCTGAAAGGGGAAATCCCATGTTAGTATAAGTGAATCCAAGAAAGATGTAGAAGGTGAAAACATACTCAGAGCAACGGTGGCACCGCACTTGGAAATGACGCAGGAGGTGGCAGTGCTGACGAGAGAGTCCTTGTTCTCGCAGATGCACTTGTAGTCGGTCTTGGAAGTGCAGACCTTGGTGGCAGCGTCATCAACGCAGGGAAGGGCGCACGAGGGGATGACAGAGATGTCCTGGGCGGAGGCAATGGCCACGAAGGCGGCAAGGGCGACAGCGGAGTACTTCATTTTGAATTAGGGTTGTTGTAGTAAAGTTGTTATTAGGTGTAATAGGTTGTTGGGCTGAACGAAAGTCGGCTGGAGGCTGGATATACAGAAGCGACTGTGTGTATCTTGGTGGTGGAGAGACAAAAGAAGGGAAAGAAGGTGCAGGTGGGGAGGATGACGCCCCTTTTATGTTGAAGGAAGGTTGTGTGTGTCAAAGAACGGCACCGAACCAGCTTCCTTCCTTGCCTCCCATGGCTTCCAAGACCCAAGCCAAGGCCCTAGAAAGGAGGGTGGTAAAAGACGGGGGTGGCTGGCAGCCCGACGGTAGCATCCCACCCGGGCCCACCGAATGCTACACAGTAGTGTCTTCTCGGTAGAGGTGGTATTCACACATTCCACGCCTCGCACTTTTTGACGTGCACACGGCGTACCGCAAAGACTCGGGCCATTGATTTTCAACTTTCCTCGAAATCAGGCATCATCAGACATACATACTCCAATTCTGTACATTTTATGCACGCAAAGAATAATAGGGGAGCCATGTTGCCACCCCGGAGCATTGTGAGTTTGATTCTTCTAGTATCCTGCCCTTTCCACCTTTTCCTTTTTTTTTAAGGGCGCTGGAGGGTAGGGACATTCAAAATCATCGTCTTGCATATAATTTCTGGCGGGCATGAATGTTGCAGTCTGCTTACAGACTACATATGCGTAATTTCCAGGAAAGTTGAAAATCAATGGCCCGAGTCTTTGCGGTACACTAGAACCCCGAGTGTCGTCCTCGTTGCGTTGTGGGGGAGGGACTAGGAAAATCCGCTTGACAGCAGGCACCCTGGATTGGAGGCCATAGTTCCACTGGGCTACAGATGCTCCCATGAATGGCTGGATCAAGCAAAATGGAGTCGATAAATGCCATGTCCCTGGCTCGTGTTGCGGAGCACTTGCCCTACATCGGCCATTTCGGCCGGGCAAATTGCGGCGGCGGAAGGACGGAACAGCAGACAGGCAGGACCTGCCAGGAACTGGACAAGGACCGGACGAACTGCTGGTTGCAGTCCTGGACCGGCGTGGCCAGCGTGGACTGGTTCGCCCGCAGATGGAGGAATGGCACCAGGTGCTCCTTGCGAATTAACATGTAGCAATTTCAGATGCACGGACAACGGCAACAAGGGGGATTGTAACCATGTCGTCCTTTTATCCTCGCCGTTTGATCCAATGAGGATTGATCTCCAGACGATTGACATATGCGATTGTGTTGGAATTCATCACATTTTGCATCCATTCAGGGCTAATTTGGCCTGGGGATGGACGGAAGAGCTGACAAAAGGTCGCGGGCGGGAAGATGGAAAATCTGGGGAAAGTGGATGAATGCATATGATTGTCACTGTCAGCCTCGGCATCGTGGAGCAGGTTGTGGATGGTTTCACAGGGGGGAGGCCTGTCCAAGGCGACACACACACACAGACACACAGCCGGCACCAGCCCTGAGAGGCCTGGCCGACCAGCCGTGGAATTATGACACCCTTTTCCGTGCATGATGACACAGGCAATAATATCTCCGACCACGTACCTGGAGTTTCACATGGGAGATGGTGACGGTGGTTTCGGGATACACCAGAAGCGTGCAAGATTTGAGACTTGTCAAGTTCAAGTGCATTTCCCATTGTCTCACCACCCGAGATAACGAGGGCTGTCAAGGTTCACTTACCCATGAGCAAAATGGATCCCCTTGAAGATTCAAAGTGGATTGAAGGGTCGGGTGTCCACCTTGTCGGATTTCCTGAATTCCTGGTGAATATCATGATGTAGCGGCCACCACGACGACGATCAACAGAAAATCGTTGGGAAATCGGCAAGCGAAACGGCAACACAGCACTTGCTACCTGCTGTCCCGACATTAACCTATGCCGTGTATTACGTAGTGTAGAGGCTTGATACAAATTGATATACCTTTCTTGAAGAGGGCAACATGGCGGTTGAGCGGTATAAATGTATGCGCCAACAAGGGGAAACTGTGACTTTTGGGGTTCCACACCACCAAAACCGCTGACCTACATAAAGCCGAGGACGAGAACCCCCATCTAAAATAGCAACCGAAGCTAGACAAAGGTCGTCGCGATCTCGTTTGTGAGTTCGGAAATTGAACTGCAACCCACGACTTGACTGATGACTCTGTTGCGACGACTCGGCGACCAAGACATAGTATCCAACTGCAAATGGACTCTGGATTTAGCACAAAGGAGAAATTGTCATGCGAATCCGGAGTTTACCTCTCGATGGCGATTGGTTGCCAGAGGCCGGTTGTAGCCAGATGCGAGATTCCTTCGACCGGCGACGTCACCCTGTACATAAACATTGGTGTAGTATACCTTCGTACCGGGGCTGTGGACAATCAAGTGTGGCTCGTGTCGGCTGTTGATCAGGGAGGGTGTGATTGTTCCTGGTGTGGTGTGTGCGAATAATTGATGTCTTCTCCAGAGGTATTTCATGTCCTCCTCCTCTGGTCCTTCTTTCAAGCTTGGTGGCAGCAGGGTCGCCCGCATTCACGGTATCGGGCCACATCTTCAACATTGTGCCCTGACTTGATCCCAGAAAAAGAAGCGTGATCTGCCCGTTGCTGCAGCTTTGGAGTGTTTCGTCTTTGGGAGAGGATGATGAATTGCTGCTCGAACTGAGCTGTGGTTTGCCAGCGGGAAGTCAGTGGTCCATGGCGACAAAACAGGGCCAGAAACCCAGGTGTGAGTGGACCGGCTTGGCGTAATGCGGGGGAATCTTGGCGTAGATCATTGGTCAACTTGCCTCAAGGCCAGGAAATGCATATCCCGGGGCGTATTTCTACACCACGCTACGGAGGAAACAAGGACAAAACAAAAAGTGACCAAGTGACATTCAAAAAGACCCTCATCAAGCAACTGCCAAATTTTTCCCCAGCCTTTTCTCTTCGATTCTGTGGTAGGGACTCCTGGACGGCCTAGTCGGAGAGTCACCTAGTCAATCATCCCCCGCCGGCCACCATCTCCCAATCCGGAGGTGATGGCCGCTGATCCGCCCAGAGCAGAGTCCTCTCGTCGTCGTCCACCGTCCCCCGTCCTCCACGAGACCAGTTCAACCCGTCAGACCCATCAGGTCCCCAGTCACTGCCCGAAAGGAACGAAACCAAACATAGGTACTGTTCCGGGCCAAGCTTGACTCCTTGAATGCATTCTTTCGTTTTCCACCGGTTGCGGCCAGAACGATGATACCTCGCATTTTGATATACCTACAATCGCGAAGCGACCGCTCTATTGCCTACGGAACTGCCAAAGAATGACCGTGGCATCACAAAAGTGCACTTTCTGACCTGCTCGACAAGGAACTCCGTGACTTCCTCGTCACTTATGTTGGGTTCGTAATCGGTAGCCGCTTCATTGAGAGGCTGGAGCTGGTTATGCCACAAAGGGAAGTTCGCTGTGGAAGTAGCGCTAGCGTTCATGTTACTCCTGCTGCTAGTGTCGGCGTTCGCGTTGCTGCTGCTCAGTTTGTCGCAAACGTGAGGTTATTGCGAGGTAGGAGCAGCTAATGATACCTACATGACACTGGACGAATGACTCACCCACCTTGATCGCCGTGCCGAAACCCATCGCTTGAGAATCATCGATGATCTGGGTGGCCACAGTAGCAGCTTCAACAAACGCATGCTCAGAGCCGAGTTGCACGGCAAGCTGCCAAACGTGAGGCAACCGAAGCGGCCAACTTCATCAAACAGGAGGAAGATATTGAAGAAGACCAAGCATCGCGCTTTGGGGAAGAGAGGAGCGTTCACGTGGATACCGTGGATCATCGTTAGAGGTAGGTGTTCAGTTACAAAAACCGCCGATGATAGCCCAGCTTGAGGCTGACTTCATAACTGCGTCAAGGGCACGAACCTGAACAAAGTGAATACGATCAAATGGACTTGCGACGAACAATACCCAGTACCTCTCTCCCTCCCTACCTCTATTCTCTCTTACCCTCTGCCCAGACTCTTACAATTGGTCTTGAGCTCGACACCGTGGTCTCGAGGACCTTGAAAACCGCGCGCAGCGTGCAGCGGGTTTGTTTGGATGGCAACGGCGATGTGCAAACCAACGCCTTATGGGTAAGTGAATACCCCTTTTGGGCCCATTCTTCGCATCTCACGGACAAGTTTAGTCCCTTATCGTAGTCGTTAAATCTCGACTTGGCGCCGAGTGTCGAATTCGTCCCGGTGCCGACGTAAACGGCTGGACGTTGCCCCTCCTTCTCCCCGACTAGAATATAAATACCCCATTGCTGGGGGCCGTGGGGAGGTAGGGTTGGAAGAGATTTGAAGTCTTCGACCGTAGGCGGGCGGGAGCGAGACAACATTTCCGAAAATTCGGGGACGATAATGAATGTTTCTCCTTCAATGTAATCAATAAACCAGCAAGATTCCTCTTGTCTGAGTCAATATGTATTGTCACATCAGACGAAACCAATAAGCATCTATCCCGAGATATTGTTGCGTCCTGTCCATATGTTTCTAACTCGCTTGAAGGCGAAGATGGACAAACTCTAGGACGATCCTGAGGCATACGCCGCATACAGGGCGAAGAAGGCTGAAAATATCTGTAAACGGATCGATAACCTCACGAGCTGGAAACCAGGAACTAAGGAGACAGACTCACTTGTTGATTAACACCAGCCCGCCTCCCCGTCGAAGGCCACCTTTTCTCCGGAAAGTGAAGTGTCGAACGGTACCCGGGGCGCTACCTTCCACTCAACCCCATCCCCGCCCGCTGCTGTCCAGGAACTGGAAGGTGCGTTGGTGGTATGGGCTGTGGTTGATCGGGTCTTTAAGGTGGTTTCTCCTGGGGTTTTCAGTTCTGAAACTTCTTCGTCCAGTCAACCAAACCTCGCTCCATTGAACCCTTCACCCGCGAGCACCATAGATTGGTTGCACAGCCCATAAGACCACTCAACCAAACCGCTACATCGACCGAGAACACATCATACTACGCCAGGGAATACAATATCTTCGAAGATCAGTTCGGGCAGGCCCTCGAACCCAACTCAGGACGATATTTTGGAGCTCCCACTCCTTTTTTTACTCCAGCTGCAAGAGGCATTCCAACTGGCTCTCTACCTAACGCCATTCCGACATCCCCTACAACCTGGGCCGTTTCTCCTGTTGTTTCCCAAGCTCTTGCCCCAACTACTATTCCAGCTAGCCCTTCTCAGCAGACCAGCAGGAACAACTCACAAAACCACAGAAGGGAAAAGGCAAGGACTATGGAGACTTTACAGCTCCTTCACAACAACTTCTGCGGAAACCGAGGGAGGGTTGGAAGGGATTTCAAATCCTCAACCGTGGGCGGGCGGGATCGAGACAAGTTTGACATCCCCGAGAACCCGGGGACGACAACAATGCCGCCGGTCAGCTGGTCCCACGTGTCCCGAAGACGTATATGGCCCTTGATGCTGCGGCTTGTCCAGTCTTCTGAACGGGAAAAAAAGCTCTAACTCTCTTCCAGGACGTCGACCGGCTGTTGCTCCTCTTCCTCATTATCGTCCTCTTCCTCGTCGTTCTGGCGAGGACGCTTTCGCAGAGAATAGGCCGGAAGCAGGAAAAAAGGAGAGAAGGGAGGCGGGAAAAAGGAGGAGGGGTTGGTGGTGGCGGCGGCGGCGGCAGCGGCAGCTGCGGGGAGAGGAGCCTGGAGAGGAGAGAACGGAGCCCGGGAAAGATGAGAGGAGGGACTGACGGCGGCGGGGAAAGGGTCATTGCATATACCAAAATCCCTCTCAAAAGCAACGGAGACTTGCGAGTGGTAATGGATTACCGACCGATCAACGGCGTAACAGTGAAGCTCCAGTGGCCAATGCACAACCTGTCGGGGTTATTTCGGTGCATCGCGACCGGAGAACACCGAGCCTTTTTTCCAGGCCGACGGAACACACGGTTATTGGGGAGTCCCAATGGCGAGGGGGCACGAGGACAAAACCGCATTCATCGCCCCAAATAGCCAGTATTGGGACCTGAGAATGCCCCAAGGAATGACTGGCTCAATTTACGGCTTGTGCGCGAGGTCCTCCTTCCAACTGCCTGCCTTATATGAGCGAGGCAAAGAACTTGAACGGGGTATCGCGTGTTTGTGAAACGTCGTGACCAAACCTGTGCGGGACATGGATAGCGTGAGTGAGTCCATGGAGAGCAGTAGGAGAATACTGTACAAGTGAGGAAGGAAACGACATTGTGCTTGTGCAGCTCAGCAGCGGACCTTTGGATCGACATGGCGCGGTCACACCTTTTGCCATCATCATGGCAGCGGGCACAAGAGAGTGTATGATCCTGCTGTGGCAAAGACATGCCAAAATTGAACAATCAGATAAATCCGAGAAATGAAAATGGTTCGCGTTGCGAATATCGTGCAGACCTGACTGTGATATGTGGTACCTCTGGAGAACTCTGTGCTTGAGAATGGACGGGTTCTCTGGTTGGGAGCGGGAAATAACATAAGTCTTTATTCCCAAGAATTGAGTTTACGTCCAAACGCTCTGGGTTATCGTGGATTTCAATGATAGAAACACACCTACAGCTAGTAGCTGTGCCGTGTAGGGGACTTGGACGATCTGAAAGCAACTTAATGTTTGCGAATAGGTGGTGGAAAGAGACACAACATTGCGCATCAGACACACAAATTACTCAACTCTTATGGGGTTCAACGTCGTATTCGATAAGTACCACCACATTAACATTGGACTTCATGTCTTGTCGTAGCTGAAACGGACATTTAGTCAGCACTACTCGTATTTCCTTTTGATCGATTTGTGTTCAAATCTCTTTCGTCTGTTGTTCTCTTTATGACGAGGAAAAAAGTGTAATCTTTGTGTTGCTGTCTGACGTCTTTGAGTAAGAGCAAATATGCTAAGGCATAACAACTCGGAAACAAATTTTAAAGCGGCAGACCCATGAATATCATAGTTTGTTCTATAGGGAAATTAAGAAAACAACATTCAACTGGGTAAAAATGGTCGGTTCAGACAATCATCATCAGCAATGTAGCTACATAGACAGTATGAAGCGATTGTCCTCACGATGTCAGCAACAAGAAAAAAGGCCGGGTGTAACAATAAAATAAGAAATAATTATCTTTAGTGGGTATCAATGCTCCTACTCCTCATGCTATCTGTCCGTCTTTATCCATGCTTTTGAAGCGCTGTGACCGGAAAAAAAAAAAAAAAAGAAACAAAATAAACTGCCCTTAAAACGCCAACAAACAACAATGCGACCGAAACACAACTTTCCCGCTTTTCAGTGCCGTACTATTGGTAAACGTGCTTGGCAAAATTAGTACCACACACTCAGCGGAAAATCCTCCGGCCACCAGTCCTCGTAGGAAACCTCTCGACACCGTTCTGCTGCTGTTGATGCCAAATCAACTGCATGCCAACACCACCACCCTCGAATCCCATCTTGTAGCGGCGCAGAGCCTCACGGAGATGTTCCGGACGTAGCGGACCGCGACGGTCGTCCCGCTCCTTTTCCTTTTCCTTCTCCTGCTGGGAAGCGTCGGGCATGTTCTCGTCGCCCTTGTCGACTGCTGCTGCATCTCCACCCTCTCCGTTCTCGCCGTTTGTCTGTGCACAATTTCCTAGCGTCTGCGACTGCTGTTGTCCCTCGCCGCCTGCAAGGTTGTTGTTATTGTTGTTGGAAGCAGCCGCGTGAGGCGTCGCCGGCGGACTAGGCAAATCGGTCTGCTTCTCGCCCGTCTTCTCGATCCACTCCGCTTGCACACGACGTGCGCCCTCGATGATGTCGCCAATGAAGACCTTGGCTACCGCTCGCATGCCAATAACCACGTTTTCGGTAACGGACTGGGAGATGGTTGCGTTGATCAACTGTCACCGTCAAGTCAGCGTTAAAATCCCAAGCATAGCAGATCAGGAACAACGACGAACATACCCTCCTAACACCAGCCTTACTCAAGTTCGCCGCCCTCCAATTCTCAAACCGATCAAACTGATCCGGTGAAAACGCATTAATCAGCATTCCCCTCTGCCTATGCTCCTCCTCCTTCTGTTCCTTCGTCAACGTATCCGCCGTAGCCGCCACCTCCGTCGGGCCCTCGTCGTCATCCTGATCATCCTGTCCTTGCCCGCCTTGGTCCTTCCCGCCCGCAGCACTCTTAGCACCTCTCCCAACCGTCGACCCACCAACCTCACTAGGCGGCGCCGTCCCCGGCTTACCACCGGCTCCAGCACCAACAACACTAGGCGTCTGTTCCCTTGCCTTCTCCGCCTTGCTCTTACGGCCACGCTTCTTCTTAGGCGGACCAGTCGGCACGGTGGGAGCAGCGCTGGCGGCAGCGCTGACTACGCTTTGGGCTGTGCCGCTGACGTAGGACATGGCGTCTATGTCGACGGACGGGGAGCGGGCGCCGCCGGGGGCTTCGTCGGGCGGGAAGGAGGTTTGTCGGAGCGGGTGGGCGGAGCCGACAGACATGACGGACCCTTTACGGCGCTTCATGTTGGGCGAAGGACCAGAGCCGTCGGCGGCGCGTTTCTTAGACAGAGACGAGGTGGTGAGGGATGGGAGGTGTGGTGGAGAGCGGGCGCCGCCGGGGAAGGAGTAGCTGTTGTGCGGTGGTGAGGCCATGGTGACGGCTTGCTGGGGATGTGATTGTTTAGATAGTTGAGGTCGTGGGTGTTTGCGGATGACGCGGGGCGAGCTAGGTTGATGGGTTGGCTGAGCTCTTTGATGGAGCGGAGACCGCTCTGTGACGGATTGATTGTTTGGTGTTGATACGCGAGTGAGGTGTCAAAACTGGATTTTGGCAGCGGATAAGGTTTGGCCCATTGACTATGGAGTGGGTCGTACTTGGTTGTTGGCGGCGAGCTGATGGCGAGTTTGGTTGTTGGTCGAAATGTTGAACAGGAACTTGAAGTTCTTTGTCGCGGTTGACATACGGTGCTGCGCGGTACGTTACACGTAATTACTGCAATTGCGACCCGTGGTCACGTGGAGTGGGGCATCTGCGTGACCAGCAACGGGCAGCCCGCACCCCCCAGAGCCCAGCTGTCTGAACGTTTGCCTGTCAATTCTGCAGAAGCTGAGACATCAATACAACCATGACTTTCACTTGTAGCCTTGAGCCGCTTTGGGTTCGAATTCGCTGTTTTCAACTTTACGCGCGAAACCGTCCTTTGTATAAAGGGAGTCTTTGCCGGACTCAGGAGCGGAGTGTGCAAAATCTGGTAGCACCTGCAGCTTTGATCCTTCGGGTTACAGTATCTGACGATTCTAGTGTACTTTTTGAGGTACAAGCCCGTGTCGTGGTAAGGTCTTGATCGGGACCTCGGATCAACTTGCTTGGGCGTTTCAAAATCCAATCAATCTGTTTCGATCCATAACCAGACCGTAGAGAGCGTAGTCATCTCTTTGAATACTCCATGTCCTGTATTCATCATATCCGTGTGAAGGTTGGGACAATTCGGGATAGATCTCGTCAAGTATACCAGGAAGTACCAAGCTACATAAGAAACAAATACGCACAAGTCATCGGCCCGGCCCCGTTCGAAGACACTCTGTGGAACCCTCGGCCGAACCTTAAAAAAGACCCTTCAGTTTTGATGCCTTCTTTTCTTGGCAGCCGTTGACCCCATCAAGCTTATTTTTCTGCACCATGGAAGTCAGACCATGAATGCACGATGCAGTCGCAGTTGGCATCACCAGGTCAAAGTGGCCAAACTCCAAAAGTGAAACAAAGCCGAATTTCACACAGAACTGAACCCCGAACAAGCCCGCCCCATTTCGTCCCCAGAATCAGTCCAGAACGCAGGCTTTGCCCTTGCAGAAAAGTTGACGTCAACGGCGATAAGATAAGACTAACAGGCCTGGTTGGGTCTAGCGCGTCTAGATTCCCCAAAGCTGTTGGTTTGCCCTCCTGCAATCGGCGCTCAAAATTTCCACTCCTCCGCCTGCCTAGACCCAGTCCCCGGTTTTATTTTCCCTTCTTCCCTGGACCGACGAAACATTGGGGTTGCCGCACAAGAGTCAGTCAGGACTTTCCTTGACCACTTACCCACCCATCCATAGGTAGTTGTTCGCAATCCATTGCAAGAGTCAGTCAGTCACCCGACTCTCTCGCAATTGATCTTCTTCCGGTTTTTTCTTTCTTCCCTCTACGCAGCCAATTCCTACCGAAACATCACTCTATACCACCCTATTCCTACCACCCATCACCTCCCACGTACTACTTACACATACATACATACACAATGGCTCAAGAGACGACGCGCGACGGCTCCGACAGCCCCTCGGGCTCAGTCAGCCCCCCCATCGCCAACGGCACCAACAACAAGAAGGACAAGAAGAGCAGCAAGAAGCGCGCCCACTCCAGCGGCGAGAGGCGATCCAGCGTTAGCAAGCCCGCCCGCGATCCCTCGGACAAGCCCGAAGAGTCGCCCTCCAAGAAGAAGAAGAGAAAGACCACCTCCTCCACCGCCGCCGCCGCCGTCCCCTCCACCATCACCGAAGAAGTCTCCCCATCCACCTCGGTGACCCGCTCCCCTTCGCCCGTCATCGACTTTGACGGCCTAAGTCGCCCCTCCCGCGGCACCCGCGAGCGTCTGGAGGAAACCGAAGCCCAGAAGCAGGAGCGCCTCGACAAGATGAAGGGCGCCGTCCGGACCCTGCTCGAATGCATCGGCGAGGACCCGGACCGCGAAGGTCTCCTCGCCACGCCCGAGCGCTACGCCAAGGCCATGCTCTTCCTGACCAAGGGCTACCAGGAGAACGTGCGCGACATTGTCAACGGGGCCATCTTCCAGGAGGGCCACAACGAGATGGTGATTGTCAAGGACATTGAGGTCTTTTCCATGTGCGAGCACCACCTGGTCCCCTTCACGGGCAAGATGCATATCGGGTACATCCCCAGCAACGCAGTGATTGGCATCAGCAAGCTGCCGCGGATTGCGGAGCTGTTTGCGCGCCGGCTGCAGATCCAGGAGCGGTTGACCAAGGAGGTGGCGAATGCCATTATGGAAATCCTCAAGCCGCAGGGTGTCGCGGTCGTCATGGAGAGCAGCCATTTGTGCATGGTCATGAGAGGCGTCCAGAAGACGACGAGCAGTACCATTACCAGCTGTGTGTTGGGGTGCTTTGAGTCGAGGGAGAAGACGAGGCTCGAGTTCTTGAGCTTGATTGGTGTCAACCGTTAAGCTTGCTTTCCTAGAGAGCAGGTCGTGCTTCATTCGGATATACCACCGTTAGTCGAGCGCGGCCTTGTTCTAGCTGGGGATACTGGTATCAACAAAAGAGAAAGGAAAAGGGAAAAAGGGAAAAAGGAGGAGGAAAAGTACAAAAAGGGAACTGGATCTTTACATACACACACAGGGAGGATCTGCCTCAACGGCATGCCAATTTCTTCACATATTTCTTTCAAGCATGCAAACATGTTGCATCAATCTGGCGTTCAAGGGGGCTTCAACCGGGCAAATTCATATAACAGCGAGGATCTCAACATCAAGGCGGGGGGCGGCGAGAAATCTACTTCTTCAGAAAATAACAGTATGGCATGTTTGTCTATATAATCTCTCTTTATATCCCCTTTTGGCGTTCGCTATGTTGCTTGCTTTCAACATTAATGCATCAACATTCCTCTCGGTCCGTGCTTAACAGTTTCGGGGGAGGTGTGGTCTTGGAGGAGAAAGACAACAAGAAAGCGACAGGAAGAGAAGGTCCAACTCTACCATCACCTGGATAAACGTAGAGCTTTGACACGAGATAGATATTCTCAACTCAATACTTTTGAGGTCTATTTTGTGGTACCGCCAGGAAATGGACACATCAACAACATCCAGCTTTGTCATTATAATCTCCGTATCATGTGGTTTGATATCCAAAACACCCAATCGCCGAACGCCCAAAAACACATCGTGTTCATCACAACACCCTCCTCACAACCTTTCCAACCTCCCCCCTCTCCACCGCCTCCACTCTCGCGCTCACCACCTTCCATAACTCCTCCGCCACCTCTTCGACGCTCGCGCTCGCATCAATAACATGCAAATCCTCCTCCTCCTGCCTAAAAGCATACTCCCTATCAATATGCGGACCGCCCGCAGCCCCAGCCAGTGGCGTCGGCGCTCCAACCGCCACCTCTTCCATCTCCGTTGGTCCTTCGGCAAGCATGACCGCTTCCCTCTTATTCACCTCCTCCCCACCCCGTTTTCTCTCGCCTCCCGTCCCAGCACCACCCAAGGCCGAAACACCACCAACCGGCACCGTCACCGTCCCCACCCTCCCCAGCGACAAGCCCCAGAACAACTCCCTTACTCGGCGCTGCATCTCGGCTTTCTCGTAGAGTTCGTGGCCCCACCCGCCGCGCAAACGCGCTTGTTCTTCGTCGAGGTCGAGGAAGAGGACCAGGTCGGGACGCGGGAGACCGATTTCGGGGGCGCGCGCCCAGGATAAGGAGAGGGATGGGTTTTGTTTGGCGGCCGAGTAGACGATGCCCGAGTGGTAGTACCTGTCGAGAATGAGGGTGGTGCCTTGGGATAGTTCCGAGGTGATTGTTTTTCTGTTTAATTGAATCTTGTTAGTCTGTCTGCCTAATGTTTGTATATGTACCGTCTTAATGGCCAATAGAGGGGCATGGGAGAAGGAGAAAAAGAGTAGAAAAGAGGAAAAAGAAGAAAGAAAAAGAAAGAAAGAAAGCAAGAAAACATACACAGCCTCCCATCGATTGGCACTAAACAGCAAATGAATAACATGATCGTCCATTTGCGCCTGCGACTTGAGGTACGAATCGATCATCTGGCCGATGGGCGTCGTTCGGTCGGGGAATCGCATGGTCTTGACTTTCTTCCCGGCTTTCAGGAAGCGGTCCTCCAAAAGCTTGACTTGGGTCGTTTTGCCGCTGCGGTCGAGACCTTCGACGACTATTAGGGCGCCGCGGGCAATGGGGTTGTTGTTGCCGCCATACTGGGTGGTTGGCGTTGGGTCTGTGGTTGTTGAGGCCATTGTGTGGTCTGCTTCCGAGATTATGTTTGTGTGAGGTATCAATTGATCTTGAAACAGATTGGAGGAACGGTTAAAAGGGAGCTTGGAGATAGAACTGGAAAAGTGGACGGATTGAATTGATGCGAGTGTTGATGCGATGACCTGGTGATGGACTCGAACTAAGCTCTTATCGTGCGATAAGATGACGGAGTGGGACAGCAAGGTTCGCGGGAGAACCTAGGAAGCTGCAGGTGCGCACTGTCTCACAGCGCTCACAGCAGGGCAGTTGAGGGCCGGCAATGAGCCTGCCGGGGCTGTTGATGGGCAGGTGACAGAAAAGTGCTGCGGTATGTCTCGCAGCTGCCAACCTTGTACTATAGAGGTACGCTTTGTGACCGGGGCTTCATGATATTTGGGGGTTTCCGCTTTGGGTTGCGACTTCCTCATCGCCTGGGAGACATGATGATGGCGGTGGACAATATTCTTGAAATTGGGAAACTTCCATTCTCTGGCGAAACCAATATATCCTTCCGTTGTTCAAACGCATTTTTTTCTGTTCATCTGTCCATCACCAATTCACCCATATCAACCCTGAAACCACGCTCTCCGAAACCTCCAACTTCCTAGCTACCAGCTTTGCGAATCCAGTTCCCCCGAAGTTGAACCCATCTCAGTGCCATTATTTCTACGAAAGACACAAGTCACAAGATTTACTGGTCCCAAAGTATCTCAATTTACGGTTTGCGGATGGACATCGCATCTTGGCGAGTTCTGCACGCGTACTGTTCGTAACTTGACCGCTTTCCTTGATACCTTACTCGTCTTTCTGCCACTGGAGCAAAGTTTGGCCTTTTCGAGCCGTTTGAAGCTTGGGAGTTGCTCAGTTGATCCCCTAAGGTCGGGAAATGACTCTGGGTGGGAAAGAACATCAGAAAAACGACCACGTTCGGATACGTCGCGCCGTTCAAGCCGCTCTGTCGCTGAGTGCCGATAGCCCAGAACACCGAAAGTTGCTAGAGCCAGCCGCAAAATGATTCATCATCCTCCTCCTCCTCGGCCAATGTGTTCTTCAGAAGACTTCGGCTTGTCATGACGACCTGAAAATATCCAACTATTTGCTGGGAGTGTTGCTGTGCAGCTCTTCTACCCTCCCGCTCTTCGGCGCCATCATCAGTACGCTTCAAATCCGACATCATCGACCCACTGATCATGAACATAGAGTTGCAACGGGAGAGCATTTGAGGTTTGGCGTCTTGGGTTCTGAACCAAGCAAGTCATTGCATTGGTCACCACGCTCAACCCTCCCAGGGCCTTCCTTGTCATACCGGGTAAGCGTCAAACCTGCGATGTCCTGCATGAAAACTGCCGCTGACAAGGCCTAGATTGTGCGCCGGCGTATTTTTCGGTGTCCTTCTCCTCACCCGTCGACCCTACGGCCTTGACGCGTTCTGAGATGACCACCGTCAAGGACATGCGAGGTCCTGTATATGATGATTTCCAGTCATCGATCGAGACTTCGAGGAGGAGGGCGCGTCGGCGCGGAGAACATTCCCTTTGGGTGCCCGCCCAGTGGGAACGAGAATCGGCGATGATAACACCGACTGGCTGGAGGTTCCCCAGCCCGAGACGTTCTGGAAAAAGGCCTCGGCAACCAAGAAAGTGGCCTTGCTCATCCACTGCCCTAGGAGCCTAGTTGTGGGTACGCCATCCTGCAGCGATCCAGGCCTTACGTCCCACCTCCCCTCCCGACAGCGTCGTGAATGCCCCAGTGCCAACCACGTGGTATTATCTGTCAGTTCTCCCCGCTTCTGTCAAACTGTCAAGAGCATTAGATTACGGTGGTTCACACGCGGAGATGGGTCGGGGACGCTGGGATTCGCCACTGAAAGTAGTACTATCGCATCCAGACGGACCAGGCAAGGAAAGACGTCCATCCACGGTCATCATTCATGCATCTGTCAACCATCATCGTCGAGTTGAAGGACTGTGTGCTACGATCACAGTCTGGGTCTCGCTTCGTGGCACATCTTCAGTTGGCTGTCTCAGCTGCTTTCGGATTTCCTGAGAGATATCATCTGCTCCAACCATCTTCGATATGTAACTCAAGTGATGAAACCGCCTCAGGAGAGCATTGGGCATCATCGCATCTCGACTACAGGACGACGAGACAAGGAACCCGATCTGGAAGCTCACCTGAACCAGCTTGGAGCTGAAGAGGACAAGAAAGCTTCAGCAGAGGTGCCACGAAGTCCAGATGGCATATAGATGCTGCTGCGAGGCTTATCACACCGGCCCAGACGGGCATTCTGAGCGAGCCATGTCCCCGGGAACGCTAGCCGGGGTTTGCCAAGTGGTGCGAGATGGCTTGAGTGGGTGCTCCTGTCATCACTGCTTTGCATACAATCACCGCGGGGAAGTGAGAGTGCTGTAGCGGTTGGCTTGCATGATGCCCTTTGCCCCAGAGTTGAGTTGGAGAGTCTGAAGCTAGCATCATCTCTAGCTTTACCCACGGACACTGGGAGAGACTAACAAAGTACAAGCAAATGTTAAGGGAAAACTCAAGCACACAGCTTTACTTCTCGTGAACAGTTAAGCTTATGAAGAAGGTAGTGCTCGAAACGTCGCTGTCATTGCTAGAGACGGAATTTCAGGGGCAATTTCTCTGCTCGACCACCAGCAGGGTTAGGGTTGCATGATAATGCGCCCCATCCCCTGCATATGTCACCGGGAGACACACACTGCGAAGTTCGCCCATATTTTTTTCTCTTCTTTCCTCCATTCATTACTTCAAAAAGAGTCTCCACATGATGAGCGAGCATGATCCGACACCATGTCCTTCTGATACAGGAAGCCTGGTTGCTTTCACAATAGTTCAACTCAAGCTCGAAGGAAATCCAACCAAAGAGCCGCACAAGGGCATGCCATTTGCCCAGGATCCTTCATGATACCAGATATGGGAGTGCCCATCCAGCGAAGAATTCAACGTCCAAAGTGTGATACCGACACAATGTTCTAGACATGTGTAAGGGATAGCAGTACCAGCATTACCGCTGTGCAAGAGATGTGTGAGCAAGTGACAAGGCAAGGTGTTTCCGCAACATCGAGCAATGGGGGAGCAATGAAAGTGTCTCAAGAGTTAAAGTGCTTGCAGATGGCTAAAGTGCTTGCAGATAACGCCTTGACCTACAGAGTCTATCAAAGTCAAATGTCGTCGAACACTACCTGTACACAGTAGGCAAGTTTGTTCGAGTATCAGGGCGACTATCGGTTCAGCGAGATCTTGTGTAACGTTGTCCAAATGTGACGGCACAGCAAGGTCGAGACACCTCCAAGCATGTCGAGATATCCGGGGCACAAGGATTGGGCGCCAGAGGAGTACAGAACTGGTGAAGGGGTGGACGGCGATGAGATCTGATAGGGGACCACGAACAGTGTCATGTCTGAACTTGGCTAACAGGTCGTTGTACTACCATGGCCGTTGGTAAGAAAATGATGCCTCCATTGCTGCCGTGACGTGACCCGGAACCTACGCCATGGTTGGGGCCCAGATGGATGAGGACCTCTACGGCCCGGATGGCTGCTCTTCATTAAGCAGAAGAATGGACATTCATCTCGTTCAGCTGCCAGCCGAGCGCATTGGGTTCGGGAATCTCCACGGACTGATGATATGTTGCTCCCTGACGGGATGAAAAGACCAGAGAAATGCTGCATAAATTGTACGGGCCAGACAATGGCTGCCCTTTCCATTGCATTTCTGCGATGGCCCGCATTTGCGAAGGTGGAGTCACTGCAGAAGTGGTGTGGGGCAGCCACTTTAACGCCTGCGGGGCCTGAGACGCGGTGCGGTGCGGTGTTCCCCGCGCGGGCGTGTGTGAGGCGGGAACATGGAAGGGGCACCACGCCGTTTCATTGGTGCACAGAATAAATGGATTTCTTGGAGATGACCACTCAACTTGTACGGCAGCGCGCCAGACGGATGCACGGTACCTACAAGAAAATGTCGAGGTGGTGTGCAGACACTGACGCTGAGGTTTGGAACTTCCGTTGCTTGGCTCGAAGTCTGAGAGGTTCGCATTGGATTACCTCGACCTTGATGGACGCATGGGCGGACGACCTGATCTAGACTGAACGTTCCAATTATTCGTCTTGGGTCTACAAAACCTGCAAGCTCTTAAAGAAGTACCTACAAACAGGACGAATGGTTCAGATTATGTACCTATGACGGCGGTTGCACAGGGGTGAAGGATTGAGACCATCTGCAGGCACTTTAACAAATTCCCACAGCGCATTCTTGTCGTAAAGTGGCACAGGGATGACACTGACCTCTCTGCGGTCCCTTGCGCCTCTAGACGCCTCTTCGTCCTCCGCTCCCGCGATTTCGTCGCACCTTTTGATTGGAAGAAAGTGGCGACGGCGCGCGTTGAGAAATGGTGTTTTACCACGAAAAAGGCACGTCCGGTTCACTGACCAGTGACCATTCACAGCCGTCTTTCAGAGGTAAGTTCAGCCTTCCAACCTCCACCGCACTGCCTGCAGTGAGAAGAATCCACCAGAGAGAAGGACACTTCAGGTTCTCGACCAATTCACTTTCACTTGGCTGCCCAGTTGTACCACCGATTTACCCGACCGCCGGTGACTGACCACCAGTCTTTCCCACAACTGCCACACACTACTTCAATCCATCACCTTAATTTTCGCCCTTTCCCCCCCTGCCCTATCTGGAAGCCTCCTTCTCGTGAGCTGCATCGACAATACCTTCTGTCGCCCAATTTACGGTCGCCGACATACATACGAACGAATTATCCTACTTACACCTAGGTAGGTAGGGACGATACCGACTCGGCCAGACCCGCACAGTCATTCGGTACCCGACAGTCGAAATCCAAACCCGTTTCCGCCGATCTGCCACTGTCGACGTCTCTTGAGTTGGACCGCCAAACCACATCCAACCATCAACGACTTGCACGTTGCCCGGGAGAACGATACCAGGTCAACGATTGCGACACTCGAAACACACAATCAATTGGTCGTAGAATCCATCCCGAAAGTGATATCGAGTCGGTCAGGCTATCTCAGTATGTCTCTTGCGGAGGAAACCTCCCGTTGCGACGCTACGTAGGACGTAGTCTAGAGGCAGCCATGCATTGCACAAGTCCTGCGCTAACAGTTATGCAGGCGCAGATTGTGGTGTTGCTGCACATTCAACCTCCCGAGTTGCCATTACAATCACCACCACCATCTTGAAAGCCAAGGCAGTCTTCGAGCTTGCGCCTTATAGACAACGAATTGCATTGGACGAGACCATCGCACCAATCCGACAGAACACCAGGCCACCAGCCCGACTTACAGACATCTCTACTACCTTGCCAAAGATACTGGTACTGATGACTGGCACTCTCCTTTGCGAACTTCGATAAGAATCGCTCGCTTCCGTCGACTGTCGGTTGTCTTCTTGCCGCTTTTCTTTTTTGCTTTTCTTCAGCATCTACATCTCTTGTCTTGATCTTGGACACATTGCTCTTCTCGTTGCTCCCGGAAGCTAGACCAAGTCGAAAGACACAACCCGTCGCAGAAGGAGGATAAGAAATCATATCTCTACCAACCCTGCACGTCCAACGGTTGGATCTGTACCTCAAACATCATCCACACACACAACCCCCGCATTTTTCTCTCCTCCTATCTCCTGGGCACTTGGAGCCAAGCCCCTGTGTCTCGGCGCTTACCTCTACCTTTTGCATTTCTTTTCCTTGGGTTCGGGTTCTGCGCCTGTTCTACGCCCGCTCCTTCACAGTACGCGAAGCAGCAGCGAAACCCACACGAAGATTCGCGGGACCACGCCTGGCAAGTTCCGTCATACCCGCGCTTCCGCGAAACAGCGCGCGGCGTTCGTGTGTACCTTGCACCCTTTTAACTCCGCAGCTGTCCCCTCTTTTCTTCCCCTTACAGTAATATTCTACCATCCATCACAATGGCTGCCGTTAGTCGTCAACCGTTTGCTCCCCTTAATGAGGGGAGGTTGTCGGGACTGACGAGTTTGAAGAACAGACAGAATGGTAAGTTCGTCTCCTGCTTTCTACTGCCGCCTGGACTGCACCTCTTCTATTCGGTTCATTTGTCTCCTTACCAACGACGTATCGATGCACCCGCAACATCACATAGCTAACACCATCTTCTAGCCCTCTCTACCAAGAGGAAGGCCGCTGAGGTTGATCCTCTTGACGATGCCGAAAATGTTGACCCCAGCATGTTCTCGAAGCGGGCAAAGTCTTCGCACTCCAACATCATGAAGCCTTCCCAGTATGTCCTCAAGAAGGCCAGCAAACCAGTCATTTCTCTCGGAAAGAGCATTCTCGGCAACGCATCCACTCAACCCAGGCATATCCTCCAAGCCAAGTCTCAGCAGATTCGTCTCAACACTCGCATTGCCACTCCCACAACTCTCACTGCCCCCGCCGGCCGATCCCCCACTCGCGGCTCCAAGAAGGGCGGTATCCTTTCCAAGCGCCGCATCCAGCGCGTCGATCCCCCCTCATTTGGAGGAGTTTCTGCACCTTTTTCCCTCGATGCCGCCCTCAAGGGTATCATTCCCAGCTATTCCGGCGGCCTTGGCGAGACCAAGTCAACAAAATCCACCACCACCAAACCCGAATCCTTCACCCCCTCAACCATGAAGTCTGACTGGTTCTTCGACATCCACGAAGACACTCCCGAGCAGGAAATGACCAACCTCCTGCAGCATAGCACCTGCGTCCTCGACATCAGCAGTGACGAAGAAACCGAAAAGCGCGAGACGCGCGAGTGCGCAGAGGGACGCGACAAGGAGAACGTGCCGCCTACCGATGATGTCAGCCAGACCCAGTCCGCACGGACTCCTTCGACACGAGGTGCAAATTCGAATGCAGGTTCGGATGCGGATGACATGATTGTGGAGAAGAACAGGGGTCCGTTGCAGGAGATGGACAGCCAAGATTTCTGGCCTGAGGGAACGGATGACGAAGATTTCTTTGTGGTGCCCGGAGATGAGGATGACGCTGTTGCTACTGTTGCTGGTCCCGAAGTTCTAGGCGACAAGGCAGGAGACAGCGAAGAGAAGCAACACAGCGACATTCCCCAGATTTTCGTCGACAACTTTGAGGATGATGAAGCCGATGAAGCCGATACCAGCTCTTGCAGCGACTCTGACGATGTGGACAGCGTCGATGGCATCATGGGCGTTCACGACGGACCGGTCAAGGCCGCGGTTCTGGAGCCGATTGAGGGCACGGGTGAGAGCTTTGAGCTCTGGGAGAGCGAGAGCGCGAAGGACCAGCAGAGCGTGCCGTCCTCGCCTGCGCGTGAGGGTGTTTTGGGGGAGGTGGATATTGCTGAATGCTAGTGGTTTTGGGATGAATCCTCTTCTGTTGTTCGTTAAGTCGAGCATCACCTTCAACGCTTGTCACGACATCGCCATCAACATCATCATCGGAACACCCTGATGGATGGATCAGTACAGTACATGTCTATAACAGTGGTCCCTATCATGAGGGGCAGGCGTCCTCGGAAGCTGGGGCTGAACGTCAAGGCCGAGAAAGAGCCATGACACGCTACGTGGCTGTGAATGGAGTTTACAGGCGTTTGCTTACGCCTTGAGGATTGTGGAATGGAATTGATGAAGATATCATGGATTGGGGGATTATTTGCTTCAGATGATGGAGTACTGGAGTTTGAACGAACAAATGCTTGCTTGGGTTTACGTGTACAGTGTTGATTACGAGCTAGCTAGGCCAAAGGAGCTTTTTGATAGCTTGACGAATGATAGATAGTATACATTATTTTGCTGTTTGTAGCTTCCATGTGATCTTTGGACTTCGTGAAAGTAAACCATCATCCAGATCATTGACAGCGGAAGGGGCGGTTGGACCTTAACCCTTGATGCAGGTATCGATCGGAGGGATCTTTGTTCATTCTGCATCTGTGCAATCATGCTAAAGATCGATACCCGCCCTGCCGTCTTGCCGGCCCTTGTCGACGGTTCGGTAGACGAGCAGATGGGGAGATGGGTGGAAGCAAGGGAGGAGTTGAGGAGGCGGAGGATCGCCAGGGAGTTTGAAGAAAGACGGATGGGCTCTGCATGGAATGAACAAAGCCACCACACAAGTTAAGAGGACGTGCCAGAATCCCTCATGTCTTCTTTCGTTGGTCTAGAGTCGATGCAGAAAAAGGTGATGTCGCTGGACAATGAATGATAAGTACCTCTACGAAAATGTGCGAAATTTGAAGATGTGCGAAGATGTGCGAAGCAACAAGCCGAAACGAAAAGGTGCAACGAGAAAGTGCATCAGAAAGAACGGAAAGCAAAAAAACAAGAAGAGAAAAGAAAAGAAAAAGAAAAGGAGGGAGGAAAGAGAGACTGTACTCCATATCTTTTCACATGATATCGGTAAAGAGATGAAGTTGGTATCAATTCAAAGAGTACCATAGGTCTTCCCTTCAACGCTCGTTTTACCCTCCAACGTTGTGGTGTGTGTAGTGTCAGTCCAGTCGGTTGGTCGGTGGTGTACCTTTTTTTTTTTTCGTCCATCTTTCGATGCAGCTGAGGTAGGCAGTCAAAACTCAACCACCTTTTTCACCCACCCAAACAAAATCTTGATTCACCACAAATCATTAAGCAGCTCAGTCTTGTAAGTCTTTTGGTCGTGAAAATACATCTTTATCCTGCTAACTAAAAGTGTGGTGAATGTTTTACAGAGGCTGTATGTATCAACAGAGGTAAAGCTGATTTGACGGTAACTATGATTTCAGTTTGTCGTGGATGAAGTAAGGTGAGGTGGGTATATAATCCCCAAGTCCAGGACAAAGAAGTACACAAAGTCGCCTGGCAATCGCGCGCCAAATCACGGGTCCAATCCGTGGCGAAATGGCGCGTGCTTTGTCCCAGAGCA
Organism: Neurospora tetrasperma FGSC 2508; assembly: GCF_000213175.1. Taxonomy (NCBI): domain Eukaryota; kingdom Fungi; phylum Ascomycota; class Sordariomycetes; order Sordariales; family Sordariaceae; genus Neurospora; species Neurospora tetrasperma. The sequence continues at coordinate 5,809,643 of NW_009799099.1, read as the reverse complement.
TTTCCTTCGTGGCGCAATTGGCTAGCGCGTCAGACTGTTAATCTGGAGGTTGTAAGTTCGATCCTTACCGAAGGAGATTTCTTTTTTTTTGGTTCTCTTTGTTTTTGTGAGAGGAAATGTAACCTAACTGTAATGAGGCCTACGAATCTACGATAGTACGATGCAGTGCTTGGCTTGGGTGGGTGGATGGGTCCGCTTTTTATGGGGATGGCGGGGCTTGGCGGCCCCGGGGCCCTGTGGTGGCACTTCACCTGCTTGCTTGCTATGACTTCCTTTGACGGTGCTTCAACGATGAACATTACGGAACAGTTCTTGTTTTGTTTATTGTGGAGATAAGAAAGAAAGCATCGAGAGGCAGAATTTGAAGTCGTCAGTCCAAAGACGAATACCATCAACCAGCAAAAAGAGGGAATTCGCAGGCTCGACAGGCTTAGCGATTTTAGTCAATCGCTTAGTTTGTTTTTAACCTTGATCGCACGCAGGAACTACAGTATTTTCTGTCTTCAAGTTTGCTGACACGCTGAGTGCCTTTCCCAGTCGGAACCAAATCGAGTCCCTGAGGAAAACCGGTACTCAAGAGGCTTTGAAGTAGCTTCTAGGTTGTTCATCGAGAAAGGTTACAGATGAACAAAGCAGGGCCCACGGAACATTAGAGAAACCACCCAAGCAATGAACCAACCCCAACATCATATACCAGCCAGAGTAGATGGTTTTCCAACCACTCGCTGTAAAGTGTATGAAACTCGCACCTTCGACGAGTGAACTATACCTGGGTAGAGACAGAGAACTCTAATTCGCATAAATTGTGGCACGCTAATCCACCAATCCGTGCCGTCTCCTTCAGCAATTACTTCCATCTCTGCTTCATAACCAAAGCAACCTCTGATTGCCTCATCTAAGAGATATCCATACTCTTCCCCGTCGCGAACGAACTCGAAATGTAATGAACTACCAAAGATAACCCGAACAAACGAGCCCTCTCCGCAAATCCTTACGGATAGAATCCACCTCTCATACCTCATCATTCCTCTCCATGTCCTCTCCTCGTTGTGCCGCTAAACCCGCTTCCGGTGCTGTATAAACCACCACCTTTTCCCATGACATATTCAGTTCCTTCTTCCCATGTGCGAGGGCAGTAGTCGCTTGCGATTCACGTACCTCCTTCACATACCCCTCAATACCTACCAAGAATCCCCTCGTGTTTTGCTCATCATGACAATGGTTCCCCTCCTCGTTCTCCATCTCCAACTACTTCTCGTTAGAGGTACCTAGGTATCCTTCTCATTACCGCTGTCTCTGTCGCCGTCACTGTCCCTGTCCCTGTCCCTATCACTGTCACTGTCGCCGTCCCCGTCCCCGTCCCTATCACCATCGCTACCGCCGTACAACACGTCCATATATCCCCCTTTCACCCCTTCACCGTCACCTCCCTGTCCACCTCCCTCTCCCTCTCCCTCTCCATTTCCCTGTCCACCACCCTGCCTCTCAAGATCCATATCCTCCTTCTGTCGTCGACCACATATACATGTGCATCTACATGTACCTCTCGGGAGACGATCCCACTCCTCATTATGATTCACCCACAAAAAGGCCCCAACCAAAATAACCACCACGAAAAAGATAATAATAGTCGTCACGGCAACCATCAAGTCCTGATCAAGACCCGCGGCCTTGCAGTAGGCGTGGCATGCTTGGCTTATGGGGCGGTAGCAGAGGAGTTCTTCTTGGGAGAGGATGTTGTCGTCTTTGCCGGTTTCATGTTGGAAATGGAGATCGGTCTTGTATGTGGTTGACATTTTGGAAAATCTCAAGGGACCTGGGATAGGTAGATGTATTTATAAAGCTTGAAAGTTGGAAACTGTCTGATGGGACTGGAACAGAGGTTGGTGAAGGTTCGCTTCCCTTCGATGATCGCAAAATACCGTGGGGACCAGAGAATGTCGGTACACGTCTGGTCAGGACATACTGGACGGGAGGTAGGTACCTAGGTAGTGAGTACACCTTTGGGTAGGTGTAGAGTGGTGCTGCACTGGACTACTGGACTGCGTTGCGGGCTTGGAATCGAAACTGGGACTGAAGACCGGTTTCTTATGGAACGAAGGATCGTTGATGCGAACTTTGGAATACAGAATAATGATTTCCTGGCAAAGGGAGAAGACTAAAAGTTGGGGACAGAAGATTGGTGAACACGTAGAAAGAGCTAGGCAACTACCGCAGAAACTACGGCCATCAAGTTCTAGGTTTTCAGGAAGTTAGATATATTTGCCACACCCCGAAGGATTGTACATTCGATTTTGTAGTGCCCCGTCTTTCCTCTCTAAAGGCATCTTTCTAAGGACATTCAGGAGTAGGTACATTTAACATCACTGTCTTACATACAACTTCTAGCGAGCATAAATGTTGCAGCCTGCTTCCAGATTATAGCTACCTAAAGGCAATTTGAGGCAACCTACAAAAACATTAACGGCCCGAGTCTTTACAATAACGTATCGTTCCTGCCTGTAGACTGGATACACGCGTACATCTAGGCAGCTACATTTTGGGCTGGGTGGGGTGGTACGTGCACCGGTGCACGCTCGTAGAAGATACAAGAAGTGACTTTGGCGCGCAACTTCCTTCTTGCGATTCAAACCCGCGGCAACTCGATTACTCGTAGAGGAAAAATAATAAAGGGTCAGGATGACGTAAACTCCAAATATCAACATTTTGGTGGTTCGGATCAAGATAATTGTATCGCTGTGCTCGAGTGTCCAACTGCTGCGTTGTACCTTTGACACCGAACATGCCCTTTGTCCTTGCTGATCCCACACGAAGGTTCAACTTATAAATGTATTCAGTCAAATGTTTACAAGGCCAAAATAGGAGGGTATCATATTGAAGCAAAAAGGAAAACAAACAATGCTAAATGTGCAGCAGTATTCCAAAGAACAAAAAATGACCTTTGTAACTTTATTCTCATTTTTCCCCATGTGCATCAGATGCAAATCCGCCTACGTCCAGCGCAGACACCCCATCAAATCATCCCGCCCGGCATTGGATATCCTCCCGTTGAACCATCCAAAGGCGACCAATCATCCTCCCCACTCGCCTCCTCATAGTACGTCCCAATCCCATACCGACCCCCAAATGACCCCGACATATCCGACGCCGCTGATACCGAAGAGTTCCACCTGCTGTGATATCTCTGCGTTTGCGACTGCACACTTCTGTTGCTCCTGATTGTGCCATGGCTGGCTTGTCGCGGTCTTGTCACCGCTGGCCCTGGCCCTGGACCGTATCCTCCGTATCCCATTTCCAGATCTCCGTAGCTGTGGCCGTAGCTTGGCCTGCGCGGGGTGCGAGGCGGGCTGGCAAAAGGTTCTTCGTAACGGTCGGTCGATATGGCGATGCCTACTCCTACGTGGAGGCCCATTTCCATTTCCGAGTCCCTCCTCCTGCTGTTATAGCTGTTGTTGATTGGCGACCCGTAGACCGGGGACATCGGGCTTATCGGGCTGACAAAGGTGTTGCTGGAGGTAATGCTTTGAGTTGGGGAAATCAGCCTCTTTGCTGATTGGGATTGAGGACTGGCGACTCCCACGGCTGTTGTCGCATTAGAGTCCTTATATACGTGTGAGTTCACAGTTTTGGTGCTCATAGAGTGACTGTGTCCCGTCCATGGTCTCTTCCCCGTCACGTTCGACTTTGTGCTTCCGGCTGTCTTCGGCCTCGATCGGGTGGTGTAAGAGCCACGGGTCGCATTGTTCGTGATCGATGGCTCTTTGCCCCGCAGGAAGAGGAAGAAGCGGGGGAACGAAGGCATGCATCCGACGAGAATCGTGCCGCAATACTCGATCATAGTCCAGATGCCGACTTTTGTGATGATCCAGGTCAGGTCGGGGTCGGAAAGGAGGGGAATGCGGACGACGACGCCAACGGTTGCTATAGCGCAGGTCCTATTGCTTGTGTGTTAGCAGATGAAAATGGGAAGGGAAGTCCTGCCGTGAAACCTACAAGATACCGACGGCAAACACCGCCGAAACGCCAACCTTCCTCCTCATAGGCAACTGCAACCGAAAGATCGCCCAAATAGGGGTGATCAACATGCCCAAATCCAGAAACAAATTCATTGCTCCTCCAAAGATAATCGCTGCTGCAATGTTGATGCAATGCCCTTCCATCAAGGGATTCCATGCCTTCTCGCGGGGCGTGCACTGGAAGGTGTAGGTAAAGATGGCAGAAAACGAATGGCCGGCGTTAAGGAACAAGAGGATGTGGATGCACCACCAGATGGAATCTCTTCGAGAGCCGGGGCAAAAGATGCGTCTGAACTGGAGGAGAATCGAGGATTTGGCAAGGAACATGGTGGAAGCATAGGATATTTCGGCGAGGTAGTTCCACTGCAATGTGTCAGCAATTTGGCGGAGACCGACAGGAATGGTAGTGACGGGTACTAACGTATGAGAGATTCGATATGTCGACGAAGCGAACGTTCCAGAGATGACGGGAGAAGCCATGCTTCGATTGATAGATGAAAATGACTTCCCAAAGGATGATGCCAGCCTGCGTCTGGGTTAGTATCTGGTTGTCATGAGCTAGTCCAGTGTCCATACCGTGCCCAAGATGGCGGAGTAGTCCTCAAGCTTGACCTCTCGTAGAAGGAAAGCCTTGGTAAAGATTCGTACGACAAGTGCTATAACCATCAAGACCATGGTCCCGATGGCAACCCCAAGCACAATAGGATGCATCGTCTCCGGATTGACAAAGTTGGGCATCTGACCCTCCGGCGGCATCATGGCCGGCATGTCTTGGAGTGTCCAACCTGCAGCCATGGTTACGGTGGCGATGGAGTTTGTGATGGACGGAATGTGTACCCGGTCTGTTGTAGTGATGGACTTTGTGTCCGGTATGTGGCAGTTATGTGAACTCCTTAGTAACGAAACATGATGACCTTGCTGAGAAAGATTGAACTTGGTTAGAGGTCTTCACGGTCCATGTGTTCGCGCATCACCATGGGAAAGACAAGGTTGACTGGACAGGAAAGTTGAAATGAACGTTGTCTGCCCAGCAGCCCAGCAAAAGCAAAGAGAGACAAAAAGAGAGAAGAATGGGACGGAGAATCCAACAAACTATAGTTTAAGCTAGGAAAGAGAAAAGGATCAGTTGAACCCCATATTTGGGGTGTGACCAGAGCTCCGGGATCCGGTTCGGCAGACATCTAACTCGAAACGAAGACCGGACCCGCCCATTGTTTACATCATGAACTGACAAGTCTCGCGATATCACTGACTCCGCCGCACCGCAAAAATTTCCATGTCCAGTCAGCTCAGAAACTGGTCCGGACAGGACAAGGGCCAGACCATTTTGGGATGCTTTTTAGGATTTTGAGGATTTGTTGACCAGTAAGGACCACCATCACTGGCGGAGCGGCAAAGACCAGCGAAGCCACTCAGCGTGTAAAAGCGGCCTCCGACGATCTGATTGGCTCCCACTCTCGCGGGGCAGCACAGCGATGCACAGCGCCTCGATTAGCTTCCCACTGTTTCGCGGCCGCTGAGTGGTAAAGTTAACGGACGTTGTCCACCCAGCTGGAGGCCTGGTGGCCACCTAATGACGATTTACGATGTTGGCTTTTTGCCCATCGCCGACGGGCGCTTGTCAGGTTCAGCCAGCCGGTGGCTCAATGCTCAGAATGGCTTTGTTGGTCCGATCGAATGGCATCGGTGCGGCGCTGCTGGTGATTTTAAGGACTGGCTGGCATTCGGCCGGAGGGGTGACTCGGGAATATGATGGTCGTCGGTATTCTTTGTGGATGTGATGAGGCGGCCCATTCATTAAACTCGACAGTCGTTGTCGTCGATAACTTTGATGGGTGTTGTCGATCTTTCGCACTCGCTTTTGGTTTGTCATGGTTTGGTGGAGGAAGTGGAAAGTATTGTCAAGCTCGTCGTCTTTCGATTATCCAAAGGTCACAGCTGCCTGCCATGAGGCCCATGACTGCCCCGCGCGACTCCGTCTTTGCCTTCCTCATCAGGGAAGTGGGCTCCCGTGTCTCCACTCCGAGTCCGGGGTCCATCTCGGTACCTGAACCCACTTTTGTCCGGTGTAAGTTCCGATGTCAGCCGGTTGCTGCTTATACATATGTCACTTGGTCAATGTAGTCTCCAGAATGTGAAGTCGAAACTCGCCAGAAGGAAAAAACCCTAAAGTCTCTGCAAAGAAGACGTCCTTGTTCAAAGTCAAGCCGACGCCTTAAGCAACAAAAGCTAAAGCCACCTGCAAGGACAGCGGTATCGGCATGCATCCGTACAGGTACCTTCCCAAACAGCTCCTGCTTCCTATTCATACCCAACCCCGCGTAGCACGAAATCCCCATCTGCTCGCTTCTCCCAGTTTGAACATCCCGTTTTCCAACCCATCATCCACTACAAGAGCCACCATCAACCCCTCTCCCCTCTTCTCTCAACACTCTTACCACACCAGCGCATCTGAACCACGAAAGACCCCACAATGCCCGGAATATGCCCTCACCAACCTCCTTCCTCACCTACTGCCTCTGCCAGGACCTCATCCCTCCCCAGCTTCCCTCTCTCCGGCAAAACCGCCCTCATAACCGGCGCCAGCCACGGCATCGGCCGCTCCCTCGCCTTTGCCTTTGCCCGCGCCGGCTGCTTCGTAGCCTGCGTATCACATTCCTTACCTCTACCTCTCGATTCCGTATGCTCCGGCTCCTCCTCCTCCAATCCCAATCCCACCACCGCCACACTAATCAACGCCTCCATGTCCCTATCCTTCTCCCCGGACATGCATGCTACAGGGAACATGTGCAAGGACCGCGCTCGGGATTTCATCTACGACGTCACCGCCCCTTCGTCTTTCCCCCAGCTCGAGCGAGACATCCAAAAATGGGTCAACCAACCAGTCACAATCTTAGTAAATAACGCGGGGATAGCCCGGGTCGAAGCCGTTGAATACCAGACAGCAGCAGCAGAACACAAAGGAGGAATACATATAGGAATGGAGACTTGGAACAAAGTGATCGCTACCAACTTGACGGGCCCCGTGGCTTTGACGTACCAGTTCCTACCGGGGATGTTGGCTGCTGGAGACGGATGTATCATGAGCGTGGGGAGCAGGAACGCAGTGGTGCCGGTGCCGTTTATGGCGGCGTATAACGTGTCGAAGACGGGACTGTTGAAGTTTCATGAGACGCTCGAGAGGGAGGTGGGCGGTACACATAGGGGGGTGCGTAATTTCTTTGTGGTTCCGGGAAATATTCCTGAGACGGGCATTTTGAAGAGGGAGGATAGTGTGGATGAGCGAAGTTATCGGGAGAGCGAGAGGGTGAGAAATATGGTTGAACGGATCGAGGATGCAGGGAAGAAAGGGGATAATGCTGCCACGAGAGCGCAAGAGTTTGCGGAGGTTTGTGTGCGGCTGGCTGCCATGGGGAAGGATGCAGAGATTTTGAGCGGGCGTTACGTGGACGCGGAACGAGATGTGGAAGCGCTGTTGGAGGATGCAAAGAAGGGGAAGGAAAGCAAGATATGTAAGATGGGGCTGTATCAGTTGAAGGTCGACAGGTTATAGCTATCGCTCAACGTGGGCGTGAACGATGAGGAGTGAGGATGAAGGATCCGTCATGGACAGCATGCAGCGAACTTGGATCATGAAAGCTATCTCTACTACCTACTCTGTAAAATACACGGGAAGGCCGTGCATGGCAAGGCATAAGGTGAAATGAAGCGAGAAAAAGTCTGACCGAGTATCTACAAGCAAATTTAAATGGAAAGGCACCAGAACCAAGTCTACCTAAGGGGTATCGTCAATGATCGTTGCGATCAAGAAAAGGTGGAAACCAAGAAATGAGTTCCAAGTACATCCAGCAGACATTCCAGGTCCTCCAGCGGCGGATAACACCCCCTCCCATTTCCACGTCCAGCACTCTTACCCGTAGCAAATCTTCCCGCATAGAACGGAACGACATAATCAAACCGCAGTGCCTCATCAGCAGCCATGAGATATGCATGACTGCTGCACGTAACTGTGTCTCGCTCGGCCTTCTGCGCATGGGCCTTGGGGAAAATCTGAGACAGATACCCGTCTAGTTCATGGAGTGCCTCGTCATGCTTCTTTTTACCTTCGGTCATGTCTCCGAGCGCTTGTAGAATCCGCGACTCCAGGTACTTGGCACGGGTAAGGCATTCTGCTGGCCAAATGCTCTTGGCCTGTTTGATGAAGCATCCTTGGATGGTTTTGCTTGGGGGCAAGTCGGGTTAGTCAGGGGTCAATACATCTCTTCGGTACCTCTAGGGAGCTGCAGTGATAGGTGAGGATAGTTCTTGAGCACTTGCATGAGATGCAATCATGAGCCATCAAGCGGTGAGAGAGAGAATAAAGAAGTGGCAGGAAACGTACCTGGCGTCTTCAAAGTGGCCTTGCGCGTAGTAAATGAAGCTGACGGCGTAACTAGCGTCTCTTGTTTGACGCCCCGATTCACCAAAGATGTCCTTACGATTTTGGTAAACTTGTTTCATCACATCCAGTGCCCTTTGCGGTTCGCCATTAAGGAAAAGTGTAACTCCATGGCTGAAGGTGAAGCGGGTTACGTCGCTGTCATGACTGCCATCCTTGTAGATGAGATCCACAGCCGTTTCGCTGTATTTCAGAGCCTCTTCTGTAAGATTCTGGCCAAGCGCTGCGAATCCCATATTGTTGATGGATTCGGCAAATTCGAACGCCGGTATTGTGAGGCCTTGTGTTTCCAACTGCCCCTTGAGATCGAGCGATTTATGGAGGTAATCCATAGCGCTCGCGTATTGGTGCATATGAATCTTTTCAATTCCAATGTCGTTGTAGGCGTTGGATAGCAGGACTTGACTCTCGAACAGATCGCCAGAGGAAAGGCCAGGTAGACTTGCATGATTCTCGCGCAAAGCGACCACTTCCTTTGCCTTTGCCATGGCTTTGCGCGCACCCGTCAGCCCCTGTGTCTGCTCAATGATGCCCCAGGATATTGCAATGGCAGTTGTTTCGAGCTTCAGGGAATTGGCATATGGTGACGGTTGGCCTCCTTGCATAGTGGCTTCGGCCGTAGAAGAAGTGCGAAACTCATGGGAAATCTTCTCGGCTGTCTCCAAGACCGCTACACACGAATCCGCGAGTCCTACTTCGTACAAGTAGTACCCAGCACCGGTAAGAAGCTCAGAAAAGGCCATGCTGGGGACAAGAGGAACCTCCGTTGGGGTTTCATCCTGGTCTTGGCTCCTTTCGTTAGCACGATAAACCGAATTGAGCTTGAGAACATGGGCAATCAGTTTCTCGCCTGATGGCCACTGTGAGAAGTTTGGCGTCATGAACTTTGGGAAAGCCGGGAAGTCTCGTGCAATGAGTGCCACGGCACGATCGAATGTGAGCTGATTTTGATGGGGCACGGTTTGCAGATCCCGCAAAATCTTCGATTGTAGTTGCCGATGAATGCTGTAGAAGGACCAAGACAACGCCGGATTGCTGTCCTCAACCAGGTACCGTTCCACAAGAGCAGCCTGGATTTCATGGCGGAAGCTTGTATTGGGGAAAGTGCGTTAGTCAGGGTGTACACGCCTCAACTGCCTTTTGCAAGACTGTAAGAGGGAAGCAGTGAGCTGCTTGGTGCGGAAGGTAGATACCAGATACATACCGTGCAGAGTCTTGATATCCCAAGAAACTCAACTTGCCTTGAAGATCGCGGTTGAGAATGTCAACGGGAATGTTATCCGCCGCAAGCATGCTCATGATTCTCAGTATTGTCAATCCTTTGTCAGGTACTGCTCTCAATGCCATATCCCATGCAGAGTCAATAGGTCGGTCGTATGCCCAGGCGGAATGACCATTCGTAATTGGGTTTCTCTTGCCCAAACTCCCTGACTGCTGCAACTCTATGAGAGCTCCTTCCGCCGAAACTGCCGAAGAAATGATGGACCCGGCAATTCCAACGAGGACCAGTGGGGACCCGTTGACTTCTTCTGACATGCTTGTAAACACTTGGGCCAGCGAGCCTGGGTCTCCCATATGCAGCTTTTGCTGCTCGGGAATGTGGTCAAGGAGGAAATCTGAACCTTCTTGAGGTGTCAAGTGCCTCAGTGGTATCTCTTTTGTCGTGGCGTGTATTGTCCTTTGATACTGGCTAGTGACAAGAATCGAGCCATGATTGCAACATGGCTGGTATTTCTTGAAGATGCCGGGGTTGTTGACGTTGTCGAAGATCATCAACCATGACGTGTCTGTCACCCGAAATCACTGGGAGTGAGTACCTGTGTCGTATTCGAAGCTTCCATGGAATGACACCGAGGACTCACTTTCACACAGCCAGGCAATTGCATTCTCAACAAGTCTGGCCTGGTCCGAAACATCCCTTCCCACCCCAACAAGCCGTGCTATTTTGCCAAAAGCCTGGGAAAGAGCGGTTTCATCTTCGGCGGGGACCCAGAAAATGTGGAGGTCTGGGAAGGTTTCGCAACATCGATAAGCGAACTCGAGTGCTATCTGGGTTTTACCCATACCGGGTGCCCCGTGTAAGGTGCAAGACTTTTGTGGTGAGCTTTGGGCTGGGAGGAGGTCGCGATCGAGCTGTGCAAGCACCTCTTTCCTCCCACAGAACTTTCCATTTCTGGCCTTTGGGACTGAGAAAATTCTGGAAAGTTTAGGGCTTTCTTGACTTGATGGTCCCTGAATCGATGTTACCTCTCTGGTGTCGACTATCTTCCAGGTTTCAACACCAATAGCGTCCCTTACAAAGCCTATTCGATCTCTGAAAGATTGAGTTGCACTGGAAATCTGTTTCGCTGCGTCTCTGAGGGTCAGTTCGATAGGGGAGAAGCGGACTGTCATTTTAAAGATCACCTCTGTGTTGGAACAGTGTCCCTACTGTCAGTGAATCTTTGCAGATTGAACAATAGAGGCATAAAGTCTTACTGAGTGGATTGCGGTTAAATATCTCGACCGCATTTAGAGAGAAATCAAGGTAAGAGCAGTAGATATCCAAGAGAGAATCCGACACGGTTGGCCAAGCGGCATAAAGCTTCGCGTAGTCTTTCAGCACTGGCATAGCTCGAGTCATTTCATCATAGATGTCGACAACTCTATCCAAAAGACCGAAATATCTGCCAAAGGCCTAGGAGTAAATTGCTTGTCAGTTTCGCCCTGCAGTTCTGGCAGACAGCCGTAGAATAAGCATAGCATGAGTTGACTTACATCCAATATAAATCTCAAAACACCCCAAACCTGCGTTAAGAACAAGATGTCATCAGTTCTAGTCCCTCTTCACTCAATCATTCTTGCTTCTTGCCAAAGGTCATGACGTTGAGCACGGTGTACTCACCACTGAAGCAATTCCATGTGCTTGACAGATGGAACCAATGGCGTTGTAGAATATCTGGATGTTGCTGGTAACAGTTTGAAGCTTGTCCAACCATCTCGGCTTTCGCCATGCATGTTTTGACATGAAGACATCCAGAACGTCCTTGGGGGCTTCAATATCATGCTGGTGCAGCATTGCTTTGAGTTTGTCCACCTTGTCTTTGGCATCTTGAGCCCGTGTGTGTTGAGGTACAAGTGCTACATCCGTTGGGAAGAGTGCCTCTAGCTGAGACATGCTGGTACGTTCGTAACTGCAGAGTTCCACTTTCAGTGATGCGTACGGTCAAGTAGGACGAGTGTTGGCCAATGCGAGAGCCGTGTTTGCGTACCACAATCGGGACGCGATATTTGCCGTTTAGAGGTATGGTGAAATTGTACAACCGATAGTGGAAGTGGCCCAGGATCTTACACTGACTGTAAACATCGCTTGGCTAGCACTTTATAATGCTCAGAGAAAGGCTCATTCGGCTACAGAGCCTCATTCGACTTTTCGACGGTATTTCTAGAGGTATGTTCAGCCCTCACCCGTTGAAATTCGCATCGTTGACCGAAGTAAGGCGTGCGTCCTCCAGTTGACGGCAGAGCTTTGGGGTAGTACATGTCAACGTGTGACCGTTGTTGCCAATCGTGGTTCCGATGGGTAAGCAATAAGAAGCCTGAAGTGCTTGCTGTACGCCACACCTGGCCTGTTCTGACCCTCCCTGAGTGTTATGGGTAGGGGATACGTTGTGGGTTATCTGGGCATCAAGAGCAGGAAACGGTGTTGAGCGACATCGAGTTGATGACATACCTACCTACATACCTCTCCCACACACCGAAAATAATGACCGCAAGTAGCTTGAAAAGATATGTGAAGGAGGATAAAAAGGTATGGATATCAAAGCAGGCTGCAGTGAATATGATGAAGGTAAAAAAAATTGGAAGAAGGCTACCTCTTCCATGCCCTTGTATTGTCCAACATTCCATTAGCTCTGATGCCGAAGGGTAGTTCGAAAGAACTAATCCTCGTTGTCTTCTTACACTTGGGGGTGTCCGGGTAGGTGATATGGTGGTAGGGGAAGCAACAGGACCAAGTTTGTGGCTGTAGAGGCACAGTTATACAGCCGCTTTTTATGTTTCCCACCCTACCCTGCCCCCTTGGTTTTCTCCTTCTCCTCAATTAAAGTGAAATCTGCAAGTGTCGCTGCACTCAACCGCAACCACCTGCACTTACCCCAAATCCTCCATCTGACCAATCAGAAGGCCAGAACTCGTACCGCGATGTGCTACATTTTCCGTTGACCATTTCTACGGTCCTCTACCCTTCAGTCAACCAAAATTCCAACAAACACAAGGACTGGGTTTTCTCTGCAGCTATACAGCGGCCCCGAACACAACCTTACAGGTTCGTCTCAATCAGCTTTGAGAAACCCCGCATCACGAATTCATAATGGACTGATTGGACACCTGGTTACTCTGGCTATATGTATCTCGACGGAAGGTGGGGGCGTACATAGGTACCTACCTACCTACCTTTTGCTGACCGGCTGATTACCTTTGTGTGAGCCAGTCACTCCCACACTACAGACTATCCACACAATCATGGAAACCGGTGAACATTTCAACCACTCTCGAAGTAAGCACGCTCCTTACCTCTAGCCATCAAGACCCATGCAGGCATAAAACATTTGATACACAGGCTGTTCCGAAAATGTCAGCTCGCGTTGTAATTCGATGTGGTAGGTGCGACCGGTCGCTCATATCATACCTACCCAAAGATGGCAGGAAGACTTATCCCATTTCACGCAGGCATTCGAGTGTCAGTGTCCCCCACCCAAGTGCAATGCAGGTATGCCAGGTGCTTTGAAGGTGTCTCAACTTGTTGGGCAGGCACATCCATAAGATGAGCCGACGGGCATTCAGCCAAACAAACACCTTGCTTATTGACCTCCAATAATACAAGCCACCTCGCACGAAAGCAAGGATAGGAACGCAAAAGAGGAATACAATCTTTGATGGTGAGCTCCCGGCCTGGAACAGTCTCATTCCACTGGGTCTACTCAATCACACAAGGCCAAGAACGGTGCACAAGGGCACTGGGTTAGAGCGGCGCATATCATGGTGCCATTGCGCTCGACTCACATCTCACATGAAGGCGTTCTCCAGTTCTCGGTAGTGTTTCCCCTCCCTCCTCGCTCCCATTGATCTTTTTCTTTTTTTCGTTTCATCATCATGTTTTGCGCACAAGAGGAGGTCATACGCAATCGCCTTCAATCCGTTATCTCCATCGTCGACGATGTGTGTAAGATTTCGGGTGCTCCTTCAGCATCCGTGGGTGTACTCCACGACAATAAGATCATCTTCACCAAGGGTCATGGAACAGTTGCCGGCAACCAGCTCAATCTTAAGCCACGCCAACCTGGTCCCGATACAGTCTACGGCATAGGATCCATGACAAAAAGCTTCGTGATTGCGTGTCTTGCAAAGGTCCGTTTGGAGGGAAAGAAGGCCAAGTTTGAATGGAGTACACCGATGAAGGACCTGATTGATGGTTTCAACACCGATGGCAGATTACAGCACTTGGTTACTCTTTCCGACTTCATCTCTCACCGAACTGGGCTCGACGGAGATATGTCTATCGCCTATCAAGGAAACCAAGAGTTCCTCCTTCCAAAGGATGAAGTTTTGCCAGCGGTGGCGACCCTCAGCAAGGTCGGACAATTTCGAAATGATTGGATCTACAACAACTGGGGTTACAGTCTTGCCGGCAAGGTTCTGGAAAAATACTCGGGGAAGTCCTTTGAAGATTGCCTGCGAGACTATGTACTCGTCCCGTTATCACTTCACAACACCACAACAACTCCAGACCCAAACGGCGACTTTGCGTCTGCTCATGCAGCACTGGACAACGGCAACATTTATCGACTGCCAAACAAGATACGACCACCTTTCAAGAAAAGCATATTCGAAACTGCTGGGGGCATCTACTCAAGCGTCAACGACCTTCTTGCATGGGCGAAGGCGATTCTTGCTGCTGAAAAGAGGTCATACTCCGGTCCTCTTGAGGATGTGGCAACCATCTTGAGCAACCAAGTGCCTCTGGACAATCCATCCAGAGATCATCGCTTCTATGGGTTCGGATGGGTTCGGACGGCTCTTCCAAATGTTGTGGGCCTCCAGGGAGACAACGCAGAACTGTTCAACAGGGACCAGCTTCCAGTACTCGGATCAAAATCACAACCAATGATGACATATTATCATCAAGGCGCCGGGCTTGGGTACTATTCAGCAATCTTCATGTTCCCCGAATCCAATTCCGCTGTGGTGGTTCTGACGAATTCGATGCCACTCAACGATGTTGCAGACTGGATCGCTCAGATATACATCACCGCGCTATTCCAATTTGAAGATGGAGGGAAAACGTACCTTGATCTGGCAAAGAAGTACGTTGGATTGGCGCAGAAAAGTCGAGACCAGAAACTCAGGCTTGTGAGAACAATGAGAACGGGCATTGACAGCGAGCACAACACAAACTACTCTTGTCCGCGAGAACTGGACGTATACACCGGGAGATTTTACAACTCGAAGGGTAGCTGGCCAGGGAATTTTTTCATTGACATCCGTTGTCCGAAGAATTGGGGGGAAAAGGACAACTGTTTGGAGCTCAGGTTCCAAGGGTGGGACTCACAACTCTATGAGCTCCGTCACCTCAGGGATGACATCTTTGAGTGGGCACTAGACTACAACCAGCAAGCACGGCGAGCACGATTCACAGTATGGGACCCCGAGTATTTCAAGATCCAGTTCAACTTCAGCCCAAAGCGGTCCCATGAGGCTGTTACGCTCAACTGGGCAGGGAATGGAATGGTTCTTACCCGACGTGAGGACAAGTTGTATCTCCCACGAAACCCTCCAAAGCACTCAAATGGAGTCATACCGTTTCTCCAAGAGACACTTCGCAGGGTTATGAGGAGCTGGCGCTTGGTCTCAAGAGGTTCGCGGAAGTCCTCACGATATTTACCCGAAAAGGCACACTTCTCTCGTCCAGGACGGTGACATGCTGGTCGGCAGGGAGGTGTATACATGCGCACGTAATACAGGCAATGGAATTTCAGTCGTTTCCGCCATGCCAGACTTTCTGCGTCTTTTCGCAGGGCTTTCCACGCGTAACTTGATGTTCAAAACCTGTTATTAGACAGACGTCATCTATCTAGTAACCAGTGAGGCGATTTGCTTCAAACCCATGCTTTACTATTGGTAATCAAAAAGGTGGTGTAGAGACGCGGGAGGTTATTGCAACTTTCGGATCAAGGTGGAATCATGTGCCGTATCAGTGCGCACAAATTCGGTGATTTCTTCCAATACCTCTTCCGATTCTCAAGCCACTCACTTTCAGCGCTACCACCCCTCTGCATGCTTTGCCCATCAGCGGGGAAAGGCTCCAAGCACTGAGCCGCGTTGATGTGTCCATGCAACATTCAACAGTGGCGGTGGCCGTGCCGTGTATACAGGGGCAAGTAAGGCAGATATGCAGTGATACCCTTCTTTTTATCTTTACGGCAGCCGTCAGTCACCTTGTACACTTTTAGGCCGCGATATGATGGATAGGTAGGCAGCGAGATTCCCACAGCAGCATTCAGAGACGACATTTCATCAGGTCTTACAGGAAATAAAGGGTTAATGTAAGTCCTCGGACAGGCATAGTTGTGAGATCTCCAAACATCCCCCGGTTGTCAAGGCACATCGAAATTGACATATCTCCAGTCAGTACTTACTTCTACCTACATCCATTTTATCAACACTATCGGACATTACGAGACGCCTGGAGCATTGGATCAAAACCTCTAGTCTCAGACTGCAGCCACGGTACTAACTCAGACCAGGACTTCTGAGCTCAACATCACACGCCAATTGTTTAAGATCAGTCACATCGGAACGCAATGTCTGGAACTTCATCAGGAGAAGACCCCAAAAACAGCGATCACTTCGCCGAGTCTACCGGTGGCAGATCACAGCCGTGGAAGGACTTCAGCAAGGATGCAAGCTCATCCGACAAGGACGACGCTAAACGAGACCTTCTTGTCGTTCAATCAGGCACCAAAAGCGGCTCTGGTTCGCAGGACGACGTATGCAAAGAGTGTGGGAAACACTCAGCGGAGTGCGCCTGCGGCGTTGGGTTCATCGCGGCCTGAGGGTTTGACGACGAGACCTTGCTGTGGAGACAGCACCCGTGAGATGCGGTTTGGTCTACCTGCAGAAATCAGGTCTGCTCAGGCATCTCGAGGCTGGATCAACCGGCGAGTCAGGATAGCAGGCAAATCTACTGGGACCACGCAACCTCAAGCAATGCGTTCGGTACAGCCTGATTCGTGGGGTTCTCTCACGCAATCATTCGGCTGCATCAAAGGGGACAATTTGACACGATACCATACACCAACAAGGATTTACCTATCACCAAACGATTCTAGGAGTGCGTACACCTTCGAAGGGAAGACACACAAGGCGACTATGAGCGACTGGGCGGCACGGGACAGGGAATGCAAACAAGAAACGACGAGGCTTTTTAACGTATAATATTTGCACTTGTGCTCATCACCTTCACGCTCTGTGATTGTCACGATGATTGATCATCTCAAAACCGTTCATGTCCAATTCTAATTCACGCGTGCTGTGCACAAAGACTGGCTCTTCGTTCCCCTTTCCACTCAGACGCCAGGCATTGAACCGAGCCACCACTGAACACCGATTTCCTTCTGCAAGGAAAGACCAGTCCTAGCATCTCACCAAAACACAAGAGTCTCATCTCAATCTCGAATCATCACAAAGACATCATCTCCGAACAACGCCAATGGATAGAAACGGACAAGATACGCCACGGCCAAGGGACGCCACGCCAGACCGGGCAGATCAAAAAGCGAGGCTTAATTACATCCAATGGGAAGCCAAGTTCCTCACCGAGAAGCCCTACGAGTTCATTTCCCAAGCCCCTGAGGGCTGTCCCAGAAAGAACTTCACTCTCGCCACTTCCCCAGAACAGACCATCCACGATATCAGAGGCAGTGAAGAGCTTTTCAACCTAGACGACCACGCATTCCAGGTAGTGAGGCAGGAGATTGGAGCCATACCAACTGACCAGAAAGGGATCGAGTGTGATTACCTTCCAAAGATCGTGGAATTACTGCAGAGTATTGATCCGGGGGCAGAGGTGGTGGTATTTGACTGGAGAGTGAGTGCGAGTGTTGAGCATTCCATGTCAAGTGATCCTTCGACACCATGTGCAGTCGTCGGATTTAATCTCGAAGAGACCGTTAACCATCACTCCTCCGTAATCCCTAGCTCCGAACGAGTGACTACACGCGGACCACCGCAAAAGCAGGAAGTGTCATCGATCTCGACGATCCAATGCTCATACTGAAGCCCGTGCACGCTGTCCACATTGGTTAGTATCTATCTCTCTTGTCTTTTCTTTTTTTTTTCTTTCTTTCTTTTCAGTCAACCCAGGCACCAATTAACACACTGACTCACTTTAATCTTACCTCATCATCTTAGATCAAAGCCCCCTAGCCGCCACCAAACGAGTAAACCACCACATGGGGGCTCGGGCCCAAGAGCTCCTCCAACGACGCTTCCGAATCATCAAGTACGTACCTACCTTACCTACCTACCTCTCCGGTCTACATCTTAGGTTCCTCTACCCGACCAACGTCTCTCTCCCTCTTTTTTTATTTTATTTTTTTTTTTTTTTTCTTTCCAACCTCAAACCAAAGTTCACAATCTCTCTCTGTCTCTAACCCCCTGCACATGAAAAAGCGCATGGCGGCCCCTTCGACACCCCATAACCGACTATCCACTTGCCGTTTGCGACGGCAGTACCCTCCAGCCACACAACTTGATCGCCGTCGACCACGTACGAAAGAACTACCAAGGCGAAGGGCTTTACCCACTGTACGATGAGGCAATGAAGTGGTATTATCTCCATAGGCAGACCAAGGACGAAGTACTGCTTTTCAAGACGTTCGATTCTGCTGACGAGGTGGTGGTGAAAGCGAGGTGTAAGTTGAGTCCCGTCTCTTTCGATTCTAAAATCCGTATTTTGGGCGGGACTGGAGATGCGCGAGAAGTCAATGTCGGGTAGGTAGGTAGGTAGCTAACAGATACCTCTCATCATTGATGGTGAAACAAAGGCTGCCCGCATACTTCGTTTCGACAAGCACAACCTAGCAGCGGCGAACTTGAGGTGGGAAGCTGTAGCAAGCCGCCGACACCCAGGGAGAGTATAGAAGTCCGGGCTATGGTATTTTCGAAAGATGGGGGCTGAGATGGAGAGCTTCAGCGGGGGGAGGGAGAAGGCCCGCTATGGTGTTCCAGAAGTACCTACCTAAGAGAAACAAAGGGATGGAGACCGGCAATGGATGGGATGATGAAATAATAAAAATAAGAGTTAGGGGTCAAGTACTTACCTACCTTCGGCTCAGGCGCTCGATGACTCTCAGTCCCATGTCGATGTTTACATGTACCTAGGTACAAGTCACCACCACGCTTCGACAGAGTTCCAGTTCAATACAAGTACAGCACTCGAGCAGGACACACACTCGACAAGAAAACATGTCGCAGCTCGAGAGAAAAATCTGGAAACAATCTGAATGGCTTTCCAAGAGCCTTATCTAGGTTTTCAAAAGACCTTTTCTATGCATATAGCTGTCGATATCCTGATTCGATTGATGGTAGAAATCTAGGTAGGTATTTGAGGGTATCTCCTTCACAGCCTGGTACTTCCATCCTGAGCACTACCTACTCTTTTGAACCCCTTTTTTAAACCCTTGTCCTGTGATGTCTTTTCCTTGATCTCTTTTCCATGATACGTGATTCATCATCTATTTTCCATCATGCCTTTTCCTTGACCTCTTTCTAAACTCCTTTCCTTACATTGTCTACACTCGTCAGTGTTACAAAATCTCTCCTAACAAATGGTTTATGGTCTTTTCACTAGGTAGTCAACGGCAACTAGCAGCCCCGATGACTAGGTACCTCTATGGATATTCAACACCCATTCTTGCTTCAGTCACAACATAAATGGACTCTTCATCCGTCTTGAACCGGAGCCGAGACTCTCCACGTATCCTCTTCAATTGTAGCGGGAGGGATCCTTCCCCAAGCCAACCTTGGCCGGGCTTGTGCTCCTCGAACAAGCGGCACTCGTTCTTGCACGGTACTAAACACCAAGCGGTACTGCCAGTTGTAAATCTCGGACGTGCGGATTAAGTATCGGCGTCGACGGACATCGGGGCGATCGCGATCCAAGGATGCTTGATTGGAGATTCGTCGTACAAATTGCCGCCCGTCGAAATTGTCAGTGAGCCGGAAAGAATCGTCATCTCGGTAAGAGATGGTGGTGGCTCTGGACTGTCTAATAAGGCCAGTGATGGTCGACTGAAGAACGAGACACGGAGGCCAAATATGGAAATCCCCTCGGTGGTAATGGCGGCGGGGATACTGGCCCAGAGATTACCGCTGAGGCCACGGAGGGATGTGAGCCAGACTGAAGGTATGTTCTGTACAATCCATTGCTTTCTTGTGTTGCGTAGAGATATCCAGTCAGTTGTGGTTCGCTCTAGAAGAGAAGAGTTGGCTAGGTTGGGAGAGGCTGTGGGGACGGGACTTACAGGAGGTTGAAGGGGATTGCGGCTAACATGACGGGGAAAGTCGCCATGCGACGGAGGAGGGGCTGTTGAAGGCCTGGAATGTACAACTGGTCTCTTGATTGGGGCATTGTTTCTTTCTGGGACACGGTATACGATAGTGATGACTGTTAGGATGACTTCTTTGCTTGGGGTATCTCAAGTCGTTAGGCTTTTATTGGGATATCGTCAGAACTTGAAGAAAGTGCGGTGATAAATAGGGAAAAGAAGTGTGAAAGAAGAAAGACTGAGCGTATCATTTTGCTTGTTATCACAGTTCAGAATATCGGTGGACGTGGTTTATTTTCCTCCTTTTGTTCTGCATGTCTGTTTTTTAGAACAGGGCATGCAACATAATGTCCGACATTTTGTATGAACGGACCTCGATTTATAACTGCATGCTAAAGGTGTCTCCAGAAGCTCGGCGGCCATGATGCGCAGGTGTTGTTCGCAGCTTCCTGGGGATAGAAAAGGTAACGACAGGATATCCAAGATCCCCGAATCATCATCTGCAGAAGCAAGTCAGTCCGGACACTCAAAAGACATAATAATCCACGATCGTGAGAGCTCAACAACGTACCGATTGTCATAGGGAAAGTCCTGCCATTCGCCTTAGAAAACACCAGGAGAATGTTGTGGTTATCATTATGATGGGCCACGTCGATACCATGTTATCAGCCCTGATACTCCTCACCGCCCACGTTGTTTACTCGGAGCTGATGAGGTCCGTATGATGCACGATCCAACGGACCTTGGAGAGGACCTTTCACTATTTGTGCGCTGCATAATGCGTTATTGGAGATGCATCGGACAGCGGGCATCCTCTGGGATGTTAAAATGCATCTGCGCGTAAGTAAGGTATGGAAAACTGCCCGGCAGCCTATGCAAGTAGCGTAGGTAATAACTGCCACATGAAAGAACCGAAAGAAGGGTTGATCAAAATCATGGCGTCGCCACCTGGAGCTGGAAGTACGAGCATCCCTCTGCTACCGGGCTGTTGGATCGAGAATGCCTGAACGTGGAATCGTCCATCGATCATCGTGCCTTGCCAGCCTAGAGGTAATGAATGCGGTGGTAGGTAACTATCGGCTTGTAGCCAGGGAGGCCTGTACCAAAGCCGACAACTGCCGCTGGAACACACAAATTGAAGGTACCTAAGCATGCGCGAGAGAGGCCAGACTCCTTCCATTTTTGTGTGGCCCTTGACGGCAGACTGCACTGGCAAGTTGTAAAAACCTGGCGTTTTTGACGTTCCTTTTTCCTTTCCATCAAACGGCTATCGCACGTCAGCGGCAAGATGAAGTGTGGGTGTTGGCAAAATTCTTAACAACATCCTGGCCAGCTTGATGTGGCGAACTCTAACGTCCAAAATCCAAAGCCGGCGATGATGGTGATGATCCAACGGCATTTACTTCTCCGATTACATCTTCGAAATATCTTGAATCTCCTTCGCCGAGACCCTATGCGAGGCGCGATATGAGATAGACGTTCAATGACATATCACATGGTTGCCCGGTTTCTAGTCGGGCCAGTGACTGGAACGCAACATCAAGAGCCGGCAAAATGTCCAGGATCAACAACGTCGATATGAATCTCGACTTCCGATAGGCACGCATAAATGCTTTGCATTATCAAATACCCTCCACTACCGAATTGTTCATCATTCGGCACTTGCAAACCGTATGAACTCGAATTTCCTGTCCGTTAGCAACACAGAGTACGGGCCATGACGCCAGGCTGCTCGATACTTCATGAGCCTGGTTAAAAGCTAAGGTTATCCTCTCTGTCAACCCAGACTGTCGTGTCCCTGAGTTCACTGGATCAAAGATTGCTTCCAATTACTTCCTCTTCTATCACTCTTCTGAGGCGTTGTTGTCATCTTGACCATGTACTGGCTTGGGGCCCTCTCCTTCGCGGCCGCCGTTCAGGCCCAAGGATTTTCAATGAACATGTTGCGGTTCGGCTGTTCACAAGCAGTCATTGACCGTATTGATCCGTGAGTACTATCTCCAGCCTACCTCTGGTCGCAAACAAAGGCACTAATACCCCCACAGACTTGTCGAACCGGGCATGCTCCCTTCTTCACACGTCCATCAAGTCGTCGGCGGCGTACGTCAATCTCTTCCCCGTTCCCGGTCATTCCCCCTTTTAATGCTCACACTAATAAACGAACCACCCAGAACGCCTTCAACGCCACCATGCCCTCCGGCCCCAACGCCGACATCTCCAAGCTCGCCACCTGCACCTCCTGCAGTTTTTCCGAGGACTTCTCCAACTACTGGACCGCCAACGTCTACTTCCGCGCCCGCAACGGCACCTACAAGCGCGTCCCGCAAATGGTCAACGACCAAATCGGCGCCGCCAACGCCGGCATCACCGTTTACTACACCGCGCCGGGCCCCAAGACCGTGACGGCCTTCAAGCCCGGCTTCCGCATGTTTTCGGGCGACTCCAGCCGCCGCACCTCCCCCGGCTTCGGCAAGAACATGCAATCGTGCTTCCGGTGCTACACGGGCGCCAACTTTGGCGGCAACACGTATGCCCCTTGCCAGGACCCGCAGCGCGACACCGAGACGTTCCCTAAGCAGCCGTGCCCGGGCGGAATCCGGTCGAGCATCATCTTTCCTATTTGCTGGGATGGCAAGAACCTCGATTCTCCTTCGCATACGGAACACATTGCCCATCCGGTCTCGGGGCCAGCGCAGTTTGCTGTCGTGGGCGCCCAGTGCCCTTCTAGCCACCCGGTCAAGATCCCGCAGGTGCATTATGAGATTGTATGGGACACGCGCCAGTTTAATAACAAGGCGGACTGGCCTACGGATGGCAGCCAGCCGTTTGTGTTGAGCAATGGGGACACGACGGGGTACGGACAGCATGGTGATTACGTGTTTGGGTGGGAAGGAGATAGGCTGCAGCATGCGATGGACAATCGGTGCTTTGGGCCGACCTGCAATGGATTGAAGACGCAGACGTTTGACAAGGCGAATAAGTGCACGGTGAAGAGCGTGGTGAATGAGGATACGGATGGGTGGTTGGAGGCGTTGCCGGGTATGGCGGGACATCCGATGAAGAAGTGATGGATGAATGGGGGATATCTGTCTAGTAAGTGGAAGTTCTGATGATGAGGATGATGATGGAACGTTCGTTCATGTCAAATACCCCCTTGCCCCATCGTTTCTTTGAGTAAGTCGATCCTTTGTAGCAACACGTAAATCCACCTCGAGAACCTTAAATACAAATTTCCTTCTACATTTCTCTGGACACTGAAAGCGGCCGTAACGAGCGAGTGTATGACCTCCTTTCTACGGCTGTGCAGATGTGAACCCCGAACATGAAGAGACAAAGGACATCCATAGCCGGCTAAAGACTCATCTCACTTATGAAGTGGTATCGTAAACGCCAGATGGAGCCAAGAACGGCACTTGCTCGTCTCTCTCTCAGACGGAGACGGGGGAAAATCCCCACGCTACCATTGGGACGGATGTATGTGAGCAACGAAACAGGGAGAAAATGCGGCACAATACATGGGCATACATAGGCAAGTATAAGGTGTAGGTAGGTAAACTCATAGTCAAAAAACACTGTGCCCCCTTACCATGTTGGATATCTGGGGGAAGAGGACAGTATTTTGACCATGACTGCAGACAGCATGACTGGGGTTGTAACCCTAGAAATTACCCGGCATAGTAGTATAAATGAGTTGCCGCTGCCCCCCCTGTCGTTCGTCGGCAATTGAAGAAAAAGAAAATCCGGGGTGCATTTGAACAATACCTGCCTGGGCCTTTGATGGAATATTAACCGGATTACCCGTCCCACTTGAGGAAGTCAGAGAAGGAGAGAGAGTTGATGATGTAGATTTTGAGTGCGTCGGGAGATGAACGTAGGTAGGTGTTGAGGATACTCTTGGGAACCTAAATTATTAGATACTCGCTCCCTTCACTTCGACGAGGATGGAAAACTTGTATTTCTGAGATGTTGCTCAACATCGACACAACTACCTCTAATGATTGTTATAAGGGGAAAGGAATGCTGAGCAGCTTTGGCTGTCTTGGAGTGGCCACTAGCCATCGGCAGTTTAGGGGTGATACTTCTCCGCACAGTTTCATCAACGGCGGGATGGATAGAAGAGCCGAGTGCATGCCGGGAAGAGCGAAGATGGGTAGCCTAAAGACAACATAATCCCTTTCCGTGGTAGCAAGCCCACTTGGTTGTCCCGAAATTCAGGAGTTGTGCCGCCTGAGGCGTGAGGTGTTGGTGTTGACGAGTGTGCCGGCGACGGGGTGAGTGGAGGTTTGTGAAGAGATGAATCGGGTGGCTGGAAGGTGTTGGAGGGACTCGAATGATGGAGGTTGTCGCTGTTACAAGACAACGGCTGATGGTCAAATTTCGACATACCAAGGTTGCGTGTGATGAGTGAAGTGTTGGGATAAAAAGTGACGAGCAACTCGAGAACAGATGGAACGTGACGTCATTGAAGCTTCGGCGATGATCGACGCGCTGTTTGAGCGATCTCCGTTCGTGTGCTGTATTTTCCTCTGTGAGCCCTTGGTAAATTCGAAATTTGTGTCCATGAGCGTCCCGACGCCAGAGATATAATCGAAGATTTAATTGAAGCTGAATTCGATCCAACGCTGTTTTCTTCCTATGTTCGATGTTGGTAGCTTCCTCTCATCCACATTGATGGACGCGCTGTCCCTCGCGACGGACCTGATTGTTAAGGGGGCCCCACCTAGCGTGGTTAGTGCACAGACGGTGCCTGCTGATCAGCTGTCGGTCGCTGCCGGAAAATCCGGGGAAATGCGCATCAGATCGACGGATGGAATTGAGAGAACATCGGCACATGGCATTTCTGTCTCGATATCCAGAAGTTATGATTTATTTCAGTTCAATCGATGCCGAGATTTGAAGATGGAAGGAGGAAATGGACGACGAATGAGGAAGGCTTTCAATGCCCAGAAACGCCCAGAAAACGCCAACCTCTTTTAGGGCCTAGGCGAGCCATGGCACATTAATCTCCCGATACGGTTGGTTCAATTGAAGCCTGTAAATTCAGCGAGAAATGGAAATGGACAATCATTCCGACACTTTTTTTCAATGAAATGTCTGAGCCGTATTAGCCGTACCTACCAGGCACCTACCTTTATTTTACCTTGGTGAGGTAATTGACCGGTAATCGTATCGTTATCGGGCAATCAAACTGGGGCTATCGCAGCCAAAACGGGAGGGCACCTTGACGTCCACCCTGCCGCCAGCCTGCATCCACTGTGACCGCCGCCTGTCGCTCCCCTCCTTTTTCACCCATCCATCTCTCCCCCTCTCCTCCTTTCGCTTCCATTCCGGCACAAAGGCACCGTTGCAAAATGGCCGGCTAGCTACTGTACTGCCTTCCGTCGTCGCGACCAAATATTTGGTCCAACGGATTATTCTTGTGTCCATCTTCGCTGACGACATGATGCTACCTTGGACAATCCCACCATGCAGCACCCATCACAACACCCCGTCGTCATCGGCGACCCCGATCTAGGAGTCAAGATCATGGAGTTTGAAAACGAAGACGACTTTCTGCTCCAGCAGCGACGAAGCCCTACCCCGCGACAGAGGATGCGGGCGCTACTCCGTCAAATGCGATACGGTCCGCTCGGAAGACTGCGTAATGCCCTGTTCTTCCTCGGCACCCTCCTGATCTTTGGCTGGATCATGCTCCCATACGACAACGTTGTCCGTCTCGGCCTCCGATTCAATGTCAAGAAGTTCCAACACTACCTTAACTCCCACCCAGTTGAGAAATGGCTATTTGCGCCACCAGCATACCCCGTCGATCTGGGCACAGACACTGTCGTCATCGTCAAGACCGGATACGGCACGCGCATAAGGGCAAACGCCTGGTTCGAAGCTCTCAGCGCCTCCAACGAGTTCCGCGACTTCCTCATTATCGCCGACTATGCCTCCAAGCCAGGTCAAGAGGCCAATAACCATGGCACGCCTCTACTGATACATAACGTTGTCAATCAGACCTTGAGCTCCTTGGGACCGGCCGCCAGCTTGTCCAACTCACGAGTTGCGAAATACCTTCGATTTGCCGAAGCGATAGAGAATGGAAAACAAGAAGAAGCAGACCAGCTGGCCAAGTCCACAGGCTGGGAGATAGACGCCCTCAAGGTACGTCACGTATCACGGTCATCTCTCATCACCACTGACACCCGTTAACACTTGCCTAACAGTTCATCTCGGGCCTCGAACTCGCTTACTCCAAGTTCCCCAACAAAAAGTGGTACCTCCTCGTCGACGACGACACCTACCTTGTCCAACCATCCTTAAAACCCCTCCTCGCCCACCTCGACTCCGAAGTCCCCTACTACCTCGGCAACGCAGTCGGCGACTTCCGCGTCCGCTTTGCCCACGGCGGCTCCGGCATCATCTTATCGCAAGGTGCCATGTCCTCCCTCATTCTCGACAACCCACACGCCGTGCGAAACGCCCACCTCGAATCACTGTCGGAAACATGGGGCGACCGCTTGCTGGCCAGGACACTGATAAGAGCCGGGGTATATCTGGATGAGGAGTACAGCCATTTGTTCAGCGGCGAACCTCCATGGTGGGCCAAAATTCGCCCGGATCGGTTCTGTAGTCCTATTATCACGTTCCATGGACTGGGCCAGCCGGAGAAGATGCACCAGGCAGGCGAGAGCTTCAGGAATGTGAGCAAGCCACTACTGTGGAGCGATATTTGGGACGTGTATGGGATGTCGAGGCCGTGGAGGCAGAGTACATTGACGGAAGACGAGCTGGCAAAACCAATAGAGTATGCGAATTGGGATCATGCAGGTGGGAGTGGTGGGGAGGTGGCAGTAGTTGAGGGTGTCGAGAAGGCGGAGGAGTGCGGGAGGAAGTGCTATGAGAGGGGGAACGAGTGCATGGCTTGGACGTGGGAGAAGGAGACAAGGAGGTGTAATCTCAGTCCGTGGATGATTGTGGGAGAGAGGGTTGAAGGGAAGGTGAGCGGGCCGAATGGAAAGTTGGCGAGGGAGTTGGAGATGGTTTGTTTAAAGTATTAGCAGACCGGGAGATGACAGAACGGCTATGAACAGACGTGTTGCTACTCAGCGGGATGAAATACCTTCACGACCTATATTACACATACTGCTCCAGTCAGAAAAGACGTGCGGCGGAGCATCGTGAGATCCTATGCTAGAAGAGCAGAATACCCGGCTCATGTTTATTCATGAGTATTCTTATTAACACATGATTAACAAACTGTATTGTTTTACTTGGTGTACTTACTGGATTGCCCATGCGGTTGAAACCTATGCGACGCAGGAGTTCCCATCAACAGGCGAGTGTCGTACGTGAACACGAACACGGAGTTGTCAACGTCACCTTCGCACATCACCAGACCCGAGTCTGTCGTCGTTGAAGTCAAGCAGTACTACTTAGTTAGCTCGTGCCATCTCGTCCGCCACAAACGTCTTGAAGCATGTATAACGAACCCCGAGTCACTGCGCGAATGCGGTTCAGTTTACCTGCCTGGTCATCTGCAGGGGCACGCACTGGCGCATGTTGATACCATAATTAAGCGATCGACAGGGGTTGAACTGACTGTGCAGACGGAACAGTAAGAATTGTTTATCAGCTACCTTGTGATACTTGAGAAATGCTGCGATAAGATCCCGCGAGAGGTACCAACATGTCGCTTTCCTTTTTTTTTTTCTAACGTTGGGAGGCGCTAACGAAACTGAACTGAATGGACAACTAGGTTGAGAGCGACTGGAGAGACAGACCCTGGGGATCTCGACACACCGACAGTCACGCCATCGTGTCTTTCTCACTCGGACTCCTACCTAGCTGTACTCGGCGACAACAGAAGGAGGGCCTGGTTGTAGTAGGCGTCCACGCAAGTTCAATCATTGCGCGTCGCTGGCGCCTTCTTGCGACGGATTGAGAACTCCCTTCTCTCTGCTTGGCATCCACCTTTCTTGAACAGCCGAGGCAGACCGATGGATTGATCCCGCTCCAGTCCTGACCAAACTAAACCGTCGCCTTCCGGAATCTTGCTCTTGCGCCAGAGACCACCAAGATGCGACCGATATTCTTACGCTCCGTGTTCCGGGTCGCCATCATCGCCACGCCCATTCTCCTCGGCCTCCACTACTTCATCACCCACGTCCTCGCCCTCATCCACATCTTCTTCCAACACCCCGGCATCGCCATCACCCAGCGCGAAGTCGCCAATGCCTACCTCAACGGCACCCTCCAAGAATCGCGAAAGGCGCCTCAGATCCCCAAGATCATCCACCAGATCTTTCACAACTGGAAGGACCCGGCCAACGAAACGCTGCCGAGTGATTGGGAGCAACAGAGGCATACTTGTATAGATATCAATCCCGATTGGGAATATCGCGTATGTTTTTTTTCCTTTTCCTCCCTTTTCCCCTCTTCTTTTTTTCCCCCCTACCTTTTCGTACCCGTTTCCACATAACCCAAGCTAATTATAGATACAAACAAACAGCTCTGGACACACAAATCCTCCCTCGCCTTCCTCTCCACCCACTACCCTACCTTCCTTCCCGCCTACCTCTCCTACCCACACCCCGTCCAGCGCGTCGACGCCCTCCGCTACTTCCTCCTCTACCACTATGGCGGCATCTACCTCGACCTGGACAACGGGTGTCTGCCGTCCATCAAGTCTGGCTCAAGCTCGTTAGACGCATTGACGTACTTCCCTCTCTGGATCACAGATGGCGGCAGGGGAGCGCTAAGTAATAATATCCTGGCTGCTAGACCTAATCATCCGTTTTGGGGACGGGTGGTGGCGGAGTTGATAGAAGGGAGGGGGGCGCTGCCGCTTGGGAGCTTGACGGAACGGTTAGCCGGGTTCTGGAAGCGGTGGTGGTGTTTGTGGGGGGTGTTGCGGTATGTGGAGATTAGTTGGGGAGTTGGACAGTGGTTTATTGGTGGGGTGTGGGATAAGTATCATCGGATGCTGCAGCTTGGGAAGAAGGATGCCGTGGGAGGAAAAATAGTACTAGAAGGGGTGGATGAAGAGGTGAGTGGGAGGTTGTATAGGCTCATGATGGATAATCGGCCGGGCATGGATGAGTGGGTGTTCTTTACGCAGGGGAGGGGAGGGACGTGGAATGGGTGGGATAATCGGTTGTTTTTGGAGATTGGAGACCATTTGTGGATATTTTCCATGGTGCTGGGATCGTTGGTGGGATTGATGGGTTGGTTGGTGAGGAGGTATTGGCGGGCCCAAAGAGGGAAAGGGTATCGGAAGGTGAAAGGTGAGGACATGGAAGATAGGAGCGAGTGAGGCTGGGCAAGTACTCGGGGCTTTGGTGTGCTCAAGCCTGGTGTCAGCCTTGTTTGTCGTTTTTGTTAGCAGAAAAGGTGGACGAGACTATGGATGGATGATTAAATGCGGCCAAGACAGACATTGGTTACACCTGGAATTTCGGATCAAGGTTTTCGTTTGGGATAAAAAGCACCTAGACACTGCAGCACGCGTTTATAGGAATTAATGAACATCTTTGTGGAAAGCCTTCGGGCTCTGTTAATAGAACATGAAGGGTGAAGATGCCTCCCTGTGACAGATATGAGGACATCTCGTGATATGGCTTGTTGAACAACAACACGGCATCTAAGAGGTGGCCCAGAGAAGACACCACCACCATTCCAACCACAAAAAGATAGCGCCGGAATCTTTAGCCTTTGTTTGATCCGTCTTGGTCTATGGCTTTTCGAACCAGATTTTTCTAGCATCAACTCTCAGCTCGATGCAATCAAAGGTCCAAACCGAAAGATATAAACGCTTTACCACAGTCGATGGCCCCACGAACCATCATGTGGTTCGAAAACGGTGGACTTCCCCATTCAGCCACTTCTACGTGTTCGCCCCAGTCGTTCATGCACTCAGAATTGAGGTTCGGGCGTGACGCCGCGATATCAAACGGGCGCTTGAATGATTCCAGCGTAACGCTTATCCGGAATATGAAGCTCCACACATCTTTTCCACGCCCACCAAGTCCCAATACTTTTGCCAACTCTTGTTCCAACCGTTGCATCAACCTCATCACCACCCGATAGGAGACGGACTCCAAACTACCGTACCGTTCCTCGCGTATGCATGCCGGTATTGCTGTCTCTCGCGATAATACTTCGGCTCCGGGAGCCTGGGTGGCGGAACACACAAGACATGGCGGCTTCACTTTTTTCCCGCTTGAACGCCATCGCTTAGAGTTGCATCATGATACCACTGTTGCATTCATACCTACTCTTGCCTCTCAAACTTGTCTTCCAACCCAGAGAGACCGGTTTTCCAGTACCGCGGAACATGGACAACCGCGATCACCGTGTTCTGGAATGGAAAGTTGTGCCGCGGTTGTCGTTGTCGAGACACTAAGACCTGGAGGACCCACCATCACATGGATGTTTCCCCTTTCGGATAGACCGCAGCGTTACATCCTCCCATGAAACGGGAGGAACACCCCCCCGGTACAAACACGGATCCCTGTCCAGGGGGAACTGGGGAAGAAATGCCTCCGTATGCTTAATCGGGAATAGGGGCATCGCAGTAGGCGTCTCGATGGTCTTGGCATATTTTCGGGTCTTTTGCCGCGAAAGGGTCTTTGGACACTCGATGGTTTGGGATCTTCAATGTCGTAAATGAGGAAAACGGCTGAGGTGAGGTATAGATCCGAGTATGAAGAACATTTACAGAGGCGTTCAACGCCGCAATTATGACGGTGACTGACCGGTACATACCCCAAATCAAGGCAGATGTTCAATCGACTCTTCGGCCGGAGGCTCAAATGCTATCTAGGGTCTACCGCAACTCGGTTTCAGGAAAAACTAGAGCCTGCTCCAACACCCCTCGCTTGTCCGGTTCCCGGCACTCCTATCGCCCTGAACCCGGTCACTCAGAGCCTCAGACGGAATGCTAACCGATGTTTCCTCTCAGACTTGGGCCTTTCAACCAATACTGGGAGTTTCCGCACACACAATGCTGTCTCTGACGATCCACCCCCACTAGTTCTCCCGTTCACCTCCAACATCCTACCCGTCTTCAAACATGGTGGCTTTCCGGGGCGCTTGCACTTTCCCCTTGGTCTCTGATCCTGCTCATCTAATCTCTAATAACAGGATGTCAATAATCCACTTCTCCACGCGTTGCGGCAAACGTCAGACGTTGCGGTATCGCCGCGATTGCATCATTGACCATGGACTGCAAGCGCCGCAACGATGCCATGGGTGAAGGCCCATTAGTGTAGCCGAGGCTTGTGTTGTTCAACGCCAATCCAAAGGGTATAAAGACGTCGACAGATTCCAAGTCATCAGGAAAAAAAGAAGAAGCAAGACAACAGACTTCAGCATCTGAACATCTACCACATTCACTTCTCTTCTATTCTACTCTCCCACCATCGTCATTCTTTCGATATACATAACATTCACAATGGCCCGCAAGAGCATCCTCACCGCCCTGGCTGGCGCTTCCCTCGTTGCCGCCCACGGCCACGTCTCCAAGGTCATCGTCAACGGCGTCGAGTACCAGAACTACGACCCCACCTCCTTCCCTTACAACTCCAACCCTCCCACCGTGATCGGCTGGACCATTGACCAGAAGGACAACGGCTTCGTCTCGCCCGACGCCTTCGACTCCGGCGACATCATCTGCCACAAGTCCGCCACGCCCGCCGGCGGCCACGCCACCGTCAAGGCCGGCGACAAGATCTCGCTCCAGTGGGACCAGTGGCCCGAATCGCACAAGGGCCCCGTCATCGACTACCTGGCCGCCTGCGACGGTGACTGCGAGTCCGTCGACAAGACCGCCCTCAAGTTCTTCAAGATCGACGGCGCCGGCTACGACGCCACTAACGGCTGGGCCTCGGACGTCCTCATCAAGGACGGCAACTCGTGGGTCGTCGAGATCCCCGAGAACATCAAGCCCGGCAACTACGTCCTCCGCCACGAGATCATCGCCCTGCACAGCGCCGGCCAGGCCAACGGCGCCCAGAACTACCCCCAGTGCTTCAACCTCAAGGTCGAAGGCTCCGGCTCCACCGTCCCCGCCGGCGTCGCCGGCACCGAGCTCTACAAGGCCACCGACGCCGGTATCCTCTTTGATATCTACAAGAACGACATCTCCTACCCCGTTCCTGGCCCCTCCCTCATTGCTGGTGCCTCCAGCTCCATCGCGCAGAGCAAGATGGCCGCCACCGCTACCGCGTCCGCTACCCTCCCTGGTGCTACTGGCGGTAGCAACAGCCCTGCTACCTCTGCCGCTGCTGCTGCTCCTGTTACCTCCGCTGCGGCTGCTACTAGCCAGGTCCAGGCCCCCTCTACCACCTTGGTCACTAGCACCAAGGCTGCTGCTCCCGCTACTTCTGCTGCTCCTGCTGCTCCCGCTACTTCGGCTGCGGCTGGCAGTGGCCAGGTCCAGGCTAAGCAGACTAAGTGGGGACAGTGCGGTGGTAACGGCTACACTGGTGCTACTGAGTGCGAGAGCGGATCTACTTGCACCAAGTACAACGATTGGTACTCTCAGTGCGTCTAAGTGCGTCTAAGTACCTAGACCCAGATGTATATTAGCGAGAGGTGGTGTATGGTCGAAGGATGGGGGAGAAAAGAAGGTGGTGATCGATGCCATAGCATGACATGACAAGATAGTATGGCATGACATGGTATGAGCACAAGGTTGATGTCCATGACTGTCTGGAGTGATGAGACGACGGGGACGAGACGGGAAGAGGGATGAAGGATGAAGGAATCTTGTAACATAGGCCAATATTTTTTTTTTCACACCATTTTTTGTATCTGTACATATACAGCTTTGCATCATATAGAAACATACATCATATCATATCCACTGCTGTCTGTCCCTGTCTTCCGATACTGGTTTTATGTAGAGGTTCCTTGGCTTGTTACCTTCCATGATCTGAAACGAACGAGAAACAGCGACATGTTGACTTATTCGTTGCCTAATAGAAGTTAGGTAGGTACCAGGTGCGCGAAGAGTACCTAGGTAAGTATCGAAAGTTGTGCGGACGTTCACATCAGAACATACACGGCAAACGTGTGGTCGTGTTTTTGCGTTACACAGAATGCCTGGCTGAAAAGAAGTTCGAATTGGATTGTTATGAGACTTGAAGTTTTCCTGTTATCATCAACCACAGTCGGAGGAGTCAACATTGGTGCTACAGAGGTACCTACAGTTATGTTCCCTAGAGGTACCCAGGTAGGTACCTTGCCCACACTATCACGAATCGGGAGGATCACAGATTTGGCGATCTGGACTGATAAATTCCAACACAGGTATCTTGGTAATGAGAAATCCTCCATTTGATAAAATTCCTGTTTATCTAATCTACCTAGAGGTAAGTCAATACGCCACGCATGATTGCTGAGTTCCATCCTAGAGGTACCTAACCGGGATGTGGCGTTGTCGGATCTTCCAGAGTGAGGAATTACGGGCAAACAAGTCGAGCGACAAAGAAAATCACGATACCTCTAACGCAAAATGAGTGATAGTATTCCGGATGCAGCGCCCAAAAGATATGTCATTTTTCGGCCGCCACTGACAACAAGGCGGCCGGCCACAAAGCATGGAAACAAACCAGAAAAGAGCCCGCTTTCTTTGTCCACAATCTGCCCACGAGTTAGCATATCTTCAGTTGAAGCTCTACCCGTTCGCCTTTTTTTTTTTTTTGCCTGGTGTCCAATTTATGTTTTCTTATTTCTTTGAATTTTCCATCTTGTCCATTATCCTTCCTCGGTGGACACTTCTTGTATCTCTCGGGCTGTCATTCATCTCGTGCACGCGTGCAGCTCAAACGCAACCTTCCTCAACACCATCTCCACACACTGCCAGAAAAAAAAAAGCTTCAGATTTCGCTACCATGGAGTTCAGCACAGACAGCACTTCTCCTCAAAAGGAATCGTTCCAGCCAAAAGAGGAAGATGCCATGGGAGAAGGACCTGCCGGGGAATCCGGCGAAGACACCCATTTGCAAGAGGAATCATTCTCGCACGGGCCAGAGGACGAAATTTACATGGAAAATTCACCTGTTGTGGAAAGAGCACCTGCTGCCGTGGAGGAGACAACTGTCACGAACAAGGCGTATGAACCTTCTGTGACGGAATGGTCACCTATTGCGGAAGGGTCACCCATCGGGGATGGGGAAGGGTCACCCATTGTGAAAGAGTCACCCGATGTGGAATGGTCACCGATCTCGGAGAAAGAACCTGTCCTCGAAGGGGAGGCTGTCGAGGAAAGAGCATCATCTCCTTCCATCGAAACGCCATATTATCACGTCGATACGCCACCCATTGCTGAAAAGGCATCTCCCATCATAGAAAAGGCACCTGTTATAGAGGAGCCACTTGTCGTGACAATGCCAACCGTCGTCAACAAGCCATTTGATTTGGCAATGACACCTGTTGAGAAAAGAACATATTTCATGGAAGCGGCACCTCCTGTCGTGGAAAAGGTACAGCCTATCGTGGAAAAGACGCCTTCCCCGGGAAAGGCACATGCTACAGAAGAGACACACATTGTGAGCAAGAAGCCTGTCATGGAAAAGAAAGCAACTGCGGAAAAGAAGACACCCGTCGTGCAGAAGACACAGGTCGTGGGAAAGGCATCTGCCACAAAGGAAACACCGTTCGTGAACAAGGTACGCGTACCTATCATGCAAAAGGTGCCTGTCCTGCTCGAGACAACTGTCTCGAAAATGGCACCTTTCGTGGAGAAGTTCAGAAAGGAGATTCGTGCCCTTCAGAACTATCAAGAAGCCCCTTCAGCAGCAGAACCGGCCGCGACAATGTCCGTCCTCTTCCTTTTCGTCTTGTACATCACGCTCTTCACCTTGATTTTCCGCCTCAATGCATCCTCGGTCCTTCTTTTCCTTCCACGGCTCTGAGCGGTTGAAAAAAACCATCAAGCAGAAGGGTTGGCCGGTGCTTGTCACCGTTGCTCTTGCCCCGATACATCACGACTTGTACTCCTGCATGCGTCATCCACTGCAGTCGATCACGAACTTCCATGTCAACTTGATGGCTCGTGCGCTTCCAATGCCCCCTCTGGCTCTGTTGTTCCGTCTACGGCCTCTGCCTCTGCTGCTGGCTTCCGTCTCTTCTTCTTCGATGAGTAGTCACTACCTAGGTACTTGAAGTTTATCCCCGACCTCGCCATCAACAGACTCGCACTCCTCAAAGACTACCTAGGTACCTACCTATCGACGGCTCACCAGCTCAACCAACGGTCGATACAAGCGAGTTCAGATACCGAGGCTTCACTGATAGCAGCGAATTAGCTGAAAAATAAAAGTGTTGGCATAGTTCTCGAGCTCGTGTTGGAAGTTGTCTTTGGCCTCAAAATTCTTTCACTTTCATCAGAAGATCAGTGGACTGACAGCTTGCAAAGTCAAGACAACTGGTTGTTGCCAGGTGCCAATGAATACCTCTACATTCAACAGCACGACATTTTCTTTTGCTTCAAATTCAGTGTCCTGACGTGCGAGAAAAAGGCAGTTCGATTCTGGCGGCAGCAAAGTAACAGAGAAAGAGTGGTGCTGGATGGATCGATATTAAGGGCAGGCTTGACAGCCGGGTGCATGGGATCGTAACAGCTTTGGAAGGAAGGCGCGGATTATTGGTAGTTGGCCGTCACCCGAAGCTTGCCAAAAGAAAATGTGCTTCACTCAGAGCAGAACATGGACAGAAGAGCAAGTCCGGAACTAGTTCCGAAAGGTGGAAAGAGAGTGTTTCGAAGGGGCAAAAGGACATATACTGTATCGTGCAAGCATTATTTTCCCTCTTTTCCACCAGATCCGTACTTCAAATGAGCCATACATGTATTTGATTTGTCCCAAATGGAGATCGTACATTCTGAAATGCTCCCGTACCAATCGAAACATGTGCTCCTGACCCGAATAACCGTAATCACTGAAGGATTAAGCCTTCCTAATCGAACAACGAGCACTATGAAGAGATGGAAATGCCTGGAAAAGTTGACCAGAGGTGACGGGTGCCTGACAAGAGACGTTTATCGTGGAGGCAGTCCTGTCACAGCACAGAGGATCAGCTGTCCAAGTGCTGTTTCCCTTCTCGGTCCAGTCGGTACACTCGTGACCGCCGGTTCCTGCCAGGTACGGGAGAGCGTGACACGAGAAAAAATTGCCTGTTCCCCTCGTCTAGAATCAAGGAGGAAATGGAAGGAACGCGTACCTCTACGAGCAACCAATCTTGACTCCCACAGTTTCTTGCTCTCCCACGCGCCTTCCAGGCAGCCGCTCCCCTCGTTCTCTCTCTCCATCCCCTCCCTTCCCCTCCTCTCTCTTCCCTCCCCACCCGTTTTTATCTTCCCTTCTCCCTCCTCTCTTCTTCTCTTCTCCTCTTCCCTTTCCTTCAACATCAAACACAACCATCGTTGTTCACCACCACTTCCTCACCATTCTTCGTCGCTGCTTGCGTTCAAGAACATCAACAGCACCACCAAAAACCACCCCCTTCTTCAACCTCCAGTTCCTCGGCGTACCGCCAGGGTGCCATCGTTGCCCTGCTCCCTGCTGGTGCCCTCCTCGGTTCGCTCGTCGCTGGCACTTTCTCTTGGTAAGCTCTACTGCCTCCTACCTCCGTGGCGTCCATGAGAGGATTACCTATTGACGTCTCCTTCCACTTCAGCCCCTCACCAACTTCACCGCCATGGATCAAACATCGGCTACGGGTGCTGCTGCTGCTGCCTCAGCAGCACCCACAGCTTCATCGGCTGCCCCAGCTGCACCCGCAGCACCACCAGCTGCTTCGGTTGCCCCGGCCCCATCAACTTGCTCTTGCCCGGCTCGCAACCGTAAGGGCATCCTATTTGCTGTTCCTGTTAAGACGGGCAGTAATGCTCCTGTGCTCCCAGATTGAGCACAAGGTGAGTAAACACATGGCTTCCGCTCGTCAGTCAAAGCTCAGCAGAGAACTAACACGATGAAGTAGGATAGTAGGGCAAAGGGGGGGGGGGGGGTTTGCCAAGTTGCAAGTCATCCTTGAATCATCTTTGTGTCCGTTTCTCTTGTTGTTGAGACGTCAATGCTAACAATTTCCTTATGCAACCAGATTTTTACAACCCCCCCCTGGAAATTGTAAAATCAGAGCGGGTCCGGGGTGAAGTTGCTAAGAGTGTCGAGGACGCTCCCGGGCGCTCTGCCATGTGGATCGTCCGTACCTACCCTCGCCTCAGCCGACGCTCCAAGTTTACAGATTTGATGTCTCGCGCGCCTGGTCGAACTGTACAAGGGCCCTCTGATGGCTGGCTCCGCGACGTTTCCCTTCTCGGCTATCTACTTCCCCACTTACTCCCACTTAAAGAAGGGACCTTTTCGGCGAGTCAAAGACCAAGAAGGTGGGTGTTCTCCAGATCTTTCCCCGTTGTCGGTACCCTCTTGACTAATTGCTGGATCGCCGGGTGTTTGACAGGCCGGTCTAATCTGCCACCGATTCGAACTGCTATCTTGATTGCCTCCATGGCAGCCGGTCTTTTCACCGTAGATGAGGATTTGATTGAGAAGGCAATTGAAACACCGGGTTGTACTGTCTCGGGGTGTGCTGCGAATTGGATCTGTTTGTAGGGGGCGGGGTCATTGGAAGAGGGAAGAGTTGTGTCTGTAGTCGTCATGTATGTCTGTACACTTCACGAGCAAGTCCGTAGGGAGCCACGCGATAACAACACTCCATGTCTATGACCACAAATCATCCACTTTGATCGCTTGACTCCAGCTCGCCCACCACATGTCAACGTAACCGTCTCACCATCCACATCCTCCCTAGCATCCTTCTCACACAGCAGGTACAATCCTCTGCGAATAGCTGAACGAATCCCCCGTATCCACGCTCCCCTTCACACTCTTCATTCGCTCCATGTGCTTCCCCTATTAATTTTTTTGGGCCACCTCCCTCTCCACCTGCGAATCCGGACAGTTGACATACATCTCCTACTCCTCCACAGAAATTTTATTTGGGACCTTTCCCACAAAGTTTTGGATGGCCGCGAAGCCGTGCCTTCATCCGGATACATCCTCTTACCTACCTACCTATTCACGCAGTCGTAAATCAGGAACATGACAGGTAGATACTTTAAATGAGCGTAAGCGGTGGAGTCCACATCCGGAATGGTGACAGTAGGGGTTCGGCGGCCTTGTTACACGTCGATTTTCACATGCCAGTCCTGCTTGTTGACTTTGGGGTAGCTGAGCCAATAGGAGGTAACGACGGAGAGTTGGGAGGGTAGTTGTATGAAGACGTGGGCGTAAAGGGAGTGTGTGTGTGGAAGATTTCGTGCTTGTTGTATGCAGTCAGTTGGTAGAGGTAGGGGCTGTGCTCTAAAGACTTCCACTTTGGAATGAAACGAACGAACAAATGAAGAGGAAGAGGGCGGATTGAAAGTCAAAGGTAAAGAGAGAGCGGAAAACTGGAAGGAAAGAATAGTGGAGCCGCTTACGCTTACGCTGACGCCAGCTGGTTCAAGTGTTAGTTACGTGGGTTTATGTTTTCCATAATTTGGATAGGTAGCGTGGGAAAATGAGAAAAAGAAAAAAAAGGAGAGGAGGCTTAGGTATCCTGGACAACTGAAGTCTCACGGCTGAACGTCTGATTCCGTTTTTTTTTTCTTGACTGTACAAAAGCCCATACGCAACATGTCCAGTACAGCCGAGATCCTCCTTCTACCTGGGTACCTACCGTCGCTACTTATGCTGGTGGTATTATTATCCAGTATGTGTGGTACAACCTTATTCATAGGTAGAGGTAGGTACTATCCAGCTCGATGGCACTGGGTGAGATGTGTTGAAGTGAAACGAAGCATCACGAGGGTAAGCCAGTGTGGTGGTGAACTTGATTGATTAAAGAAGAAGAAGAAGGAGGAGAAGAAGAAGGAGGAGAGTGTAAGAATAGGATGGTCTTTAGATATACAAGATGTAAAACTGAACGAGTAAGTAATCCATATGTGGATCGAAAAGCAGAATATTCAACACATTCAACAAGATGACCGTCTTCCCCCTTCGAATGCCGAACGAGCTGTAGCTATGCCCGCTGCATTTGGCGTTCGTTGGCTTTTACTCCTATTTTGGAGGCACAAGTTACGGCTCCTTGGACGATGTGCTTGACTGTAATGGGAATGACGATGGCGTCAAGTGTGAAGTTGAGTTTGAGTTGGAGGTTGTAAGAGGCCGCCGTTCATCCAGTTTTTACCTAGTGGTTGGAGCCGCGAGTGTCCGATTTAGCCTACTGTTCACCCGGACCGTAAGATCGAGCTATGATGACTGGTATATGGCGCGGCTACCAGAGGATAGGGAACTATCAGGCTGGTCCTTCTAGGGGCCGACGGAATGTCATATAACGGGCATGCACTTGACAAGCCGCAAGCCTAGACTGGACCTTTCGATTTCACGCAAACCTGATCAAGTTGAGTCTGCAGTGGCCTCCTCGTGCAAATGGAGTGAAGCGGTCCAGTCGTTTTTCTGAAATATTTTTTCTGTGTGCAACAGTATTGGAACAGAAAGCTGATCCATGGAGCCTTTTCCGTCTCCAAAAGAGTTTTGTTGTTTTGGTGTAAGCCATCATAGGGGAAAGGAGCTGATTGTAGTTGGGGATTTCCCAGCCAGACTACCTACTAGGGATGTCAGGCAACGTTGAGCGTTTGATAGAGATATTGGGATAAAGGATCATTTGATGGCATTTAGCCACTGATGTATGGTACAGCTAGTTCCGTGACAAGGGCAAGAGGATCTGCGATGTCGATTCATGATTCGGCAAATACTTCGAAGGGGAGAATCGAAACGCTGCGGAACTTTCCCACATCTCATGCGATGATCTACACTCGCTGGTCTGGTAGTGGACCATACTTTGAGCCGCTAAATGCTATCCTCCGTTGTTAACACCGGCTACCGGAGTCAGGTACGAAAAGTTTGGGGGAAGTGTGAATGAAGGCAGGGCTCGACAGCCTAGTGAGAGTGAGAGTTGTGGTATTACAATACCAGCGAGGAAGGCTAGGAAGTGGATGGGCACTGGTAGGCACAAATGAGTACTAGAAAGATAGAGTAGCGCTTAGCAAACAATGGAAAGTAACAAACGCACCTCAAGTCCTTTAACTAGTGAATCACTTGATGATTTGGCCCAGAAAAGGGTTTATGTAGATATCAAAGCAATACAGCAAAAATACTGAGTTCCGTATATGGGGGGAACTTGGGAATTGAATCTCGTATCAAGGAGCAGCAAGGTCGAAGGTTGAGGTCATTCACAAATAACGATGGTGATTGGTAACTCCAGATGGGAGGGACCAGATATATTGTCTGTTGGGCGGCGCCTTGGAGGTGAGTTTGTTGAATTCCGAAATCCTGTACAACAATCGGTACAACGAAATGCTCCAGATATCTCTAAATCGCGGCTGCGGGCGACGACATGGACGACCATGATGAGTAATTGAAAGGTGAAGTTGAAGTGACCAAGTCGAGGGACGTCGTTGGATAGTGTGGAGCGTCTACACTGTACAGCCAAATACTGGGTTGTCTGTTAGCTCGAGACCTCTTGTCAACTTGTCCCGACAATAGTACCAAATCAAGTTTATGTGTTTCTTCACCTACCGGGGCTCGAATTAAAGTGAGCATGCTAAGTAAATAGTTAGCAATCTCCGCCAAGTTAGTAACTATACACTTCAAAGTACATTTCGGTGTTCAGACCGGGTCTATATGATTCTATTCGGGGTGCCAAACTAACAAGCAAATCAGCATTGGCTGTACTGCGCTAACCCTAACCCACTGCGGGGCCGCTCTCCGTGGTTCGTCAGTTGCCCTTGTCCATCCACTGTGATCTTTGACCTGTACATCATTCTATGAACGCGACAGCTTCCATCCACGCGACTTGGATCGACGATTTGCAGACCACCATTCCGCCCCAGACTTCACGAACAAACATTATCACACCGAACCGACGAATTCACGAGCCATGGCAGGGGAGGGACCAAAACTCCTCTGGAACCCCGAGAACGTCAAGGATGTCGCCGAGTCGATAGGAATCAACCTGACCGAAGAGCCCCTCCGCGTCCTCACCCAAGATGTAGAATACCGAATTGGCCAGGTCGTCGTCGAGGCCCTACGCTTTATGCGCGCCGCCAACCGCACCACTCTGACAGTCCAAGATGTCTCGCAAGCTCTACGAGTTCTCGACGTCGAGCCCCTCTACGGATACGATTCCACGCGGCCACTTCGCTACGGGGAAGCCAGCATCGGCCCCGGCCAACCGCTGTTCTACATTGAAGACGAGGAGGTGGATTTTGAGAAGGTCATAAACGCTCCTCTACCTAAGGTGCCCCGCGATATGAGCTTTACTGGTACGCTTTTTTCAGTTCTCTCTCTCACCCAGTGCTCACCTCAACCTACTAGTCGCATCAGCTAACACTTTTCTTCCTCCCGCGCGCAGCCCACTGGCTCGCAATCGACGGCGTCCAGCCCTCCATCCCCCAAAACCCCACCACAGCCGAGACCTCCTCCAAGGACCTCCTGCCCAAGGGTCCCGGCGCTAACCCCGCCGTCGCCGCCCTGGCCGGCAACGACAACGTCGCCTTCCGCCCCGCCGTTAAGCACGTCATCAGCAAAGAGCTCATCCTCTACTTTGACAAAGTCCAAGCGGCCATTATGGACGACGACCCGGACGAAGAGAAGACGCGCCTGCGCTCCGCGGCTCTGGACTCGGTCCGCTCCGACCCCGGTCTCCACCAACTCGTGCCCTACTTTGTCTCCTTCATCAACAACCAAGTGACGCACCGACTCGACGACCTCTTTGTGCTCCGGCAAATGATGGAACTCACCGGCGCCATCCTCGACAACCCCTCCATCTTTCTCGACCCGTACGCCTCCTCCCTCGCCGCGCCCGTCTTGACCTGCCTCATGGCCCGCAAACTAGGCGGATCGGAATCCAGTCTCGAAGGAACCGACGCCCTGAAAGACCAGTACCGCCTCCGCGAAGTGGCTGCCAGTTTGCTCGGCACCATCGCCAGGAAATACTCCAAGACCAACGCCCTGTTGCGCCCCAAACTCACGCGCACGTGCCTCAAGTTCTTTCTGGACCCAAGCAAGTCCCCTGCGGTCTTGTACGGCGCCATCAGCGGGCTCGCGGCCGCCGGCGGGCCCGAAGCCGTGCGCATTCTGGTTCTTCCTAACTTGAAGATGTTTGACGAGGGGATTTTGACTCCGCTCCGCGAAAAGGGCGAGGCGAGTCATTTCGAGTATGAGGCGCTGGTGGGAGGGATCATGAAGGCCATCGAGACGCTGGTGGAGGGGATCACCCTGCCTGTTGTTGCGGACGTGACCGAGTTGGAGAGGGAGGGGCAGTTGGTGATTGAGTTTTTGGGAAGGACGATTGGCGAGAGGGTGGCGAGGCTGGGGAACCAGCATTTGAATCGGGGGATTTTGGAGGTGAGGCATTTGGAGTAGTGTTTGAATGCCGCCGCCGCGGCGATGAGAGCTCGATCATGATGTAAGAGATTGAAGGAGGTGAGAGAGAGACTGAGGAGGGAGGGAAAATGGCCGGCAGCACGCGAAAAGTTGAATTCTCACGGGACTTAGATTTTCCCGCACTTGTATCCTTACCTGGGGGTTTTCTTTAATCACACAGCGTGGCGTTTGGGTTTGGTTTCTCAAATGAAAGTTTTAATGAATGGACTTGGTTAGTCGGATAGGTACAGAGGGTCGCTCAAAATTGATGAAAGTTAGTTGGCCCCATGCATGCATGGCTTGAAAATATACTTTGAGAACTAGACCTAACAGTTCGTCCTTCCTTCTATGCTTGCCTTCCAGGCTGTTGTTCGTGATGATTTGTTTACTTGTTGTGATCATATTGGTCGTTCGAGTGTACATGACACTCGACAATCACACAACACAATGGTTCCTTGAGCTGGATCATCGGGAATTGGCTTCTAGAAGTTTTGTTTTGTGATACAGACTGATGGCAGGTTCCTGGGAACGTGTTTGTGTGCCAGCACAGATCTCACTAGACCATATATATATACCCACGGCGGGTTAAGCGTGCTTTGCTTCACGCGAAAGAGGAAAAAAAAAAGTGAATGTCTCCATTTCAACAAACCTCCCTCCCCTTCCTCTCCTCAGGTAACAGGTTTACTCATACA
The DNA here is from genome assembly GCF_000213175.1 of Neurospora tetrasperma FGSC 2508. Lineage (NCBI taxonomy): Eukaryota > Fungi > Ascomycota > Sordariomycetes > Sordariales > Sordariaceae > Neurospora > Neurospora tetrasperma. The sequence continues at coordinate 5,766,449 of NW_009799099.1, read as the reverse complement.
GCACGACCCAATCTTTTTCCGTGGAAATAACCGCAGGAGTTTATGTCCAAGAGTACCGTAGGTAGTTCCCCCCTTTCCCTCCTTCCTTCCTCCCAATCCCTTCTCTTATCTACCAAGCTAGCTTCACCACACCTAAACCACCCTTCTTCCTAAGAATGATGATTTACATGAAAAAAGCCAAATACACACCCCCCACAATGCTCGCTCCCCAAAAGTACCAACCAGTCTTGATGATAGTCGCCCTCGAGAAGCCAATGCCCAAATCAAACGCCAAGTGTCTGACGCCGTTGATGGCGTGGAACACAAACGGCCAAGCGACCAGGAACTTGAGCGCGCCCTTGACGGCCACAGGCAAAGCAGCGGCGGCAGCCACGAGCGAGGCGGACTCCAGGTGCCAGCCTACGAGGGGGGCAGCGAGGTAGGCGACGGCAGAAGCGTAAAGGGCGCCGGAGAAGGAGGCGCCCGTGATGCGTTGCCAGGCGGAACCGCCGAACCAGGTTTGCTTGGGGTCGTAGATCTCGAGGTGGGGGGAGACGGGGCGGTTGAGACGCTGTTTGGCGAGGATGGCGGCTTCGTCGGCCGGAGTGAGGCGTTCGGTTTGGATGGGTCTGGATTTTTGGTGAAGGGGGGTGGGGTGTTAGTAGAGGTTTCATGGGTTGGTTCGAGGTGGTTGGTTTTGGGTGTAGGTTGGTGGTGGTTGGTAGGAAGGGTGCTGGTGGTGTTAATGCCCCATGCTGGTTGGTGGTGTTGGTCTTCGTGGTTGACATGATATGGACGGGTGACGGGTGCTTCGGCGGTTAGGCGTGTATCCCCCCGGGTATCTCGGTCGTTTTACTGGTGGTGTCTTGCGCCGGTTGCTGATTGTTGGTGTTTCCTCCTCTTTCTTTCCTTGAGATACATCGCAACGGGTTGTAACCATAGGCGACGAATGAGTGTTGACTATGTAGAACCATCGGAGCCGCGTGGACCGAACCGACCGGGTGACGCGGGACTCGGTGACGGAGGAGAGTATATGTTCGAGAGAGAGAGAGAGAGGGATCGGTGCCTACCTAGTCTGCATAGCAGCAAAGGGAGCAAGCTTGAAGACGCTGCTAGGGGCAGCGGCCACTGTGAATGTTGAAGCGCGATTAGCCTTTCATCTTTCTTCTTTTCACAAGATATATCACGGGGGATGGGGACCAAGTCGCGTGGGCCGGGACGGGAGTAGAGAATAGGATGGGTAGATATTGCATCATTGCATGTGCTACACCACCCAATGCGCAACATAGAGCAACTTGGAGAAGTACGGAACATGGACAAAAGAAGCAAAAAAAAAAGTAGAGACATACCCCGACGAAGGGCGGTGGTACCAGCGCGCTGAGCAAGCATTTTGACGACGACGACGACGACGACGACGAAGTGGTGACGACGGAGGGGGTGTGATGGTTGGTGGTGGTGGTTTGGGAGACAACTACTGTAAGGTGCAAGCAGATTGACGGACTGTCTCTACCGGGATCGATTGGAACTGCGGAAGGGGTGGTGGATGTGGATGGATGGCGGGATGGGGGATCAATCAACGATGTTCCATTTCCCGAGGACGTCCCGGGACCCGTTCGCGCATTCGTTCGACACCCGCACCGACCGACGCCTCGCTCAGTGTGAACCGCACCACTGCCCGCCGCCCGCCAGAGCAGCAAGAGACATCGGGATGCGGCAACAGACTGGGAGAGCTTCTCGGCACCTCGGTATGAATGTGACCAATGGAAACAAAGCTAATTCGAATCTTGACCCTAACCCTCTACCGTCATTCTTGTCTCTCGTCAGTTGTTTCCCCCTCCAGCAGCACGTGATGATGGACACACAACGAACTGAATCCACCCAGAAACCATGGACATGCCCGACAACCCCACTATAGTGCACAGACCATCACAAACTCGACCTACATCTGCAAATCGCGCGCGCTGTGAATTCTTGGAAATTTTCTTCTCCTTTTTTTTCTTCTTCAGATAGTCCGGGTGTTTCCAGCCATAGCATTGGGTTTCTTCAGTGAGCAGTGCATACGTGGCAAGGGAGCTTTGGTTCCCATGGACGCTCGAAGAAGAAATGATCCTTCGTTAATCTCTAACGTCAGTTAATCAGTCTGGCGGTGGTTTCATTCTGAGATCTACATTTTATCACGTAGTATATGCTCTGTCATGTGGGTGTTTTCATCCGTTCAGTCCCTGATTATGTTGATGCGTGCTGTACTGTTGCTTGTACATTGTATGGCCACGCCTCACTGCATGCCCACGGTCATCATTCTGAACGCCGGTTCTCGCGATGTGATGGCTAGAGATATGTGTGTGTGCCACTGCTTGGGTTGTGGAAGATGACCACTGTTGATGGAGGTCACGGCTCCATGGTCTTTCAACTTTGACTTGTGTCGTGGAGGGAGCACAGTTCGTATCTTCATATCTCTTGATGTATGGTCATATGTGTTGCCAAGTGACTGACCGCAAAACAAACAATTATACACTTTTATAACTCCCTTTATCTAGTACCCTACATGACCAACCAAACCCAGCCAAACATGATCAAAAACAAAAGACGCTAGATGCAAGAAAATAGTTCATCGATCAAACACATTCTATGCAGTCTATGCCTTTATGCGTTTTCCGTCGCAGGCTCAGGAGTAGCCTCGTCCTTGGCATCCTCGAGCTTGGCCGCAGCACCGGGGTAGCGGGTACCCTTGTTCTTAACCTTCTTCTCCTTCTTGACCTTGATCTCGGGAGGGTAGGCCTTGGTGGCAATTTCCTGCCACTCAGGAGAGGCCTGGAAGGCAGCCTGGATGGGGGTGAGGAGCTCGTTGATGGCGGCCGAGATGGCGGGCTTGACCAGTTGAGGAGTGAGCTATGGTCATGTTAGTATGGTCACTGACTGTAAGTGTAGAGGATAGTATAGTATAAAGCAAGGCAACTTACAACATCGCTCTCGTAGTCGGCCTTGATCTTGGCAATGTCGGTGTAGACGAGGGGCTCGAGGTTGTCGCGCGACCGGTCCACGCGGAAGCCCTCCTTACCGAGAAGCTGGGCCGCGGGCAGCAGGACGTACTCGATGAAGGAGATGAGACCGTTGCCCTCGGTGACCTTGGGGGCAGCCTCGGCCTTGCGAATCTTCTTGGTGACAACATCGGGAGCATCGAGAAGATCGATCTTGCTGTCGGGGTCGGAGGAAGACATCTTGGAACCCTGAAGACCGGGGACCATGGGGTTCATGATGTGGGCGCGCTAGCCGTACGTTAGTATCCTGTTGCGCGCTTCCTCGGCCAAGTCATGACATACCTCCTTGTAGCCCAGCCTGGGAAGCCAGTCCTTGGCAGCAGCAAACAGCTTCCTCTGATCGACACCACCGAACTGAGCATCGACCTTGAGGTACTCCTCGTCGAGGACCTGGAGAATGGGGTAGAGGAGACCGGAAAGAGGAGCGTTGTCGGACTGCTTGACAACCTCAGCGCCGGCCTTCTTGGCGTCGTGCTCGGAGACGAGGGTCGCGAGCTTGTAGACATCCATGATGTAGTCGGGGCTCTTCTGGTAGGAGCTACCAAGAACGAACTCGAGCTTGTCGGTAGGGACACCGACGGCCTTCAGAAGGGCGGTGATGGTGCGCTCATAGTACTTGGCGCGGTAGCCAACGAGCTCGACGGTGGACTTGAGATTGTCGAGAACGGCGTGGATATCGGCGAGGAGGACGATAACATGGCAGCCGGCGGCGAGCAATTGGGCGATCTTGATGGCGGGAACTAGGTAGCCGCAGTGAGGACGGCCTTTAACAGGTGTCAGCTAGATGTTGCGAGCATGGAACTTGGTTTGCGACAAAGTACGGACCGGTAGTGGCAGTTCCTGTACACGGGAGGGAGAGGTTAGCCTTTGGTTCTTCTGACGATATACTCTATGTAGTGGAGTCGTAATTACCCCAGTAGATCCTCGGGGCGCGGCCTTCGTCAATGACCTTTTCGATAATCTCGGGGTTGAGGATTTCGGCCAAGTTGACGTTGATGAGGGCAAGCTGCTCCTCCTTGGTCAACTTGGTGTTGTTGTCACCAGAGATGGCGAGCTTGGCGTCGGCCGTCGCGGCAAGAGTGGAATCGGTGGTCATGGTGGCTGTGGGTGTCGAAGAATACCGTCGCTCGTGTTGCGATAATTGGAAAAGGGACAATTAATAGCGGCGCGTCGTGTCGGTCTGGTTGGGATTTGCGATTGAAGATGGCTTCACAAATGGAATCGGATCCAATGGCCGGCCGATAGCGGGGTCGATAAGTAGGGCGGTCGGTCCTGAAGAGTCACCATTCACCACCGCAGGCGGGCTGAAACTGGAAGAGGGAGGGGCGACATCTTTTTGGTGGACCCTTTGTGTGACAGGGATCGGTAAGGCGGCTGAGAGCGGGAGCGCTGGGTCAGGTACAGCCAGTCACAGGATCTGCCGGGCTGCATCGGGCCGTCGAGACGCCTTTGCTGTGCTGTGTCGTCTCTTTTTATCGTTCTGGGTCACGCGCAATGACACGCTCGGATGGAGTCTGTTCGTCGTATGTACACTACTGCCGACTGCATCTTCAGCTTCGACCTCACTTCCATCATCATCGCCTGGATGTTGAATGGACATTGCCATCGGCGACACCTTTCCAGTTCATTCCAGTCAAGGCCCTTGAATTCTTGTTTCAACTCTTCCCACTATCAAAACTCATGCCCCACGTTATTAGCACCACGTTGTGCCCCGCGCTGCCCCTCGTCAATCTGAACATCCCTTGCCCCTTCAAGATGGCTCTTCATCAATGCCAAGAGCAGCACAACCACAAATGTAAGCGCCGATGTCAGATCTCGGAATCCATCCGGCGCCAGAACACGGAGTCATCACTGATATCAAAGCCCGGCCGGGACACCCCCGGGGCACTGCGGTTCAACGGCAGACGTGCTCTGGCCGGGAACACACTCAACTTCCGCATCGGGAATGGTGGTCGGTGAGTTGGAGCCCCGTGCAACCACTGCAAATCGCTTCCCACGAGCACGCCATCGGCCTAGTGATCACCATCACATTTGGTGGTTTGTCATCTGCCCATCAAAGATATCTATCATAAATGTCGACATGGCCATGATTCTTGACTCGCCGACATGTGTCCTTGTCAAGATACCTTTTCTTTTTCCATCATCATCATCATGTTTCGCGAGGTCCTTTAGAAAGAGCCTGGCTGCTACATAGCATTGTGTCTTGAAAACTCGCCACCAAGCAAATCCCCCCTTCACATCTTTGAGCTTCTGGCATCTTTATATCATTTCATGCCATTTCTTTCCAAGGTTCTCTGATAAACATACACTACCATACCCCAACAATGGGCACCGACACAAAAGGGTCCAAGCCCGTGGCATCTCCGGCCAGCAGTGTCGCTGCCAGCGAGATCCTCGACGTCAATGGCTCACCCATTTCGGGAGATTCCCTGGAATATACTGTACCAGAGTCGAGGAAAATCGGTGTCACAGGTGCCGTGTTCCTGATCCTAAACAAGATGATCGGAACAGGCATCTTCTCAACACCATCCAGCATCTTCGCTTCCACTGGCTCGGTTGGCGTGTGCCTGTTGATGTGGGCCGTCGCCGGTCTTCTGACCCTGTCCGGACTCAGCGTCTTTCTGGAATTCGGCCTGGCTATCCCCAAGTCTGGCGGCGAAAAGAACTACCTCGAACGAGTATACCGCCAACCCGTTTATCTCGTCACCAGCGTCTTTGCTGTTCAGATCGTTCTTCTCGGCTTTTCTGCCGGCAACTCGCTCGCTTTTGGCCGCTATGTCTTGCTGGCCCTAGGATACGACCTGCCTGATGGATGGCCGGCCCGGGCCATTGCCGTGCTGTGCATCAGTTTCGTCGTATTTCTCCACTCCGTCTTGCCCAAATGGGGGTTGAGGCTCACCAACGCACTCGGCGTCTTCAAAGTATTAGTCCTATTAGTGATTGTCTTCTCGGGCTTTGCTGCTTTGGCTGGCCATCGTCGAGTTCCCGACCCTCACAACTTTGACGACATGTGGTCTATCGAAAAGGGCGATGGATTTGGGGGTGGAGGAGCGTATGCATATGCTACTGCCCTCCTCCAGGTCGTTTACAGCTACAAGGGCTGGGAGAATGCCAACTATGTCATGGGCGAGCTGAAGCATCCCAAGCGGACACTGTCCATCGCCGCGCCCTTGGCGGTCGTTGGCGTGACCATTCTCTACGTTCTCGCCAACGTCGCTTACTTTGCTGCTATTCCCAAAGCCGAGCTGGCCAAGTCTGAGGTCATCGTGGCCGGGCTCTTCTTCCGCAACATGTTTGGAGAGAGCGCGGCGGCCAGAAGTCTCCCGGCTCTTGTGGCCTTGAGTAACATTGGCAATGTCTTGGCCGTGAGTTTTACACACTCGCGGGTGAACCAGGAGCTGGCCAAGGAAGGCGTTTTACCTGGGAGCAAGTTTTGGGCATCCACCAAGCCGTTCAACACGCCTGCTGCTTCAGTGAGTTGCTCAAGTCATCTGTTTTTCGTCATGTCATTTCTGACTCTGTGATAGCTGTTACTTCATTGGATAGTGACTGTCATTGTCCTGGTCGGGCCTCCTCCCGGACCTGCCTACAACTTCCTTGTCAATCTGTATGCTCCCTCCTTCCTTGTTGCCACGTTTGTTGTTGCCACGTTCAACTCTAACCATGTGGCATCAGATACACCTACCCCGGTGCCTGGATCAATGGCCTTGTCGCCGGTGGCCTCATCTACCTCCGCCTCAGCAAGACCGAAGAATGGAGTTCACCGTGGCGCACCTGGCTACCAGTTATTTTTATCTACCTCTGCCTCAATATCTTCCTTGCCATTACCCCCTTCATCCCTCCCAACGACGACTGGAATGCCGACGGCTACCCGTACTACGCTTTCCCCCTTGTTGGCACCGGGGTCCTGGGTCTGGGTGCAGTATACTGGGTTGTATGGACCAAGGTTTTGCCCCGCTTTGGGGGCTATGAACTCGTGGCCGAGAAGGTTCTTGATGAGACCGGGGCGGAAGTGGTGCGATACAGAAAGCTTTCTGCGAGGAATGTTCCGTCTTCCGAGGGAGAGTCTTCCGAAAGAGGCTCACTCCTAAGGAGAAGCACCACCGCGGGAGCCTCGGCAGATCACGGCAGTTACGGAGCTATAGAGGCATGATAAGAGAACACGAATGATACCAAAAATGGCAATGGCTTGGGGTTTTTGTGGGATATATAGGTTACATGTTATTAGCAAGGGTACTTTTGCAGGCACCCAGGCGTTTGGGAGCGGTCTGCTTATCGGAGTACCTAGATTTCACATGTGTGTGCGACACTGGCCAGCTTCATCACTTCACAAAAAGCATCGCTTATTACGTCATGTGTGATCTCCGACCATGGACATATTTTACTCCGGAAAGAAAAAGAAGTGTTCGGGAACGTTTTCTTAACGGAGCTTGATATACCTCCTGGGACGTTTTAGGATGTCGGCTTGGCTGGAACGCTCGAGATTGACTGGGAAGAGTCTTGCTCCGATCCAACCAATGGGCTCGCTTCCTCGTCCGAATACCACATGGACACCCACAGCTACGGGCCCAAGCTTGAAACAACATCGACCACTCATGCAACCGAACCCAGGATGTTTCCAAACATCGGCGAAAGGGGACCGAAATCATCAACGGGCCAAGTGTGATACCAGACCATGGCGGACGACCATTCGATGCGCCGTCAACGATGCATTTCCCCCATTCCGTGCAGGAACTCGAAACAAAGCGAGGCTCCGAGCGAAACGTCGATACCCCATCCACCCCATGTGGTCCAGCTCACCATGGAGCGACGACCCGGAGCCCAAAGTTCCAGTAGCGTATAGCCCAAATCGGCGTGTCAATGGAACCCTGGCGTTGCTCAATATATTACCGTGCTCAATTCCTCGTCCGCCTGGCCTAGAACTCTTTCACCATCTGCAGTTCTGCACATCACCAAAGACACCAAGGAATTTGAATACCGGTCATTGTTCTCTCGCTAACCAGTTCGAGGCGGTGATCATCGTGTTCCATCAGCCCTTGCTGCCCTGTTTGTGGATGCTGCAGACTGGAATGAACGCGGTATGACAGCATCATCATCACCGACATTGACAACCACCGAGACAGCCACCACTTGGAATCCGACCCAGCAACATACCAGTGCCGAGTACTCTGTAAAGTACAACATGGAGACCATTCCGGAGTCGTTAAATGGCGAATTGCCTCCCAGACCCAGTGGCAGTTCGCATGGTTCGCGGGGCCACGCTTACATCCCGAACTTGCATGTCCCAAAGCGGTCAAACACTTTCTCCAGTTCTACGTCCACCTCCCAATATAGCCATCAACGGCATGCGGCTGCGGAACAAGAACGGCCTTCGTCAGCACTGAGCAGGTCTTTCTCTCCTCTCTCGCCTCCGTCACCTTCGGGTTCCTCATCATCATCATCAAGAATGATGGGAGGCGGCAAGTCCACCCAAAGGGTAAAGGAGTGGGTCATCAAGAGATCTAACTCAACCCGGTACGTGTTCATATCCCCACTTGCCTTTTCCTTTTTCGTCTCTAGACCCAAACATCACTAACACGCACACAAGCGAACCTCGATCGAAACCCGGCAGCCGCTCCTCCTCCTCCTCCAACTCGGGCGACCAAACTGTCGAAATTATCCACCTCGGCGGCGGCCGTGTTGACCCCAACGGCCATGTGCACACCTCTGCTCTGTCCCTCACCTACACGTCTTCTCTGTCCCCCACCCTCCTTGCTCCACCAAGCCGGGCTCGAACCAGCTTCGCCAACAGCATCGACAGCCGAGTCACGCAATGGGGGGATTTGTACCATGACCAGCCCGAATCACTGACGGTCACCGCCAAGCCTGGTACGGCAACGGGAAAGCCGCCGAGGCCGGTTAGTCCCGAGTTGCATGAACGGCCGCAGCTAAGGGAATTGGGATTGGGAGGTGTATATAACGGAGGATGGGGCCAACAACATGAACAGGAGGGACAAGGTGAAGGTCATCAGTCGCGGCACAGGCATACCAAGAGCGATGGAAGCATCCATCCCGCGCCGTTGAGGCTGCCCTCCAACTCTTCGTCGTCATCTTCCTCAGTTGGCAACCAGGACGGTGGCGCAGCCGTCACCGCACAGCCCGAAGAGACGTGGATGCCCCAAGGACTCACGAGGAGCGACTCCAAATGGAAACCTCTTCCGGTCCCCCCACCGCCCGGAGCCCCCGGTAGTATCACGCCCTTGGTAGACGGTGGAAGAAGGGCGGAGGATAACATCAACATGGCTGGCGCTATCTGCTATGGCAGTCCACTCACCTCTATTGAATCCGAATCGGAATTTGGCGAACGGGAAGATACTCCAACTCCAAGGGAGAGGTACAACCAGGGAGCTCCTCATATCGTCAATGTCATGGTTCAGAACAGCAGTGGAAGTCGGACTGCTCGCGACAGGCCATCGCCGCCTCCCTCCGCCTCCTCATCCTTCTCTAACGACGTTTCTGGCTTGGGAATTGGATATGGAGGAGTCGGACTGGGAGTAATGTCGCCTCCCTTGACACCGCCAGAAACTAAGGAAACTGATGCTGAATCGTCAGTTAGTGGAGGAATAAGGGAGAGCATGTGGCCCGTTCCTCCCTCATATTCTCTGTCTCAAACTCGGCCTCAGTCTCCAGATTCCGCTGCTCCCTCGCGATCGGCGACTGCTTCACCTGAAAAGCAGCAGCATCAGCATCATCAGCAGAAACCGTCGACTTCGCCATCATTACCGGCATCTACCTCCCCAGCCCTCGCGTCTTCGGTGCCGACGCACATGATTCCCAAGAGGAGCGACAGCCTGAGTTATTCCAGATCTGCCAAGAAGCCGTACCATGCACCCCAAGCACTAAGATCGACTGCTTCTACTTCCTCCCTCCGGACTACAGAGAAATCAGGATACTTTAGCGTCACAGAACAGATTGCGTTTGACACCACCACCACCACCGCCGCCGCCACCACCGTCGCACCCACCCCTCCCCTCCAACAACACAGATTCTATTCACCCACCATCACTCCCCCGACCCCCATCGTCCAGGGACCTTCTTCTGTTGCCTCCTCTAGAGGTAGAACCACACCATCATCATCAACACCAACAACCCCCAGCTGGAGACCCCGCGCCAGCCTTTCCTCCAAAGAGATGCTCTGGCTCCATCGCAACTACCGCGGCATCACGGCCTTTATGACTGCTTGGGGACTGAATAAAGGACTGGGCGACGAAGCCGAAAGCAAGGAAGGGCTGAGTATCATGCGGGAGTTGATGGCTGCGGAGCTTGCTGAGGTTCATGAAGAGGAGGTGGCGGTACCATCACCAACAAAAACAACAACCACAACCACCACAACAACAACAAAGGAATTAAATTCACCTGTGCCGGCCAAGGTGGAGACTTCACCACGACCTGGACAAGTTGGGGATGTGTGGGATGCAGAGGACAATGAGGATTACGGGCGGGCTAGTGGTAATTATAATGGAAAAAAGAATGTAGGAAAGGGTGACAGTGGGGATGAGTCCTGGTTGGAAATCAGCCCTGGGGAGAAAAATGCTAATGGAAGGGATGTAAAAGAACAGGAGGCGGCGGGACAGTATCAAAATGGGCACGCTAGTACGGCGCTGAAAGGGCAGCAAGGACAAGGTGTGAGGATGATGAGCCCTAGGGTTGATTCCGCAGCCTCTAATAGGGAGGGAAGTGACTTTATTTGAACCTAACAAATATATTGTGTATATATAGTGTATCTATTTATCTACGTTAGCTTAGTTGTAGTCTTACATTGTACAGTATATGTAGTAGTTAGCAAAGCAGTCGGCAAGCTTTTGGGGGGGG
>NW_009799099.1:5719570-5754448 GCF_000213175.1 Neurospora tetrasperma FGSC 2508 | reverse complement strand
GGATGTTAGTTAGGTAGCTTACAAGTAACAATACATTGAGGATGTAATACCAGAGTACCAGAATCACAGTGGAAGTCTATCGAACTAGAGCAGTGACATGGAGACAACAGAAAAGCAAGAAAGAAGGAAAACGAGAGGAAGAAACGATGGGAAGTACCTCAATGGGAATATGAACCCAGGTTGCTCGTAGATTAACCCTCTTTAGGTGCTTGACAACCTAACCGCGTTTGGGAAACCAGACTATCTCTACTAAACCACTAGGTATACCAACTGCACTTCATTTTCTTACCTATGTTTGTTTCTTCGATGAGATCCGCGAAGGCTGGCTTAGACGTCTAATGTCAAAGAGAAGGAAAGAAGTGCCCCTGGAAGGAGGGAAGGAGGGAAGGAAGGAAGGTACCACATAGGCCGTGCACCAGTTCGTGAACCTCACGTTTTCTCCCGATCCTTCCTTACAGCAATAATCAGGTAGCACTATTCAATGCTTTACTGACTTGGAGATGATGGCATACGTCTCCACCTATGCGCGGTACCACCGACCACGGCAACGGCTATTATCCTCGTGACGACGTTGGAGCCGTTAGACAGGGTCGGTCATGTATGAGCAGAGAGACACTACGGGCGTGTTCGTTCCGGCAGTAGTACAGTAACGGAAGCATCTTTTTGGTGGCAGAAAAGCTTTGGGTTAGGGTTAGAAGAGATTCCCTTACTGCACTACTGCCAGAACGAACACGGCCTACTCTGCAGACGGGAGGTATGCACGCCTGATCCCATCAACAGCTTCAGTTGCGACAGGACTACAGCACCGGCAAAAACATGTTCTTCGTCGACGAAGAAGAGAGGCCCAATATACAGATACCACAGCCAGGGCAGTCTCCTTAACTATCTTTGACGGCCTCATCAGGGCAGACAACTTCACCGGCTCATCAAAGAGCGGAAGACCAACGGAAAGGCAACCTCGGCAACTACGACCTACATGTATATAAAGACAGCACACACCAGACAACCGCTGAGCCAACCAGCCACGAACCAAGATCTCCAGGGGCACGCATGTCCGAGTGTGGGACGGTGACATAGATGCCCATCAACCAAGTTCATTGATGAACTGGCAACACTACAACACTAGAGGTACACTACCGGGATAGGGTCAAGGCACTCGATATCAAACCCCAGGAGATAACTAAGTCTCTTGAAGACAACATTGCTTGATAGCAATATTTCCGTTGACGAGGCGAACATAATATCGTTTGCCCATCTTGGGATCAGCGCACTCCGACCTACCAGACGAAATGGTCAACCAGGAGGGTGACAAGTTCACTCTCTGTAGGTGTTATTTACCTACACAGCCGCCACTCCAGTCAATATGAGCTCACCCTCCAACGCCGGTTGCAACGCTGGACCACCCCATCATGAACAGGATGATAAGGGGTTGGTGGCAATGGGAGACACTCTTAGAGGTTTATGCCAGGCATCGGTGCCAACAACAATAAGGGGCACGAAAAATCACATAGGGTCATTCAGAATAGAGTCTGAAAAGTTCATGGACAACACAGACAAGATGCCGTCAAACCACGTTCAGATTTCATTCTCCGTACCATCAATGACCTTCACTCCACTCGTATATAAACCCCCCACAGACCCAAACCAATACAAAAGAAAATAGATGTATGAAGTCCCAGACCCAAACATTGAAAGCCGTTCTTGAAAACGACCCTCATATTCTTTCTCCTCCTCTCCTCCTTCCGCAAGCGGCGCCAACCTCTCCCCACACTAACACCTTCCCATCCCACCCCCCGGCTAACACCTCCCATCCCAAGACCTCCCCTCCCGTCCACCCTCTCTTCCCTCCGCGACAAACCCCAAACCGTCCCGTTATAATTATCTCATCACCTCGACATTATCCATTCCTACTAGAAGTTTTAGTCGTGTTTGTGGTCGTACGGTTGTGATACGGTCAAGGCTGGTATGGTTTTTATGCCAATACCATGCTCCTTTGTCACCACCACCCCTACCACTACCACTACCACTACCACTACCACTACCACTACCACCAGCACCACCTCGTCCTCCTCTACCACCGCCGCCACCACCATCCACCCCTCCCACACCCAAAAGTAATCTCACAACAAAGCAAGGGGCGACCTTCCCGTCTGCGGCCGAGCTTGTCGTCGTCGTGTACCCCCCTCGCGGCGCCCGGCCCTGACCAAGAGAAGGCGTTTGTTATACACCTTCCTTTGGCCAGAATCGGAGCCTGAGAGGGAGCCACTCCCAGAGCCAGGCGAACCGGGGCCCGGGCCGGGGCCAGGACCAGGGCGAGAGTCGGGGCCGGAGCCAAAGTCATCGCTGTTGTCGTCTTCTTCTTCGTCTTCGTCTTCGTCCTCTTCCTCTTCCTCTTCCTCGCCGGAGGAGGGGCGGCCGGGGCCGGGTGCAGACAGCTTCCTCCTTTTGGAGGGAGGGCTGAGGTTGTTGCTGTTGCTGCTGCTGCCGCTGCCGCTGTCGGAGCCGGAGCGAGGGCGCTTTGCTCTGGCAGACGAGGGAGAGCCGAGGGTGTCTGCTCCAAGAGCCAAGGAGCGCTAGACCCCGGTCTCTTTGGCATAGCCCCCGAACTCTCCCCTCGCCGCCGCGAGGTCGCCGAAAATGGTGTTGGAGACTGAACAGGAAGCAAGTTAGCATATACTGTTTGATGAGGTGCGAAAATGTATTTGAGGTAAAGGTGAAATGAGTTTCAATGACACTGTCCTTCACTATGTTATATGATGTTTGGAATGGATCGGAACTGCAACCTCTTGACACGAAAAACATAATAGGGCGAAAACAAACTGAAGTCACTTACCACGCGGAACGTTGTTCCTCGGCTGAGGAGGCCAAAGCCAGGGCGGCGGCTGGGGAAACATGACCGGCTGTGGCGGCGCAACTTGGGGCACGGCAGGCTGGGGCTGGGGCTGGTTCTGGGGATGCCAGACCGGGCAGCCTTCGCATCTCTCGTGGTTGCAGAAGACCAGGATCTCTCCATCGTCCTCGGCGACGATGTACTCATTGTCAAACGACGACCACTGCTCCTGGAGTGCTTCGTAGGCTTCAGGAGAGTAGGGTTCCTCGTGAAGCACCCAGTCGCAGTGGCCGCCGCTTCGACCAGTAGCGAGGCACTGGCAGCAAACCCACTGGGAATTCATGGTTGCGGAGATATGGTTGGAGGAGATGTGGTTATTTGTGGGAGTTGATGAGTGTTGGTGAGGTTGAGGTTGTGTGGTTGAGAGTTGAGAGTTGAGAGAACTTGTAAAGGTGTAAAAACTTTCTGTGAGAAAAGATCTGGTCACATCGATGTGAGTGAGTGAGAGTTTTGACTTTCCTAGAAAGTTGAAGAAGAAGAAAAGAGGAAGAAGAGGAAAGCAAGTCGGGGAGTCGTCAATTTATAGAAGAAAAAAAGGCAGGCACAGACCGTACGCCCCACTCAAGTCCGATATTGTCTACTTGAAAGCGCTGTTGCCTATTGTCACGCGTGTCCACGGGTAGTTTCAAGGAGAAGCACTCGTCTGAAATAGATCGGATGAGCAGAGCGGGGCGAGATAAGGCGAGTACAGCATGCTTGCTGTTCTCAACTTCTGGGCAGGGCCTCCCATACCCTCCTTGTTGTGTCTGCGCATCTGTTTTTGACTTGGTGAAGCGTTCGTGGACAGTAACTTTGCACGCTTTTTCTTCAACTGTTGCTAAAAAGAACAAGGATAACTCATATGGTTCTCTCTGTCTCCCACTTGAAGCGGCCTACACCTGTGCACCAAATGCTATATCAACGTCTTCTATACTGTTGCCATGATCCACGACTGTGCTCGACAGGCCAACTTCAGATGTAGCGGCATAAGGTAGGGACATGAGACGGAAAGTCTATAGTCCAACAAGATGTGAATCACTCGCCGTCTGATTATCAACGTCCAAGTTAGACTCTCTGGATATCCAAGACAGACTCTCCAGACGTCCAAGAGAGAATCTCCAGACGTTGCAACGCTGTGGGCTATCTTACAAGTAAATCCTGCGGAGGTGTGAGCAGACCAGCGACTGGCCCCGAGAGACTAGGACCTTGATAGCTAATGTCTCCGAGTCCAGACCGTGATCTTATCCATGACACTTCATCTGACTTGCTTACATCTTTTGTTAGGAGCGAAGAAGAATAATGTTTGTGAAACATCCATCGCCTTACCTGTAGCTGACGGTGAGATGAAAGCCGACACTCGCTTTGTTGATGACGTTGCTATGGATATTCATGCTCTCGGGTGAGCGAGTTGCTTCATCCGAGATAGGACGAGAAATTTAGAGCAACAACTTGGGAAAGAGAATTTAACAAGGAAGTGACGAGATCGGTAGTGTACGTAAAGCTCCTGACCGAGTTCCGATGATATTTGTTGTCTTCCCCTCCCAGGATGGCGTTGAAGAAGGACAGCTGGAAGGAGCCAGAGACAGTACCATCGATTTTAGTGAAAAGCCGCTGTCCTATAGCACGCTGCCATCCCTTGGAGACGTTACTAAATTTGCTCAATCTTGTTGGAAGTAGAGGTATCCATTCCAAATCTTGCGCAAATACTTCGACAATTAAGTCGATTGCTTCTTGTGGTAGTCGATCCATGGTGAAAATGATGGGAGATAGAGATAGAGGTGAGCAGTCTTGATGGAATAGGTACCCTAGGTACCAACCTCAGCGAAGATGGGTTGCGATGGTTGCATGAAAAAAGAGCTACGGGGCTGCAGTCATCCATATTCTGGAAGCGATGGCCGGTAGGTGAGAAAACTTAGAGGTAATGTTCAAGTGACGAAAAGTCGAAAAGGAAAGTGCGAAGAATGGGTGAGGTGGACGTCATTGAACCCATATAGGAAGAGGAACCCATCAAAGAAAACCCGGGCAGGTAAAAGCTTGAAAGTACCCTCACAAACCAGAGCGGTTCGTATTCGAGATACTCATTTGCTTCTGAACTCTCTCACATTGGTCTTGCGCAGTACCTACCTAGTAGCTGACTGAAGGACTTCAATGTGGTCTTCGTCTCCGTACATGGAGTTCACTGATGTGGGCCTGTGCCGCGACTTCCTCCTTCTTCATACTCCCTCCCATATTCCTGCCATCAGAGCGCTTTTAGCGACCTGCTTTCGTGTTTCGGCTTGGCCCTTCCTGCTCGAGTTACCTTGGACGAGCCGGCCGCCCACGACAGACTGCCACGCAGTTTGAAGAAATGGTGAAAAATTACCGGTGGGCCACGGCTTCTACACGAACCCCAATCAACGCTCTGCTGATTGAAAACTTTAACCGCTTCTTCGGTTTTCCTGGTTTACACCAGCAGCTGTTCTCCATACCCAAGAGCTCATGGGTAGGAGAGTAAACACTACCGCTATCACGAGCAAAGCACTCGCCTACAGGTAGGCAAGCTTTTCTCCTTGCTGTAGGTCATGTATGTATTCTATGCCTCCAACGACACCCACCTATGCGGCTGACAATGCGATCAGATATCAACCACTTCCGATTCTTCAGCACCGGTCCCTCTCGCTTCCACGACAGACGACAATGCCTGCCGTTCAGTACAGAACCCATCTCGATCCTTGGCGATCTCCTCAGTCCAGTGTCACCATCATCATCACGAGTCCGTATCGGAACCAATACCACGCCAGGCCGCAAAGACAGGACTGCTTCCTCCGCAGACTGTAACAGGAGGCCTTTTGGTCTCGGCTGCCTCAGCGAGAGACGCCGTTGTACGTTGCCACAGTCCGGCCTGAGAAAGTACATACTTCACGTGTGGTTTCAGCCATCAGATTCAGCCCGGAGCCCGTCTCCTACTCGACAACCATACTCCGGCTTCCACCCGGACCCGACTGAGCGACAATCGACTCATCCTCGGGGCTCACGGAAGCTAGTGCAACACTTGCTGCTCGGGCTTGGTGGTGGTTAGCGACTTGTTTCCTTGTGACTCCTCGTAACCCGCGCGCACAGCTCCGTTCGGTATTTGCCCTCGACGACAATTCCGAGCTTGGAATCACCATAACTTCACCTCCGCAAATAAACCACAAGTTAGAGCTGAGGGGATGCTGCCGTGTCAAAGAGGCGTCAGGAGACTCTTTATTGGGTTGTCCACCACGCGAGACATTGACTGAGAGGACGGAGCACAAAACGCATCAAGATATATTGTCCGCCTTTGTGTGCTCCTGAGACCTCGCTTATGGCCGCTGAAGTCTGGGCTCCTTTGAACGATGAAAGCATCTCTCCCTGCGCCTCGCCGAGATTCCTGGAAGGCAAATCTGAGATCAGATGTCGCAATATGCCAAAATCCCTCGTGTAACCAAGGTACAACCCAGCCTGTATCTTCAAATTGCTTTTCTCCAACCCGATATCCAGCCACAAACGTGATGGGCGCATCATAACCGCGCTATTGAAAGTACTGCCATGCTGCTTTGCGCTGGCCGTTCCAGGTTCTGTGGCTTGGGCTAACCA
Source organism: Neurospora tetrasperma FGSC 2508 (assembly GCF_000213175.1). NCBI lineage: Eukaryota > Fungi > Ascomycota > Sordariomycetes > Sordariales > Sordariaceae > Neurospora > Neurospora tetrasperma. The sequence goes on along the minus strand of NW_009799099.1, from coordinate 5,747,982 downwards.
TCGATTACTGATAGGGCTATGATCCAAAGAGAAGCCATCTGTGGACAGTGAGGGGTCGGAAAGATCTGGGAGACAAGCGCGGGAGGATAATTGTTGTGAGATGATACCCGTCTTAGACTGTTCAGATCTGCCCCTCCAAGGTCTTTGATCCTGCTTCATCAACCGCACCCAGCTTCAGTAGAGGTACGCACAATTCACATGCAGGTACTGTTCTGATTCTGTACGTTGCCGCACTTTGCCTGCCGGAAAGCAGTCTACTACCTAGCACTCTATTATTTGCATCAGCATATGCCGATTGCCGGCCAAGCCCAACTGTCTTGGGAGGCCTGAGCTAAATTTGCTAGTCTCCAAGACATCCCGCCAGGTATACCTCTCTACCTGAAGCGAGGGGGCGAGATATGACAAGGTAGGGCCGTTGCCATGGCATGTTTTATTGTTTGGCAGAAAAAAGGGGCAAGCCACTCGTGTCCCTCGCGTGCTCCGGAGGCCGGTCTCCAAGGATCCTGCAGCGAGCAGTCTTCAGTGGAAACGCCATTTGGGCCCTCCGCTGCCCTTCTTCTGACATTCAACGCTTCTGCAGTCTGCACCATGGGACGGCGGGAGGCGGCCAACGAGGGAGAGTTTGTGTGACGACACCAACCTTGGACATGGGAGACCGGTCGAGCTCCCAGCTGCTGTCTCGGTTTTATGCAGTAAGCTCATGTCAAGACACCGGAGAAGTTGGGTTCTGCCGAATCTCTCGCGATATCCCGCGACTGACCATTGAGATTAGGAGAACGACACGATGGCTGTTTCAACATCGATGCTCCATGCGAGTCGGGCCCCTCGGCGGCCTGGCTGCTTTCGACTAAACAGCCATTCGGAATACAAGATCCGTTAGATTACGGACGTAGCTCAAGAGAAAAGCGAACCTTGAATCATCCCGACACCATCACAGACTCCGTGCCGTTGCTGCTTTGTTTCGAAAGACTGCAAACCGCCGAATCGAGGGCCTGCGAGGCCACGCCGTGTAGCAACGCCGCGATCGCCCAACGCATTTCTATACCCAAGCTATTCTTGGAGGGCGTCCATGTCGAGAGGCTAGTCCCGTCATACTCGTCTGGTCGAGTGAGATAGGGATGTTGAAGAACCTTCAAGGGCTGTTTCGGACATCGCTGACTCAAAACAGACAAACCGCAGTAACCAGTGGCAAGTTCAAGCCTCGAGTACATCAGGAGAGCCGAGAAGTCAACGTATCCGGCGCTTGGCTCTCTAGAAGAGGCATTGCCATAGCTGTCTCAGAGCTTGTACAACCATCATCAAGAATTTAGCCCGACTACGTTCACAGACCCACGTTTCTCCCATGCTTAACACTCGCCCATCGTTCACCGAGGCACCCACGTGCTTCTCCAAGCTGTTGACCGTAACGGCGCTTACTTGGCAGGAAAATGGCACCACATATTCGAGAATGGCTTACCAAATATCAACCTGAATAGGAAGTCTGCGATGTACACAGCGGCAGTACTTCCGAATTCTGCTTCAGGGTTCACTTGGTTTGTGCTGCCCCACGGAGCTTCAGGAAGAGACCGAATCGGCATTGAGCCGAAGGGATGGCACGATGGAGCGGACGAGACATGCCGACCTGATGTAAACGTGAGGATCGGAATGGGCAGGGACAGAGGAAGAGAAGGATATAAGGATATGGCGAGGTGCATCTCAAGTGTGCAGTTGACTGAAAAAGCTTGTGAGCGACAGCAGTTCCAAAGTTGAAGTTTATCACTACTCCGGCCAGTTGAACGACGAACAGACATTGGACGGACACTCATGGAAAGAAGATACACAACGCACTTTCAACACAGCTAACAGCAAAATTCATCCCGCAACATCCACCTGTAAGATCTACCGCGGCATCAAAGATTGCCCTGATGAACAAAAAGCTAACATCAATTTCATTCTCAGACAAACAGGTGCAGACTAAGGTTATCAAGGACCACCAGTTGCAGCTGTCTGCTGTCAAACCCCGGAGAGAGACAAAAGAAGAAGCACTATTTCCACACCGAACGTCATTGTAGCCGAGAACAGAGCAACAACGAACTACTTTGAGACGTGATATATTAGTTTTTCGGCCACTTGGAGTCAAGAAACACAGGGTTCAACTACTTCAAGAAAGTGGGAGAAAGCAGGATACAACGGATCTCGAGGCTTTGAAGAGAAGAAATAACACAAACAACAAAATGTGCACCTACCACTACCTCCACCACCACCACATCCCTCCTTGCCCAAAAGACCTCTACTTCGTAATCCACTACCTCTTCTGCTCCGACGCCACCATCGACTTCACCACCGGCAACCGCCAACCCTGCAACAACGCGATCTACGACGACTCCCACCTTGCGTCCACAGCCATGTCCAACAGCATCTCAACCCTCTCCACTTCCCCAACCTCCTCTCAATCTTCGGCATCAACCACATCCTACTACTCCGACGACGGCACTCCCTTTTCCGTTGACTACACTTCCTTGTATTCCTCCACCGCCTCCATATCCCCCACCCAGCAACAACAACACACACAACCGCAGACCATGGACTTCAACAACCCCTGCGCATCCTCCACCTGCCTGACCAGCCTCGAGTGTTCCTCGGGGCAATGCAGACTCGAGCAACTAGGCGGTAAATGGACGTGCTGCAGGTGTGGAGGCAAAGGGAATGAGTATGCGTGGTGTAAAGCACGGCCGGGGCTGGTAAGAGGGGCGGATCCGGATATGGTTTGTTATCATGTTGTTTGTGTTGGGTGTGGAGCGACGGGGATTTCAGAGAAGGGGAAGGGGAAGGGGAGGCGATAGATTGAGGAGATGGGAGAAGAGACGGTGTGAAGTGCACTGCACATATAGTTGGCACGTAGGGTGAAGGGAACAATACACGTGAGGAAAAGTGACACTTGGTAGGTCTGTGTTGTAGGTAGAAGTGTTGAGTGGAGAAACTAAAGAGTGTTGGGATGAAAGGTTGGTGCTGGAGTGTGGGTTTGTATTAACCAAGGCAGGTACGGCATGGGGGCGGGGGTTGGCGGGATAATGTTCAACATGAACAAGACTTGGAGCATAGGGAAGAAAGCGATGGTAAGAACCTAAGGGAAAGAATTGAATGGTGAGAAGGTGGGTTGGTGGTAGTATAGCTGGAAGCAGAGAAGCGCTTGACTGTTGTTCAATATACCTCTAGGTTAGATTGAATCGACCACCACTAGCCGCTACCTTACCTTTATGTACAGGGAACAAATGTATATAGGAGTAAGCAACGATGGGGATATCGAAGACGAACTGTGCGGAACTTTGTCAGAAAGCAAAACTCCTCCAGTCGGACTTCTTGGGGAGAAGATTCAACCATCGGGAAAACCCAGGACTGGAGTGCGTGGTGGCGCACGCCTTGAAGTTTGTTTGGGTTGCTTCTAGTGTGGCTGGAGCTGGACGGCGGTCGGAGACAGGGACTTCACCGGTGTGGTTGGTGTTGATGGGACTCTTGAATGCCAGGAAAGCGTGGTGGCTTGGGTTTTTTTTCTCGATACCTCAGTGGTGTTCGCCTGGGTTATTTCATTTCTTGCCCCTGGGCTGGTTCTGCCGTTGGTGTCTTCCACAGGCCAGTCTATATAGGTAGCAACAATAACATACGTAGAGGTATTCTTCAGTTACACTTGGAATCTTCAATGCGAACAGAGGATCCTTTGCCATCAGATCGCCCTGTACACATCATACGGGAAGCATAGGTCGGTAGCCTTTGTCTCACGATAGCTTGTAAGTGGCGAGCTGTCATAGAAGCTCAAAACTCTCTAGACCATCCCATCTCCAATAAACCTGTCGACTACGCATCACCCATCGGTATTGCCCATTCAAGGCTGTATCATATATCTTCCATGCGTTGCTTGATCCTTGACGTCGAGCATCTGTACTTGCTGTGTCCCTTTCCTTGCCTGGTTTTGTGTGCCTTGTCCTTGTCCTTGTCTTTGTCCTTCTGCTTGGTCTTGTCCTTGTCCTTGTCCTTGTCCTTGTCCTTGTCCTTATCCTTATCTTCATTATTCACACATGTCTGCCTCGCGCGGTGAAGCCTTTCTCTGTCTTCCTCTGCCAGCCTTCACTGGCCTTTTTTTGCACTAACAGCTCGGGGTAGAATAGAAGTAGAATAACTTTTGCCTTCTCAACTTACCCTGTCCTTGTCTCCTCCGATATCTAGCATTCGTATATGCGGCGGCTTTTCACACTTGTCAACATAAGGTCTCAGATTATGCAGTTCGTTCATGCAGTTCATGCAGTTCGTGCGCCAGATTCACATGTCTTGCGGTTATATAGATATGGCAGCTCTTGATGGTTGGTGGCTGAGGATGTTGGCTGTGGATGGGGGCTGTTGGTGATGCTGGTGCTGGTCGACTGACGCTGGCTGGGTGATTACCTACAGGTAGGTAGGTAGGTAGGTATTGATGGCGAGGATACTTGGGGTTTCTATCCCGATACGCCAGTGTTCTGGATTCTATTCTATTCTATTCTACCATCTTAGTATTTCATAGTGTACCTGTAGGTACAAGGTTTAATATATTTATCTGCATGGGGATCACTTACCTACTAAGTATACACCTCTACGAACAGAAAGTGAATGCCGCATGCCCTATCCCTCTAGCTCCCGTACCCCATGTGCAGCCGCCATTGAAGATCATGTAGTTCTCATCATATGTTGATGTTCTTCCCCTCTCAAAGCGAGCCTTCTAAGTCATCACGCATATCCCAACACGGATCAACCCTGTTGGTCGACAGCCTTACTCTAGGTTGTCTTTTGGTGTTCGCTTTCTTCTTCACAATGAAAACCATGACTGAGACACAGGCTTTGGTTTGGAATAGTACCTACTATATATAAAGGTATGTTGCACGGCTCTTTTGATGAAGCTTTTCATCGGCAGCTTGTTGATTCCAATGCTTGAATGACAGTCCACGAGTGCTTTCTAGGAAATCTTCCATCAACAAACAGCTCCTCTTGAGAATCTGCAGAACATGCAGTTCCCTAGGGTACCTAGCGTTTCCTCTTCGGCACTTCCAACCTCTCCCCATACTACGCCAGTTTTAGTTCTAGTTCTAGTTCTAGGTAGTTCTAGTCCCCCTTCCCTTGCGCTTCAGCCCGTCAGCTCCAAATCCCGAAAAAAGAAGCTCGCTTAGATCTTCTGCATAGATTATCTGCAATCAAGCCAATCTGCAATCTGTACGCTACTGTGACTACCCGCACAGCGATATGTACGATTTGACCATAGGACTGCTGCAAGATAAAACTTCATGATTGATGCCCTTGACTATCAGTGCTGAGCACGCATTCAGCCTGAGACCTGTATTGCTGACTGGCCAATAACACGAAAGTCGAGAAAGTCTCTGCAAAATTTCATGATGGTGATAGACAGACTTCCTATCAGACCCTCTATCAGACCCTCTAGGATATCAGCTCAATAATGGTCAAAGTGATAGATAAATCAAGCTGAGAAGAGCGGGCAGTATTCAGTCTTATCCGCTAAGATACTATAAAAGAAAAAGGTTAGAGCAATTGACAAACATAGAACACCAACTCAGGCATGTGACTGAAGCTAGTCTCACCACCTGCATGAACTCCTTCGTCATCTAAAGTCTTTTTCTCTTTTTTTTTTTTTTTTTTTCTTTTTTTTTTTTTTTTTTTTTTTTTTGCGGTGGTAAAGAGTGAGACGACTAGGTATACTACCTACTTGCTGATTACCTACAGTACTCCATTAGTTCTCCTTCCTTACAGGTGCCTATCTTATCGAGCTTACCTACAGCTCAGCTTCCCTTCCCCAAGACAAATTTGAGGGGAGAGGGAAATGACCTATAATTGGTATGTAATCCGAGCTGAGAAGTACATCCGGCAGGACCCAGCCAATAAATGATGCACGCACAGAACGGGAACAAGATATCGTCAGGAAAATGCGTTCATACCTCCAGGTACCTATCTACCTAGTTCCGTGGAGATGTCCGTCACCAAGGATAAGTTCGCAAAGTGACTTGTCATTTTTTTTTATTCCAAGGTACTGAAAGATCCAAGCTCCATCTGTGGTTAAAGGATATCCAAGACATTTGTTTTCTCATGTCGGCTAAGTACGTATCTTAGCTCGTACTATGCATCTTAGCTACAGGTACCTCTAAGCTTGACCGGCTTCGTTGGGTTGAGTTAGTCACCAAGAGCGACTGAAGCTGTGCACAGCCAGGTACCTAGCTGAAGGTAGGTACCTACCTAGATATGCACGATCAAAGATGGCTGAATTAAAAGCGGGCGGTTGAAGATGCGATTGGTCAAGCCAAGTGCTAAAAGTTCCTAGCCTCCCAGCTCCTAACGAACATGGGGTCACCCAATGGGTATAGAGGCGGTCCACCCCAACTTGTACTATGATGTACCGCTTGAGACTGCGTACAAGTAAGGTGTTCGAGACTTGTGAGTTTGACCAATGACCAACTACCTGGATCTTGGGTCCCATTGAAGGATTCCACACTTCCAAATCGGGGAACTATATACATCGAGTGTAAGACCTAAGAGGTCGGTAATTTCCATACACAGTAGGTAAGTATGCTTGGGGGAGCTCTTCCCACGCGGACTTGATTCCTGGGTTTACCATTGGCCATACAGCCCTTCACGCTCGCAGCTCAACGTCATGGGTGCCATGAAGCGACGGTGGGGTTTGATGTCTTTGACAGGGGAAGTTCCTCACGCTTGTCTCAAACCTCCGGGCATAAGAAGAGATCTAGGATGCCGGTCCCAGTCGGAAATAGGAATGGACAATAGAAGATGGGAATTGGTGTGATCTCCAAGCCGGATCTTCCTCTTTCCGATCTTAATTCGAGTGCTAAACGAAGGGACGGACATGTGCACGTGTGAATCAGGTATGGCGTGGGTATTCGGTGTGATAGAGGCCTTGATATGCCCTCTAAGTGCTAGTGAGAATCGGGGTGTGAAAGCCGTAGTACTAACAGCACCAATTGGTGCACAACTACCACCTGCCCTTGAAATATCCGGAGATCCGGGATCAGGGAGCGAGCGAAGTGCCCTGGGGGCCTGCTTAGCGAACTTAGCTGCCTACTTTAGTACGATCTTCAAAAGAGTTTAAGCACGTGGCTGTGGTGCTTACCTCTAGCTTGGTAATGAACACCCATGCCTATCCGGGACCACGAACGGCATAAGTGGGGCATTTCTGCGCCGGGAATGTCTCAATCTTCGGGCAACAAGGACATCGGGGGACGGGTGCGGTCAGCGGAACAGAGTCTGTTCGCATCTGGTCAACCATGATGGAGAACTCCCGGACCGGGTTCCAGGATGTAATCTCCAGACCATATCACGCTAGCTGTAGGTGCCCATCCCATCGTCACCCACATGTTGCTGCGGCCGGCGTAGGCATGTCAGACTTCCAGCAAGCGGAGAAAGTAGACATGAATCTATGGGCACCATACCTTAGGACCCCAACGAGTACGAGGACGTTGTGAAGAGGTGGTTGGAGTTTGAGTTGAGGTCTGCAGACGGCCCGCGAGAACTCACCTATGGTAGTGAGTTGCGCTAAGCGGTAGGATCCTTAGTGTTGATCTGTCTTTTCTTGTTATGGACAAGTCCAGTTCGCTTGGTTCATCCCCAACGAGAAGACAAAATTCCGCAGCAGGCTCGAGGTTGTCTTGAAGCTGCTAGCTGTCATGTTTTTACAAAGGTGCAGATCGCCCTCGCTACCATAGAACCGCGTGCCTGTGAGCTGCCAGTAGCCTGGTGGCCGGTGGCCGGGATCATGGGAATAAAACAGCTGGAACTGGAAACCGTGGGGATGCTGACAGGCAGGTGAGTCGGTTCCATTACTGATGGAAATGTCTCATCCTCTTGTCCATTTATCACCGGACTGATCATCTATCAACTCGCGTTCAAAGTCAATGTCATATACGTTACTGACGCATGACAAGTGAGACAGGCCGGTCAGAGATTCTGACAATACCCGTTTGGAGTTCATGTCAGTGTCCGAGAATTGTGACTCTGATGTCTGCTGCTTGATGTCGAATCTTCCGTCAGTCCATGGATGGACCCTTCATTCAGGTGTTATGGGTCTAAGCCTGAGACTGACATACTGTACTCGTGCCCATTCTCGCTGCCACTCTGATGGTTCCAGATACCAAGGATATACGGGTAAGTGGGGATCAGGGATGTAGTACAAAGACCAAGGACACGTGAATTTCTCTGTCGTGTGTACATCGACAGACTTCTGGGCTAAAAGACTGTGTCGTTGACATCACAAGACAGGATCAGGAGATCTCTTCAGCCAGCATGAGGGAGTACCTATGAACCAGGGTGTGCAGTGGAGCTTGGAAAACAAAGTACTGCCATAGCGAACCGGGTGAATCCCGAGCGCAGACTCTCAAGGCATTGCTGCACATAAGTAGCGTCATGAATACCTCCCTCAGATCGGAACGGGGACAGTAATCCGTCCAGCCGGAAACATGCTCGCATGTGCCCCGGCTGTTCATTCCAATCACAGCGAGGCGAACTGGACGAATAGACGAGCCGAACGAGGACATTGATCAGGACAGGAAAGGACAGCCGAAAGGTCGCATACCATGTCCAGATGTTTGCAGCATGCATGGGAGATCTTCACCATCCTCGTCACCATCATGATGGCTAGCATCTCACATCATGTACGGTGTAACCCGTGCACATACGTCTTGCGTCGTATGCCGCATCAGTTCAAGCCACTGGAACATTGGGGGAAACGAAGGATGGGATCTGAGAACATGGGGGCAACGCAGGGGCAAGACAGGAGCGGGCGACAAATCGCAAGCTCTGCGGTACACCGGGGCAGTCTCCGAGGACCGAGGCTAAGGTATGGGCTTACACTGGAAGGGGGGTAGAAGACGGGGGATTGGTGGAGAGTCCGAGGGTGATGATTAGAGGGGAGGAATGGAAACAGCGGGATGGATGAATGGGAAGCAAACCGGGCAACTACCAGTAGCGGAATGGCGGCTCATCGTCGTTTCTCCCGCGCGAGGTGACCGAGGCCTGCCATGCGTGCCTTGTTTCGTGTTTTACCGTTACTGCGGTGCTTGCCCGATTTGAGATGACCATGCTTTTTTTCCCATTGCCTTGTCGATTGACCGATCAGCCAATTAACAGGGACGATGGGTAGAGAAAGCGGCTTTTGAGATCCCATCCCCGGGTATCAGCCATTGTCCATCAGAAATCCGCCTTGTGTATCGATGTCTCGTCCATTCTCTGATCATGTTGGTCGGATCAGGGGTCCCAGTCATCACTCGAGATCGGCCGTGGATGCTAGCGAATTCGGGAAATGCACCCAGGACCGAGGACCTGGAACGACCATGCTAAGGGCCCCTGCTTCTTCCGTCACCGACAGCCTGTTTGACTGGTGGCACAGGCTTACACTCTTGGGAGATGGGCTGATTGACCACTCATTTTCCTCACAATCTTGATGGGCTTGAAAGCCTTTGATTGTGTAACCAAACCATAATGCACGGCCACTGCATATTGGTCGAGTCGCAGTGCCTTATTGGTAACTGCGAGATCTGGGGCCGGGTATCGACAGTCTTTCAGGGCGCCGGGCTGGTCAATTTGAACTAGGGGTGGGCGACTTACCTTGTACTTTGCAGTAGCTCACGATCTTGCTGAACTAATTTCGCCGGAAATCTCCCTTGCGGGGATTATCGCATTAGCCCCAAACGTGCTGATATTGCGTCGAAAGGGGCACTAAGCGTACTGTGTAGTTTAAACCTCCGAAAGCGCGGTTGTTGGTTCACGCTGACAAGGAGCAACTACATGTCCCGTTATTAACTCAACAATTTCAGCGTGAATTGGAGTAATACCTTGGGCCGAGAAACACTGATGTCAGAACAGTCAAACTCAATGCGACATTCGCCTGAAACTGTTCACATTTTCAGACAAGGTTGTGACTGTTCAATTCATCGCAACGTCATGTTAGTCCCAACCGCTGCCAGTAATCGCACCGGCAACTGGAATCGTACTTAGCGAAACGTGGTAGGGTGCAGTGGGAGGCATGATAACAGCCCATCTACTCGGTCTATAGAGGTCCTGACACCATGAGCCGAGAGCATCGACAGGAAGCTGAAAATCTTGACGAGCCCACAGTATCCGGGAAGAATCACCGAACCTATGCAACGGCATCATGTGGATCTTCATCAGACCGAGAACACCAGCTGGGGGAGACGTTTACCGAAATCCATCACAGCCGACGGCTTGACGCTATCTCACGATTCGCGACTGCGCTATTGAGCCATACCCCCGGAAAGTGGGACATCCGTGACTGTAACAGCCACTGGTGGTGATGTGAATGTTTCCTTAGCAAATTAGGGAAGTTTCGGAGCCCTTCCCAAGATGGTTACGGGTGATTGTCAAGGATGGTAAGTCACCGGAGAGGATGTCTTCCGAATGGAAAAAGAAAGGAGAGAGAAGCCCATATCACTGGGACAAGGCAGCAGGATTCTTGTTGCCAGATCTCTATCTCAAGTTGTGTCGACACCAATGAAACTTGTTCAGCCGACTTCATGTCTTTCCCGACAGCGCAGCCATCCAATATATGCCAGCGTCTGCATCACAACACCTGCAAATGATAGCACTGGCACGATATGGATGACCGAAAGGGCTTTTCAGATGCCAATCCACTGTTGTCGAAGGCGTTTATGATCCCAGTGCGAAGCCGTCGGCGAAGGCAGAGTAATCAGACCGAAGGAGGGCGACCAAGTCCGGTCAAGCCCATTAAGCCAGTGGAATGACCGGGCAGTTTACCACCAACCCACGACCGGTGTGAATAACATAGGCCCTCGCTGCCATAGCCTGCAGCAAAGAGTGGGGATTCGGGCAGGATGCGATGCCTCGAACCTGGAAGTGGAGAAAGCCGTTAATGACCGTGTTGCATTCCCACGGTAACCATGAGCACGGCGTGTAGAGATTAAAAAGGCTCGGTTCAGTCTGGGTTTGTGGGAGGCGAAGGAGATCCCACGAGGACAAAACTGGAGACTCCCGAGGCACCAGATGACTCGGCAACGGTTGCTAGCTCGTTAAGGAGTTGCTCGTCGCCCGTGGCAAATAGATGTGCGCCAAAAAAAAAAAAGAGGATCTTGGAGACCAATGTTCAGGTGTTGGCCGTGCGAGATACAAAGCGTGAGTCCAAACTGTCATGTGGATTTGAGGTGAATGGTGAGCAACCGGACGACGACTTGTCTCGGCTGTGATGCTCGACATGTCGTATACTGTGTCTGTCTGCTGGACTCGAGGATTGGAAAGATTGCAAGGATAACCCGGGTAAAGTGAAAGAAAACCAATTCTCGAGATGGAACGGCGTGAGGCCGTTGGTCGAGAGATGGAGGCAATGCTGCTCCAACACGGTCCGGCATAGCTCCGCGCCAACTGCTGTCATGATGCTGCTGAGCCAGCACAAACATGATGATCGGAAAGGAAGTAACGAAGTGGGAAGTAGTTCTCATGGGCTCCGCACTGGGCGATTTTGCGCGGAACATCGTGCGTGGTTATGCAAGAGATGTTTCCTAGGAGGCGGTCCCCTGAAAACTGATATTCCAGGGACGTGATGCTTTGGTTGCCATCTTGCTCTGCATGTCGCATTGTCGAAGTCGAGATCCCATTCAGCTGAATGATGTCAGTTAATTCGAGTAGCTAAGAAGCAATGTGCGGCAGCCGTAGGGATCGGGGGGCCTTTCGTGGAATCCTACCAAGCAAAGACTCGTTTATTCACGGTATCCGGCCAGTTGGTCGTGAATCGAAACCACTGGAGGGTGGTCGCTTGGCCGCACACGTTTGGCGTGCTTCCCGAGACATGATTCGTCGACACGAAGTGAGGCGCACCCCTAACATCCGAAATGTACCCCTGTGTACCTTTGGCTTTCGATATGAAGGACACGCAATCTGTGTTGCGATCCCAAGGCGTGGAGGCTTCTGTTAACCCACTTGGCTTGGCAATACCCTGAAATCCGAAGACCAATGACCCCATCAGCCTCTCCCTTCACACACATCGGAGGACGTGAAGCCGGCCGCCTGGTCACACTACTCCTGGATGTTGGTGTTGGAGCGGCAAGGGTTCAGGCCTTTGACTTATCTTTAGCTTTTCCGAAAAGCTTCGGAGCATGGAAAACTAAGGAATACTCCGGTTATGCTCAAGCGAAAGCTGAGCGAAATCGTTTATATAACTGGCCTCTGAACCACCGAAACGAAACGACGACAGAGATCAAGATCCAGGCCACGATAAGAATCTACAACAACAAGTTAGCAGCACGCTCGGACAAGACAAATACAAGCCTACCTTCCGAGTAAGAACGCACCTTGCACACTCCGAGTGGCAACATCAGAACAACCTCAAAATACAAAGATCATCAAGACATCACCGTTCGTCCAAATATCATCAAGATGTGCCACGGACACCCCGCCGGACATTCATGCGGCCATACTTCGCTGCACTGGCACTATTGCCCAGCAGCCAAGATCGACCTCAATACGGGATACCAAGAGCAATGCAGCAACACGACCATGGCCAAAGAACAGCCCTCCAACGCCGGTTGTCCCTTGCAGAACTGTGACTTCAAGAACACCAACGGCAACTGGACATGCTGCCAATGCAACTCCCCAAACACAACCGGGTGGTGTGACGGCATGCTGCCTAACCCGCGATGGGAAAGAAATGCCCTCACCAACGAATGGCAGTACATCCAGACCTGCGATCACAATTGCTGCAGGAACTGTCCCAGGGAAGGTATGTGGTGGACCCTCCTCCAGTGACCTGAGACCTCGGATATTGGTAGCAATAAGCTAACAGACAGACCAGCACCTGCCCCCGGCTCTAGTGCCGAAAGCTCTCGGAAGAAGAGAAAGGATTCCAGCAAGCGCGGTACCAGGGACCCCAGAGATGGTGTATCCATGACCGCAGAGGAGGTCGGACAGTCGACATCCTACGACATTGCGCTGGACTACAGCGGGAAGGAAAAGAAGCACAACAAGGAGTCGTCGTCGCAGTCGAGGTCCCGGAGGCACTAGCCAATTGGAGTGTCCCGAGGAGGAATGTTTGTGCGAACACGAGAAGCCGGACGTCATGCCGGCGGATGCATTGCTTTTTTTGGTGCAAGTCATTGGACTTTGGAGCCAAAAGTGGAAGGTTGCCTTCTCTTTGATGATACTCGTGGATACCTCGTAAACCACGTCTTGGAGTTGGGCGGCGTCGATTGTTTTTCAGAGCATACGGCCAGCATGCATCGAGGGCGCACAAAAGGAAAGGACCGTGATTTGACAACTGGAAGGATGGATAAATGAATGGTGGGGAAAGCAACAGCAACACCAGCGGCGTTCTTTTGGTTCGGGTTGTTTTTTCTGTTAATCTTCGGCGGGTTCTGGATCCGAATTTTGTAATCTGGGATTTTCGGTCGGCAGGCTCTGGGCGGCAGGGTCTTGACGTGTGCCTTTGCTTTTTGTTGTGTCATCATAACCGATGATTGAGCCTTAATGAAATATCTCCAACTTCGCTTCTTCGTCTTTGGTGCTCATGATCTCGAATGGTCTTGTTACGTAAATGGCCAAGGTGGCGTAATTGAGTGGGTTGTAGTGTTGATGCGGTTGACAACCATGGCAGTCATGCCTGTTGTCTTGCGGCGGCTCAAGTGTAAGAAGGTCCTGACCTATTGCGTGCCGTGTTTGCGTGGTGGAAGTCATGTTGATGCCAACACAGCAGTGTTTGTGGTGAAGACGGGAATGGGAGAGAAGACCAGTGGAAGTGGAGTGAGGTGGGTAAGCGGGCAGTAAAGGGATAATAAAGAACAGGACCAATGCTGATGTGGATTCTCTTGACATAAGCACTGGCCTGCCGCCACGGGAATGATGAAAAGTACCTAATCAATATGAAGCTATCGCATGTGGGCATGCGGTGAAGCCGGCATCTCTTGTGAGACCGACATGTGTGTCAAACAGTCTCAATCGGTCCAAGTCGGCAGCGTGCTTTCCACTTCCGGGGCCCTGCATGTGTAACCAGACTGTGTGCGAAGTTGGGGTGATGCTGAATGGGAATATTTGGGTCTTTGTTTGCCCATAGCAGAACCTTTGGTGTTGATGCTATCCGGGATAGGGTTAACAGCGAGGAAGCTGCACAACCATGGTTTGTGGTAGACAATTGGTGGGGGTTGGAATTGGACAAGTTGACATCATCAAGAACGAGAGGTGGTGAGGAGGGGTAGAGAGGTTGAAAAAGAAAGAAGGAGAGAAATGGGATGGAAAGCAGGGGAGAAGTCCGGTTATCTCTCAAACGTGCACAAGTTCCTCCTCGGCAGCAAGGAATCGATGCAGAGATACTCGTTTGGGGGAAAGAGTAACGTGATGTGAAGGGAAGCACAGAACTCAGCTTGAGACAGATGATTGTCGTGGCAGTCGACTAGTGCAGTGCAACCGCAACCGTGAAATTGGCGTGGATTTTGGGAGGAAGTCGTAAATGGTTCAGTCGCAAAGCTCATCCAAGCGGAAGGTGTTGCCATTTCCAGTCTCGGGCAAGAACATTGACGTCAACCTAGTCAACCGCCTTCTGGTGGTGGTCACTGACGATCTGCGGCAAGAACGTGGCCAAGAACAGGCAAGAACGGCGAGCAAGCCCACTACCACTACAGTCCGGGTAATTCAGCCCCCCCGCATCTTCGCCGACCACCAATGAAGCTGAAACTTGGTGTAGGGTTAGGGGACTGCTAGGCGCGATTGTTCGTTCGCAATCCCCTCATTCAGTGCCTCGGTTGCTAATATCCACTTCATGCGAGGTTGAACCACAGTAGTTCAACGATGCAGCGTTGGCGATGGGTTGATGGTACATGATGGAGGTTACTTCTGGCATTTGTATGAGATACCCGAGACTCCGATGATCGTCGGTATTCGGCCAACATCCACGATTATGGCAGCCAACCCACTCGGGGAGCACGATAACTCGATGACCGCTTTTGACGGACTGTCGATATTGGGATAATTTTCTCGATCTTTAGAGATGATGGCGCCCTCGTACGACGTGCAGACAAAGATATGTATTTCGCCATGGGAGCGCCAAGTGGATATTGGTTCCTAAACTCGTCGTCGTCCCCTCGAATGGAAACACCCGACGTCTTATTTGTCTTGTCGTGCCACGTGCTGTACCGTCTGTGCAACGCCTCGCTTCCGTCTGATCTGATATCTGTGCAAGGATGGGGCGGGCAGAGCACCGGATGGTGGTGAAAGCTGGGTGCGGCACGGTGATGTGCATTTGCTGGTCCCGGGGTTGTGGCCGCGGCGTGTGTCCTCAATGGTCGTGACTGGATCGTGACTGGGTAAACTGTATACACTCGGCTACACACTTGACGACGATGACGAGATGTGGCCAAGCACCCGATGTTGTACGTGGCATCACCCTTTCCACGTGCCAAGATGACATGCAATCACAAACCACCTGGCTCTTCTCCGAACAAAGATCCAGTTTCACCACGGCTGTCAGTGCGTTCCCAACTCTATCACCCGTTGGTTTGCATGAAAGAGCTCTCAACCGGTTACCGGATCCAATTTTGAGGGCTACAGATAACCGATCAGCATTCCCTGACAACGACATCTCGGTACTGAGCTATCGACAGGCTCTGGAAGTGAGGAAGGGATCCCTTCCATATACCGACCGTGATATTGCCATTATGTAGCACTCGTCTGCCTCAACCGAGTGAAACAACATCGTGAGGAAATGAGGCCGTAAACAGTAACCTTCCCGCCATTGCGCGTCCCTCTCCATCTCGGGCTGTCCGAAAAGAAAATCGACAGAAAGAAGATAAGCACCGGAGGGGCCTCGAAGAGGATAACCGACGACTGCTGCGCATGAGGTGCGGTTGCAGTATTTGGTGGGGACTTTGAAACGCATCACTGCACGACGACGAGACCTGGACCTGACCTGGAGTTGTGGAGGGGTTCCACCGAGAGGAGTCCATTGCTTCCATGCCCGGGCAGTGGTCCGGCTCCGCCCACCTCGATACAATCGGGCCAGGCGAGAGCAAGCCCAAGACGGCGAATGTGAGCGATGCCCAGATGAGTATGTGAGAGGAAACAAGATAAAAGTCTAATCGATCCCAAAGTTCATCTCTGCCATGACGAATGAGGCATTTTTGTATTGTCATGGGAAAATCATCATCGGTACATTCTCCGAGCAACCGAAACCCGGATCCAAACCAGGTCCAGGAGCTGATAACTCCGGGAGATCATCATGAGCAGATCACCATCAATCAGCGCCCGTCCTTCAGCTTCAGAACGGCCTGCGCCGTGACGCATTGAATTGATGGAATGAATGTCGTGACACTCGGCTTTGGTTCCCCAAACTGCCAAATGCCCTCGTCACCTTGATAAACCCCCTGGCCATCATTCTGCAAGACAATCAACGCTAACGCGCCCGTTGAACAAATGGTTCTGGCAGGCGACGAATGAGAGAAAGAGAGGAACAATTCTGGCTCGGCACTTTGTCAAGCCATGCCACATGGCAACGGTGATGCCCCTGACGCCAGTTGACGAAGGGATAAAGACGGGGTCCGATCCATTGGACTAAGGGTGCCTACAGAGTTGTGCCTGCCGGATCGCGCCCATAAAAACTCCAGCGGCGTACACTACAGCAAGTGGACATGAAAAGTTCCAGCGACCTAGGTCCAGGTGCGTGCCCCCATGTCGTTCGTTGTGTTGCACAACATCCATATTTTTGATTGGCATCGTGACAGTGACAGTCCGAATATGATGCGAATCCGACTTTGTTGAATAATTAATTGCCTAATCACTTCAAAGCCCGCGATTCGGTCTCTTGAGGTTGCCCACCCATTCTTTTCAGGTTGAATTCCATTTGTCCAGAATGCCAGTCGTTGGGGGAAACTGCGTTGGCCTGTTCGTCGTATAAGTCCAGACCCGGACCTGCCAAAACAGTCGCTCCGCCAATCTCTCCCCCTCTCCACTTCTCTTCCGTTCATTTGCGAGCGCATCCTGTCACTCATTCCACCCCCCGAAATCCCATCCGTTTGTGACTTTCCTACACTCGCCCAGCCAGGAGACAAGACGACTAGTCTCAGAAAGTAGCGCCATCGACCAAACCAGCCCGACCCTGCAGGAGCCGTCCTTTTCCCCATTTAGGTCATTTAGCGATTCGAAACACGCGGACCGACCAGACTGCTCCAGCCAGCGACAAGCCCACGCTCTCTTCCAGCGCCCATCACCACCGCGTTCGGTGAAACCTTGCTGGTCAAGTTGCTTCTGCTTCTCCGGCGGCGCCATTCCTTATTCGCCTTTGATCGTCGCTTCGGCCGTTTCAGTGGACTGCAAGATTGCGACGCCCCTACGGGCACCTATCGAGCCGACATCACGTTTTTGCCCAGTGGGCAAGGGAACAAAAGGGCAACAAAAAGGAGATCCCTCCCCGACCCTTGATTTACCATCGTCCGACATGTCCACCTCGTTTGATTCCGCCGATTCCTCTCGTCCTATGATGGCTCCCACTGTAAGTTTCGCGGGAATTGTCATGCTAGCATGATGATCCATTCCCCTTCCTTAATTCCATTACCCATTCATTCCAGATGCGCCTCGATAGGTTTACTTCCCTGTCTGTTGTGGTCGCGGCCGTTGAGTTAGGCCGGTTGACTACGTTCCGGGACTAGAGAGGACTAGGCGAGGGAGAGTTGCGCAGTCGCAAAAACAGATGCGACAAGCACCGACACATAAAATAGACACATAGGGATCTTCTCTACAACACTTTTGGCTTTACACTTTTACACTACCCACCCACTCAACCTCGACCCGAACTAACAATGTCCACCCCAACCCAGACCCAAAACCGCGCCTCCGTTCGCCTCTCCAGGGCGGCCTCCATGGCCCCCTCGGTCGCGCCTACCTTCAGCACCACCGACACCGCCGTCGCCCAGATCGTCGACATTGGCAAGGGGCTCGAACGTATGGAAAACAAGGCGCTGACGCAGCAGCGCGTGCAACTGTCCGAGGAGAAGAGCGTCAACTTGCAGAAACTTGCTCTGGGCGCCAAGCTTGAGCGCGCGCTCGACCGTCGCATGTCTGGCCAGGATGCGGTCATGAGGCCGCGCAAGCCAACTATTACCGCCGCTTCAAGTGTCATCAGCGAGAAGGAGAGGGTCGAGGCGATCTGATTTGGACATATTGAGCCAAGGGGCATGAGGTGAATGGAGCGACAAAACAACGATCACGCGGCAAGACAAGAGAAGAATATCTGGCATGTTTGGCCGGTTGGCCGGAGAATGCGCCTGCCGCTCTCGTTCACTCCGCCTGCATAATGCCGTTCCACACGCTATTGGGGGACGTTGCGCTGAGACCGGCCGCGCAATACGAGAGGATAGCCAGATACCAACCTTCCTCGTCCGCTCGAACCACCCCAACGCGAAACTTACATGCCAACAAACCCGCCGCGTCGAGAATTTGGAAAGGAGTTCACCACATCGGGCGAAAGTAGCGGTGATATTGAGAATGGGATAAACTGCGAATTGGATGCTCGGTCGCAGGCAACGGGAGGAGTTGTACGATTACATTTTCTGGGTGTTCAAAACATCATGGCGTTGCTTATTTTTATTTTCAATGTTTTTCACCACATCTGGATCATCACCTTTTGTTGAGGGAGAAACATTCGGGTGGCCAGCTTGAACCGCTACGGGACAAGACACTGGCCAAGGATTCGCAAACATTGCTGCTTCATGGACATGTTTTCATTTTAGAAGAAGGCCGGGGGAGTGGTCAACAAAAGGAGAAGAGCAGACAGCAACTTTTATACTGGGCGAGCAAGCAGCAGACATGTTAGTTACATGGATCGATGGAATGGGTTACGTTACAACGCAAATTCGCAACCGGCACCTCCCTTTCGGTGTATGTGTATGTATACCTATACCTGAGGGCCGTGATACGAGATACGTAGTAAATTGACAGGAAGTTTCAAGTTTTCATTATGAACGAAAGAGAAGTTTAAAGTCAGAAAAAAAAAGAAAAAACAAGGTCCAATTTGTGAAATGCATGCATTGAGGTTCTTCGGTACGTAAACAAGTCCCGAGTGCCGTATCGATGTGAGCTTGTAATGTTCTTCTTACATGTATGTACATATGTGGTGGCGCACCGTTTTTGTGTGTCACAGAACTCGTCGTGCAATTCGGGTAGATTAGTAGATTCCCACGTGGCTAGGGTAGATAACTGTCGAATCGAGGGCCGTATATTACACAACTGCGATTCGGGTTGGTAGTAGCATAGTAGATTCCAAAACATAACAGACAACTGAGAAAAAACCGGAAAACTGGAAAGATCCTCCAGTCCTACCTCATTGGTATTAACACTCGCTTCCATGCTGAGTGCCTTGTCAAGAAGAAGGAAGTCGAGAATCGAGCAGGGCCTGGGAAATGATGTCTGCCTAGAGTGGAGGTACACACACTACCCGTACTACTGCCTGGACGGCAACGAATGAATACCTACCTCTACAGCAGCTTACTATAGACTACAACACAACTGAAGAGAACTGGTAGTGAGTAGAGGTAGAGGTAGTACTTAACAACTAGCTAGGTACCTACTGCCGCAGGGCATGTCATACAAGTATCTAAATTTTTCAAATAGTCCAAAATATAGGTAGGTAGGTAGGTAGGAACTTGATATATTGAAATTCACGGTACCGTCATCACGACTATGTACGTACATCGACTGGGGCTTGGATGTATACGCCACTTCTCAGTACCTAGGTATCTATTATATACTACCGGCTTCGGTAAGTCATGTATCTTTAGCGTGTACCTATCTAGGAACTCGATTTATTTAGGTGGTGCGAAGTGGTTATCGCAGGTGGTGTACTCGATGGCAAAATAGAACCGGACATCTTATACATCACGGCACAAACATTCGAGCAGGATGGGAAACAGAGAGTAGTGTTTCCAGGGAAATAATGGTGTAAAAGAATGATCCCGATTATGTATACCTAACGCCTCTAACGCGCAACTAACGACTGCCTGGTAGTGATAGCAGAGCAAAAAAAAAAAAAAAAAAAAAAAAAAAGAGCGCTGACTGTTGACAAGCGCTGTGTGTCCCTTAAAAACATGTAATACATGAAAAATAACAAAGTTCCCTCTGCGTCGTGCGTGTTCCCTTCTTTTTCCATCAAAGCCAGAAAGCAGATAAATGGAACAGCGTCCTTGGACGACGCGCCCCTCCCCTGGCTGTGAAGATGGGTTCCGGTTCCGGGGGCCACAGGCCAGTCCACGCCGAACCATTCTTCGGATTCGGATCCTGTCATCATGACAATTCCGCAATACCATCCCCCTCCGCTCACAACGACCCCCAACCTTCACACCCTTTAGTCCTCGTGATCATCTCCTGGATATTCATCCCACTCATCCCACTCAGCACGAGCCAACACCGCACCCAACTCCCTGAAACCCAACTGCCTTGATACTCGCTATCCCCTCCCACTCCACTTCACATCCAGTTGCATTTCCAGCATCCTCCTAAGCCTGCTGCTGCTGCTGCTGTCCATCCTACTCAGCACCAGCACCAGCATTCTTAGCCTCCAACCGCTTCTCAATCTCCCTCCCCAACTCCGCCAACTCCTTCTCCTCCCCTTCCACCTCCAATGCCCGTCCAACCCACTCCCTCGCCTCTTCTAGTCTACCCATCTCCAACAGACTTTTTCCCCTCCTAAACCACGCCTTTGCATTCCCCACCCTCTTAGCCTCGACACTGGCTTCCGCATCCACCGCAGCCTCAGGCCACTCCTGCATCCACATGTGCGCCTGCGCCCTGTTCGAGAACAAGGAATGGACTTCCTCCCTCACCAGCTGGGACGGTTCCCAAAGCGGGCGGGCAAGTGCCATTTGGATGCCCAACGTGTAGAATTTAGCTGCCTCGCTGTACTTTTGCTTCTTGTACTCGGCGTTGCCGCTGTCGCGCAGCTTGGAGACTTGGGCGGAGCGTTTGGGGTTTACGGGAATGGGAGGGGGCGGGACCAGGTGCGGGGCGTCGAGGGAGTGGAGGGAGCGGTGCAGGGCGTTGAGAGCGGCGAGCTCGGATTCGAGGGCGCGGGTTTGTACGGAGGAGAGGCCAGAGGAGGCGAGGAGGGAGATGGATTTGCTTTGGGGGTCGATGGTTAGGGGGAGGTGGGTGTAGGTGTCGAGGTCTTCGGCCATTTTGGGCGGTTTGTTATTTGTGTTGGAATGGAAATGGTTATTGATCGAAAGGACGACGTGTCTCGTGTCTCGGATGGGATTGCCGAGCGTGGAAGTGTTGAATGATGTTTCGGTCGGTTGGAATGTGGCTGTTTTTGATCGAGAAGGTAATGATGTCGCGGCGACGATCGGATTATCGTTTGATCGTGAGAATCGTGCACGCAAAAAGAGTGGTTCCGCAAGTTACGAATGTGGTTGAAGAAATGCCACGGGGTATCGAAAACGATGTGTTTGCAGTGCGTGGAGGAGGAGGATGTTTGTTGTGATGGTGACCAGACAATGGAACTGAACTGGACAGGACAGGTCCCACAAGAGGACAGCTCGCAGCTCGGTCCCGGCAGGTCACCAAATGGACGGGCGCAAGTGAATGAACTGGCCAAATCGCAGCTTCCTTGCCGTCTAGGCAAATCTTATCTTATCGGATACCGTCCGGCAGGCAGAGCGACCTGAGCTTCCACGGTAATTGCTGTGATGACTAAGCGGACGAGTACCTACCTCTACCCCTGTCCTTCGACGATCACTGTGAGCCTGCCGTGCCTTGCATGACCGAATGCCGTGGCCCAGACGCGATCGAATTGACGAACTACTTAATATATGCAAGTCAAACGGCAGATGTTTTCAATCAAACAACTCGTCGTACCTGACAATTTCTCTAAGCATCTCGTCGATTTAGTTTTCTCAAATGCTTGCAACTCCTACCTATTCTATCTATCTAACTGTGCACCCCAATCCCAATCAGGATCCCCCGCCATGTTTTTCCCAGGATCCACTCAATCTAAAACGCCCAAACATCCACTTTCACAGACAAATTTTCAAACATGCAGCCGCTCATAACCACAACTCCCAAGTTCACTCCCAACAACAAATCGGACCATATCAGTTCAATCGGGTATGGTGTAGCGGTAACATCGTTGACTCTCACTTCTCAGGAGTGACTGCTCTCTCAACAGCCCCGGGTTCGACTCCCGGTATCCGAGTCTCAATATCTTTTTTCTTTTCCCTACCGATATCCTTTTTGGTTTCCCTTTCCGCCTGAGAATACCTAGTTACCTACATCCATCCTCCGTTGTTCTCATTTGCTATTATCTTGTTTCTTCCTTTTTTTTTGCATACGTTTCATCCAGTGACTGATCCTCTTTCTTTTCCCGGTACCAATCAAAACTACAGGCACGAGTTCCCTCTGGCTTGTGGCTTTTCAACGACAAGATCAAATCCCCACACTTTGCCACAAGGATATACCCGCCAACAAAGAGCTGGATGAACTGCACCATTCAGGGGCTTTGTTTACATACCAGACGAACTAGTTCGTGATGAAAAGTTGACAAGTTCCTGGGTGGGGCAGCAGAGTTCGTCCAAACAACGACGACGACACTCCATCGTACTGTGGTCGCGAGCAAAAGTAAAAACCCCCCTGTCAGTACTTTTTTGCACGGACAATATGTGTTTAGTACCTACCCCACTTAATTTAACTTACCCATCACACCAAGTAAGAAAGCGCGAGTTTGTGCTTGTCATTTAATATCAAGCAAGGTCAAGGGTCACTGGAAAATCCTAACATGCCACTGCACGATTAACAGCAACCCCGGTTTATTTGTATTTTCTTCTTCTTTTTCCCTGCCTTCGACCCTCGTCTCTTGTCTGTTTGTCCGTCCGTGCCCACATTGCTGACGCCTCGAATGAAATCTAATTTTTTGCCGGTGCCTGGGATAAAAGAATCTGCGTTGCCGTAGTCGTCTTGGTAAGACAGCACTTTTGACGCGCAAAATGAGGGGGAAATTTCAAGAAGCAAAAGTGCCACTCCGGATGGACAGTCAGTCCGTCCCCAATGCTTAATGCCAATGCTGAAGGGAAGAAAGATAACAGAAAGTTACTCGAAAGGAACACGCTCAAGACACATCCAAACAAGCATGATTCCAACATACATGAATGCCGATATCATGGACAATAAGCAACACGCGTGACAATCAAGGCGACTGAGATGGCCGAGGCGGTGTATACTCTCGCCCAACGCTCGGCTTCGCGCGGGTAAAGGTTTCGGGCGGTGACCACGGTGACTCTCTTGTCGCAGTCGAGTCGAACATTCGCGATACCCAGTACAATTCGTGCTCCCAACAGCCTTGGGCTGGGGTCTTGGGGATGCTATCCACTGTGTCCGAGTCAGCATTGGCTCTTGATAGCCCACATGACGACAACACCTACACTTGCTCTTTCCTGTGTTCGGATCAACGCTCTTCAACTGCTCAACAGTCCATCGCAAAAGCTCGGCTTGCTCTGGTTCCAGAGTGTTTAACTTGGTATCGGCAATATCATCCCAGTTCATACGCATGAGGTCGGCACGTTTGAAGTACTGCCAGTAGGCCAGGAGAACCACGCCACCGTGCTGTACCTCCTCGACGAAAGCACTCTCAACAAAGTCGGAGGGAGAGTTGGGACTCGGCCCAATTGGTCCATAACGGGTTTCCTATGCAACCAACAGTTAGCTCGTCTTGCCTCATCCACGAGAAAATGGACTCCACACACCTGTTGCCTGCCACCCGAGTTATCTCTGACCCGACGATACCGATCGAAGGAGATACAGCTGACTTGATGGAGGAACAAAAATGTCACCAGATAAATGGTGAACCAATTCTGCATATCACTCGATGTGATAAGCTTCTCGTAAAGCTTCAGCACTCGGGGAGCGAGGATTTTATAAATACGCTCGTGCCGAATGCTATCGAACTGGGCAACAATCATGCGTGGCACGTCGACCCGCCCATAGAGTGGGTAGTCATCCTTGTAGACTGGTTTCATATCAAGCGTGTCAGAGCTGCTATCTAGCCATGCGGACCCTATACCATGGCCTGGAGAACTTTATCAGCCTGGCTCTTCAAGGCACTAGACGAGGCTACTTACGGATAGCAAACCAGAGACGGACTGCATTCGTCAGCAACTCTCTCTTGTCTCTTTGACGCCTGGCTTCTATGTTATTCTTGCTGTGCTTGCCTTCTGTCGTCTTCTAGACGGGTCCCGTTAGTGACGGCCATCTGCACACTGAAACAGGCAAGACACTCACAGAAAGTGAGCGGCACATTTCGGCAATGGTGGCGAAGGTCCGCTTTACGATGCCGTCGGATTTCTCAACCGCCTCCTCAAGTCCAAGAAGAGCGTTGGCGCTGATATGTTGATTGAACTGGGCAGCGGCACTTTCCACATTAACCAGGCAAAAGGGCTGCAAAGGCTGAGAGGCGGGATAGCCGTTGGCCACGTATCTTCGCTCGTTGATATCTGTGGGAGCCGGGTTGAAACGCCGGACTTCCAACACGATGGGTGCCTTGCATAGTCGTACAACCACCTTAGGTTCATTGCACAACCCCTGAACCATTTCGACGCGGCGAGTAGGGCCGCACTGGTCGCTCACATCGACATCGACAACTTGAGTATGAGTGAAGCGTTTCGTCAAGTTCAATCCGCCGGCGCGGAAGATCCTTATCCCAATGATCTTGTCGCGAAGACAAGGGATGTTGTGGATGGTCTTTTTCGAGTCTTTGGAAAATAGGAGGCATGATTGACACGGAGCATCACGATTGTGTGGCTCTAGTGGGTTGGGGTGGCACTTTTTTCCTGGTTAGCATGCGTAAAATCGTATTTGTCGTGGTATCAACAGTACTTACCCTGATCCGCTGATTGTGGCATCTTATACAAGCGCCCATGCTACGAGTGTCACACGTTGCTTTCCGCTTGTCTTCTTCCAGCGGGCCACGCTTCTTCTTCTCGACCGAGCCTCTCCGCAAAGCATTCTCTGTCCTGGTCGAGCTGCCGGCGCCGACCAAACCCATGTTGGACCCAGTCAAGGTATG
Source organism: Neurospora tetrasperma FGSC 2508 (assembly GCF_000213175.1). NCBI lineage: Eukaryota > Fungi > Ascomycota > Sordariomycetes > Sordariales > Sordariaceae > Neurospora > Neurospora tetrasperma. The sequence continues at coordinate 5,722,910 of NW_009799099.1, read as the reverse complement.
GGAGAGGTCCCCATAGGAACCGCCCAACGGTGTTGATACAGGCACAAGTTCACGGTCTTCAAAGTCAGAGTCGCCCGCCAGTCCTTCATTCACGACTTTATCCTCTCTGCCCTTCATGACCTCCACCCATCGTTGCTGTTGTTCTACAATGTGATCTTGTGAATACCCAGCTGCCGATGTTGCAGGCACAAACATGGATGTTTCTGTCGGGGCCATGATAGAACGATTCACCTCGGACCCATGTATGACTTGAACACGGTCATACCCCACAGTCTGGTCCATGGGGGTTGGGAATCGGGAATTGTTTGGGTTTGGCGCTGATAAGGCGGGGTTGCTCGAAGCACCGTAGACGCTCAAATGGCTATGTGGCGGGTAACCATATGTTATATAATTGTGACCTCGTGGTGAGAAGCATGAAGAGGACATGGCAACATTGTCAGGATGGGACGACGAGAAGGAAGATATATCGAGCGTCGTGTGTGACTGCAAGGTTTGACAGAAAGTGACGGGTTCTTGGGCATAGCTGTCGGTTTTTTGGCCCATCCCCGGGGCGTTTGGCACTCTGAAACTATTACCACCAGGGGTGTCGTCGACCTTGAAGTCACTGATTGACGGTTGATAGGTTTGATAGACATTCTGTGGAGGAGGGGCAACTGCAGCCGACTGGGGAAAATAATGGGGTTGAGTTACCAGGGAATATGGGGCCAAGGCCGGGCACGCTTCTGAGAGGTCGTTCCGTATTGACGGGTCTGCAAGCGAATGATGGATTGGACCGAATTGCCCCGGTTCTGCAAGGCTAGTGAGAGACCGGCCTCAACAGTGTTTGCCCGGTGAACGAAACATACCTGGCAGCGCGCCTTGCAATGCATGATGATATGCGTAAAACTCCTCTAAAATGAGGCCACGATCGGGAAAAAGGTACGACACATCCTGTGCCCCTGGCAGTGAGGCAGAGGTGGAAGGGATGAGACTGGGGGGCCTGCGGTCATAGCCCACGGGATCCCCTTCGCGTTTTCTTTTGTTTAAGCGGACATCAGCACCCGCCGGGCCTACTGCATGAGGTATCGTAGAATGGAAAACCTGGTGTTGCGCAAAACACGGGGGTGTTATTAGCCAGGACAGCAAGTAGTAGGCCTTGGCTCCAAAACTTTGGGCAGGCAATCAAGCTAGGCGTCTCGAGGATATCAGGGGAAACAGAGCAAAGCAAGAGAGTGTGTGTGGGAAGAGCGGGTACTTGCATGTGAAGTTGGCTTTGCAGCGAGCAAGGAGGCATTGTGGCCGGTATTGTTTGGGTGACCCATCTTGTGTTCCCTCAGTTCGAGGTAAAGCAATTGCCTAGATAGGGGGTAGGAGGTTGGTGGTCCGTGTCGTGTGTGAGGATTGGTCGCCTTGGGACGAGTGTGGTCAGGGAACCCAGATGCAACACGCGAGTTGATGTGACGACGAGGAAGCTCATTCATGGGGGTCAAACCGGAACCACGCTGGATCTAGCAAGCATAATTCGTTCGCGGCAGACGTGATTGTCATGGAGCGGGATGAGAGCAGCCTCCGAGCACCCAAACATGGCAAGGCACGAGGGAAGCCGGTGAGGATGACGAGGCCGGGTAGGCAAATCCTGTGGGGTTGGCTCGACCTTGGGGAAGGTAAGGTACTGTTGTAGTAGGACTGTAGGAGGAGGGCCACGCAGGCACGTTGCACGAGGGCGGCCAACAAGGGGGCGGCGATGAGACGAAAAAGGGGGCAGAACGGCCCAGCGGAACGAGGCGGAGGAAAGTAGAGGCGACAACTAATGACGAGGGCGGGCGCTCAATCTGGAAATGTGTGTACTTTGATGTTATCGGCGGACCTGTAGATGAAGCAGCCCTGGCCGTGACCCAAACATGGGAGCGTCTGAAAAGGGAGTGGAAGCCCTGGAAGGAAACCTGGGTGTTTGGGCTTGCCGCGAGGTTGCGTTGATGGGACACAGAGGTTAAGCTTGATTCCAACAAGTGTGGTTGTGTGTGTGTGTAAGAGAAAACCCCGGGGCCCCTTGATTTGTCAACAGAGAGAGGGCAGAAAACCTGAGCCTGAGACTGGGAGAGAGAGATGAGGCGGAGAGTGAGTAAGTGGTTCGCGGTGCAAAAAAACCGCGTGAGGGAAGCGGGCGTGTATACATTGGGGAAGGTAACGTAAACGTGACACTGTCAGTCAGGTCCCTCTCTACTACTGGTACTAAGTCCGAGGGGAGCAATGAAGAAGGCCTCGGCTGGCTGTACCACCACCATCTTTTTACTAACGCTGCTGCTGACTGACCAGGGGGGTGGACTGCCCAGCAAGCGTGTGCTAGGATGTTGAACGTGACTTTGCCGTAGCGAAGCAGCTGAGGTGTGTGAGAGGCCAGAAGCTGAGCCAGACGTGGGAGGGCAGCCTGTACTACGGCGCGGGCAATGTGTGTGCCCCGCCACCTGTGATACGTGAGATGCCCGATAGGAGACCTCCCAAGATAACAGCCACGATCGAGGTTTGCGAGGGGTAAAGGTAGCTGTTGACAGCTGACTGTGATAAACTATGAGGAGTCCGTCGCAGTGTCAGTCAGTTAGAAGGGTGTCGGCGAAGCCTCCGAATGAGGTGATTGACCAATCTGATTCGCGTAAATGAATGTATTTGGACGCCTTGTTTTGCATACTCATACTTTGTCGCTTTATCTGCTCGGCGGCTACTATTCGTACCAGTGAGTGCAACAGACATCTTGGGCTGGACAAGCCGGCAGGCTGTTACATACAGTCTGTTGGGTTGGGTGTCCTGCCTTGTGGAGTGCATAGTTGGGACGGCAGCTGGACGATGTTGGACGTTCCATGAGGCCATCCACTGTTGCATTGGCATGTTGATAACCTCATGCCATGAGACAAGTCGTCATCACGGGATGTGGGCCCTTTGCAGCTGGGTAAGGGACCTTGGGGACCTTGATCAAAGGCTTAGGTTGTCCCGCGTGGGGTGGGAACGGTGGATACCTACTCGCCACTGCTCATGGCATTCAGAAGCAGCCCAACGACCAACGACGTCTTGGTTTCTTGAGACTTGTCCAGATTTTAACGAATCCAAGCTTTCTCGCATTTCGTCGAAGAAAAGACTTGATGAACGGATATGAAGAATACCCTTTCTGCGTAGGACGAGGACGCTGAACACAACCCGAGTGCCGGTCAAGAGCAAGGACAGGCAGTGGAACTTGAGACTGAGATCAAGGTCTGAATGTCGTGTAATGGTGGGAAGACCTCCGAGTTGTGACATTGTTGCCTCGAGGATCAGTGGTTCTATGTGGGAAGCGAGTGAGAAAAGAAGCATTCCAATGCGCTGCTGGTAA
>NW_009799099.1:5696886-5718525 GCF_000213175.1 Neurospora tetrasperma FGSC 2508 | reverse complement strand
CCCCCCCGGGGAAAAAATTGAAATTTAAAAAGAAGAAAAAAAAAAAGGCGAGGGAGCTTGATCACATGTGGGAGGAAGGACCAGGAAAGAACTAGCCATGAGGGTGTTTGAGAAGAACCCTTTGAGCTGCCCCTGCTGCCTCTCATTGGGTGACGGCCTAGGTACACCAGTCAATTCTCACGGCATTCAACCAGTGTTGGGGGAGGCAATAAAGCTGGGGAAGCTGCCTTGCCTTGAAACCGAGGTGCAAATCGTTCAAATAAAGGCACAAGGGCGTGAATATTCTTGGATGTATGAATGATGGGTGGTGTCCATGGTGCGCTAATAGTAGTGTAGCATCCCAGCTCTTGGATGGCGGGGTTGGTTGGCGATTGGGAACGAAACGACGAGGGAAGCCGGCGACCTCGATCCATATCCCTGCCTGCCCCTCGATGTCCCTCGATGCCCCTTGTTGCCCAACACTCGCTGTCGACACATCTGGACGGGCACATCTGGCATCGTAACCAAGGTAGTCTGATGCTGAAGACCACTAGATCCACGTTCGACGAGCCGTCACAAATGATGGCAGGCTGAAGACTGGACTGCCAGTGAGGAAAAGAGACATGCAGCCCCAGGAAGGACTGGAGTGTCTGGCAAGTGGAAAGGGACAGACGGAGTGGAAGATGAAGGCGCCCAAATGGATAAGGTAAAAAAGGGAAAGAAGTGAACAGTTCCGTCCCGTGTCAGTGAAATTCAGTTCCCTTCCACTTGTCATTGCCGGGCAGTCACGGTGCAGTGCATCATGGTTCAGTTCGGATGCCTGTTCGACCAACGGGACTGCAGCGTTGAAGGAAACCGGTGTGTGCAACGTGAGCGTTCCTTCCACATCTGGGGGGACGCTACCAAAAGTTGACTGACGCCGAATGGAAAGTGCAGTGCACCACTGCGAGTTCCATGTCGCGCTTGACAGAATGACAGTACCAATACATGTTACGACGGAATTCGACAAGTCGCCCACGGCCAAACCTCCGAGACGTACGCTGGCTCCCATTACCCGGTAACATGTTGTCGGCACGATCAATCTATGTATGTATATATGTATGTAGGTATGTATGTGCATTTTGTGACCGTGTCTCACTTGTTGTTTGGACGGCAATGAAAGATCCAAAGTGAGTGAGTGGATGGTGTTTGTTCTGTTGGACATGTAATGATACCTAATTTTCATCCTTGAGACTGGTACTATCAAAGCTACCTTCACTTAGCCCAGTGTAACTGCGACAACAAATGTATTTTTTGATAAAAGGCGACCATTGATAGCCGCACACACATGCTCATTTCACGTACCGCAAGTACGGTGTCGAAACATACAGTGCCTGCCGCCACTCACTGCCCTCGCTGTCTTATATCCATGTCACCCGACTGCAGGCGGCCCGGGGTGGCTTGTTGCTCCTTCCTGAGTCCTTAGGTCTTCCTCCAAAGTCGTCAACCGTACGCGTCCCGTCTTCCACTTGGGAGAGTCGGCGGACGCAACAGGCATCTCTCCACAGTAGCACAACCTCTGCCAACCTGAAGCAACTAAGAAGAAGAAAGCAACGTCCAGGAATTTGTAGCCGAGGAACGAACTTGGAGCACCCAGCAGCATCAGGCCATTCTCCATTTGGGTCTCTATTCGCGACTTCGCTCGACCACCAACTAACTGTCCATCGACGTCTGACGGTGTCTCGTCCTTTACGCCGGCTTCCACCGTGATTTTTTTTTTTTTTTTTTTTTTTTTTTTTCCCTCCTCAACTTCGAACCTCAGACCAGACCGCCGGTACTACCAATCAAGCCAATCAATGGCGCAATGTTCCTCCAGACATGGTTGATTGACCATCTCGCGTCAATGTCGCCGATCTTCCGTCTTCTCCTGGTCCTGGAAACCCACTTTCTATGGCTACCTCTAGCATCACTCCACCACCGCATACACACACTCGCTCTCTTTCAATTATTACCAAGTTGAACCGTATCAGTAGTACGTTCAATACAATGATACAGAACGACAGGACCGCCTATACTCGTCTACTGACACTCTCCGATCCAGACACATCCAACAAGGATAGTCGAACCTTTGAACCCCCGAATCGCAAGCTGTCAAGTCGGATACCCCAAGCTGGATACTCCAGGCTCGCTCCTCGCCCCATGCCCTGATCGTCCTCTTTCTTCAGTCCCTTGATTTGAGGGTTTCGACGACGAGGGCGTACTAGGCCCCGGTGCCCTGGACTTAACCCTTCTTAGCTAGTAACCCTTTTCCTTTCCCTTGCCCTTCTCCTTCTCTAGTCTCCGGCGGATTGGTCTGGTTACACGAGAGACGGGACGGACAGCCCCAGCTGGACGGAGCATGCAGAGTGGAAGCCACTGCTCATCATACATTGCTGTCACGGCACATCTCTCGACAGCCACCGAACCCAGCAGCCGGTGCCAGTCGCATTGATCAGCCTTCTCGTTGATGTGCTGGTGGTCTCGCTGTGGTCCCTCGACCGAGAAACGAGACACTCGGCACTGCTTGACTTGACCGCATTGTCCGGAGACCGACCGGATCTTCCAAGCCTGTCATCATGGAACGTCCGCTTTGCCTCCCTGCCGGTCCTTGTTTGTCGAGCTGGCAGCCCGAGGACAGCAACCCGGAAAACCAACGGCGTATTCCCGGATATTGGAATTCTTCGCAGCAAATCTGAAGCAGCCATGTCGACAATCTTCCCCGTCCATGGTTGCAGCGGCGGTGTTGCATAACGCAGTATTACCGTCAACGATAACATGCAGCTCCTCTGGTGCATGACATCAGTTGCCCGCCTCAACGACAGAGCTCTCGTCTTTTTCCAAGGATGATCCGCGAGACCCGCCGTTCAAGCACCAGTTCGCTCCTCCTACAGATGCAACTACACTAGGTATTCGGTTTGATTTAGCTAACAGCATGTCGACATCACCACGACAGCGCCAGCCCCCAAGCTGCCCACTTCTGGAATGCACATCGGCGGCATCTTACTGGTCGAGCTTTGGTCCCTGAAAGCCTTCTTCGACTTGCCCCAAACGACTACCACCTTGCTGTAGCAGCCGAGCTCTTGACGTATCAGGTGTCAGCAAGCCCGGCATTGGACGGCTGTCAAGTGATGTACCATCTGAGCTGCATGATGGGGAAAGAAAAATTCTCTACACGAACGACTGTGGGCCCTCAGAAATCCACAAGACACGCCGGGCTTTAACCCAGATCTAAGAATGATGCAGTTCCTACTGCCGGCGGACCCATGGGCCAGGTGAGCAATCATGAACTATCCGTACTCGCCACATGATTGCTTATACCGGTGAACCAGGAGCATGGAGCCTTTGTTCGTCCATTCCTCTTTGGACTATCAGAGTCTCCCCGAGTTCGACAATGGGTTTTATCCGATATAGTCCTTCGTCCTAAGCTTATTTTTTTACAACGCATCTTTTCATAAGGGTCCGCGCGCCAACTGGGGGCCACTGTCAGTCGTGTCCGAAGGAACATATGCCGCTAATTCCAAGCCCCCTCATTTTCCATTGCTGGACCAATATTGGCTCTTGCCACGGAAATACGTCGTCTCAGCATTCTCCTCCGTGCTTGACTTGATTCCATGACACCCACCGGTCTAACCCACAGGACGACCGCCCTCGCCACGAGTCCACGAACGCCCAACGATGTGCGATAACGGATGCCGGCTTGGTCTTGTCAAATTTGGGCCTCTCCGCACGGGATGTTGAGCGACCTTGGGCGTCGAGATGCTTCACAAAAGGCAAGCTGTTTGATGACCCACACCAATGTGCCCCCTTCCGTTGCCCCCTGGGACAATCTCTGCCAGGCCAATCATCAACCTCTAATAGGCCAACAAACACGAATGTCTCCGTTGAACAGGGCACCGACGAGAAAGACATAAATGGCGTTCCTTTTCTTCACGATGATACCCAGGTGACGACTGCTCTACCACCCCTCATCTGACATATCGACTTTTCATCTTCACATATGCCTCTGACTGCCTTATTCTTGGATTCCTGTGCCTGACATGGAGAAGCTCGGAACTATCAAGGCTCGGGAGAAACCACTGCAGCGAGAGTCTGGTGCTCCCCCTCCAAATAATCTCAACCTCGGTCTTGTTGGTTCGATGGCTGGGAATGTCATCCTCCCTGCCAAGTCACCTGTTATCCACGTAGACGAAAAAGGGATCGAGGAAGTTCGACAGGCGTTGCAAGCCTGCGCCGGTCAGTACCATATGTTCATGAATGACAAAATATCTCAATTTCTGACGATATCCAGACCTTGGACTTGCTGGGGATGCAATCAACAAGGCCAGCTTTCCCCTCCCCACTTTCCATGTCGTGCTGGATGAGGCCAGACGTCAAGTCCATGAAGGTCAGGGGTTTGTCATTATTAGGGGCATCGGCCTTTCTGATTCGGCCCAGAATAACAACAACATGTTCCTGGGCTTGGCGAGCTACATTGGAGATGTGAGAGGTGCTCAGGACAAGCAAGGGTCCATGCTCAGTAAGTATACCAACCTTGAGAGCTACCTGGTACTCCTATATTACCATGGCAGCACAAAAGTTACTGACAAGTCTCTGATAGGTCATGTAACTGCGTCCAAATCCTGGACTGTTCCTTCTGAACTCCGTCACGGTATCCACACCAACACCGGCTTGGTAAGTCTTCATGATCTGTTAACTCTCATGCACAAGTCAAAGCCCGGCATTCAAACAATTTGCTAATGTACAATAGGCCTGGCATAATGATATGGGCACCGATGTGATTGCGCTTCACGTTCGATCATTGGCCGAGGAGGGCGGTAACACCTTCGTGGCTTCTTCATGGACCATATACAAGGAATTGGCGACGTCATACCCTCAAGCTCTTGAACTTTTGTGTGAGCCATGCTGGCCAATCCAAGTGTACGTCCCTGGAAATCTTGTTGTCTTTCGGCTAGTCCCGAGATACAACCTGTCACATCCCAAAAACCCATTTGCTCAAGCATGTGCTGACGCTGCAGGGGTTATCCATAGTTCTGGAAATCCTCCCCGACACATTGTCGCACCTTTGGTGCAAATCTTCAACAATAGGGTCTATCTCAGCGCCGATCCGGGCCGTCTGGGTCTCCATCCCGTCACCGCTAAAGCCGGCCTGAGCTCTTCCATTCCAAGCCTCACCACTTCGCACCTCCAAGCCCTTGAAATTCTGTCTGAGCTCGCGACCAGACATCGGTTGATGCTAGATACTAGGCCTGGGGATATTCTTTTCATCAACAACTGGGCCCTCATACACGCGAGGGATTCGTACAAGGATCCGAAAGACGGCCCCGGTCGTCACCTTGTTAGATTGTGGCTCAGGGACTCCGAGTCAGGTTGGAAGGTCCCCGAGTCCATGAGAGTGCCCTGGGAGGCCGCCTTTGGCCCCAATGGAGACGGATATCCGACTGGAGTTACGCGCAGAGAATATCCGCTTGCTCCGTCCCACGAGTACAAGCCACCAAAGTACACGGCTGGCTCGGCAGCATTTGTCCTGGACGATGAAGATGACGTGAATGGCGGGAATAACGAACCATGACACTCAACCTGAATCTAGGGTCAGCATCTCGTTACCATTGCGCCATCTCATTCATTCCGGGCCGCTACAAGTGGTTGTTCTCCAATGTTTCCCCCGCAATGCCTTTGTCGTCTTATTGTCACGCCTCACATCACGCGTCATGACTTACGAACTCTCACAATTTCTCTTCCTCTTCTTTCATAGGGTCTCAAAAGCGTACACGAATAGAGACAGGATCATAAAGGAGGGATTTTCAGTAGTGGCAGAGTCTCATGAACTGGGATTGTTTGTACATCACCAAGGTCTACACCGTTGAGATGCGAAAGCACGTTTGATCACAAAGAAAACAATAACCCCTCCTTGGGTTTCAGACACATACCAAGCCGAGAATTCAACAATGCTCGTAGCATCCGTTTCGTCATCCCACTCCCAGCCTGATGCGTCAGCTGTACTTCCCAATGAGCTCCGTCCATTCACGCACCGATGTATCTGTATCCAAGTGAGCGGGTTCTCAGGGACGTTGTGAATAAACCGCCAGGAATCAACCCGTGCCCCTGTTCTTCCGCCGAACGGTTCAAGGCGCGCGATGGAACCTTAGCAGGGACCAGGGTCGCGGGGAAGTAGCTTCTGTCACTCTTCGGGACGCTCGATGTGCTGTAGACCGCATGACGCATCTACACCACACAGTTGTACAGTATTGTCCCCTGAAACTGCATGTATATCAGCCAGCGAAATTCTATGCGCTAACTAGGTACCTCTAGCATATATGCAGTATCTGGAGGATGTAGTTGCAGGGGACAATACTGTACCGGATATGCTTTGTGGATAGTACAAGGTTTATGAGCCAATCCGGTTTGGAAGATGCTGCATATGCAGAGCTACGAACAAGCTCAGAACAAAGCCCGAGTATGGCTATCCCCGAGTGAGGGTTCCGTTGCGACTGAAAATTTGCGGTATGCCAGATGCCAACTACACCACTTTGATGCAAAAACGACAGTACTGGATGAAACGGTGACTGCTGGGAATACTTGGTAAACTCGATCCATTTCCGAAAACGTCGTTGCAAGATCCGCGAGATACCCATCAACAACATCATGGCGGCTCTTCACCATGTATTTCGCTCTTCACGCCCGCTACATTGCGACTACATACATTTGCCCTGGCCTCTGACTTGCACTGGATGAATCCATTTGTCTGGCAACCTCGACAAATCGGGGAAAGTTCACCCTCCACATTTCCTGCGTTGTGCTGGTCACAGCTCTGCCTCTTCAGCATCAAGTCGTGGTAGAAAATTAAGTGCCTCGTCACCGTGAACGCAGAGGCCAGAGGTCTTGAGAGTTCCATTCCTTTACTCTGCCAATGGAAAACTTGTTAGTGTACCTCGACTTGACGTTGCGCGAGAACTGTCTAGAAGAGTCGGCTTGATGGGGTTACAGTTTGGCATCCCATGTGGGGACAAACAACGAACAAGGTACTACAGCCATCAGTGATACTGATCCCCTTAAACAGTGCTGGTAGTTAACTCGGGGTTTGACTCTAAGAAGGCCTCGCTACGATAAGACGAAAGAGAATGGGGTTTTGGCTTCAACAGCCTACAATCCTATGTCGGCCCAGATTTACCACGCGACAACGCTTCATGTCAGCCTTCAATTCCGATAAGGACTATTCTATACGTTTCTAGCAACCCAGGATATATGGGATAAAAGACAGTGCAAAAGCTGACTGAAGCATGCTGTTACGTACAACAATCACAGACGCTCGCTATACAGCATTAGTAGCCCCGAGTCAAGGGGATACATGCAGTACCTCTCTCGGTCACTCGATCTACGTGTTTATCCCGAGCTCTTGGGCGAGGTACATGTCAGGAGCGGCTTACGGCCTCTCACGAGAAGGTTGAAGTGTTTTGCATGGCCAGTTCCACAGCAAGATGAAAGTCTGTTCTACATGACGAGTCTGCTTGTACACGTATTGACGGCGTTGCTGTTGCTAATGTGCATACACCATACACGAAGGATGATGCACGCAGTTGATCCAGCTCACATATTGGTCCTGTGAGCCATGCCAAGCTGTGAGATGGTGTTCAGGATATGGAAGAAGAGGCGAGAGTACCAGGATTTCGGCCCGGATTTGGCTAATGCTTCCGAGCGAGCCCCCCAAAAAGCTGATCCGAAGCGAGCCATTATTGAGTACACTCATCCAACACCAGCGGACCACTTCAAACAATAGAGTACAGAGCACGAAAGAAGTTCCAAGATCCCACGACGATACTGAAGGATTGCTGTGCAGCATACAGACTATCGCAGATGAAAGGCTTTCGCCTTTTTCTTGTTTCTTTATTATTATTGTTGGGCCTCTCCTAATCCTACATGCTCGTCTTGACATGATGGCGGGTCGGTCTGGCGGATACTTGGATACCATCACTAGCTCAAGATGGTCATGGTGCGTCTTCAACTGGCCTTCAAAAGGTACCTACCTACCTGCCTTGCAACGAAACGAAACCCCTGATAATCCGGTCAATCCCACCCTGTCATCAAGACGATGTGTCTGTCCCCTCAACTGGCATTCCCGCAACATTGTCGCTACCGAAGACGGAATAGCATGCCGCGCTTGCTACTCTTGATCCTCTGTGGCCAGCTGCTCCAAGCCGGCAATTGGACCTTGCAGTCTTGCTCTATCACCCCACAACACTGCTTGCTGCGCCGCTGCTCTCAGATCCCTTCACTTTCTTGAAGACAGCATTCATACGCAGAGATCGGTGATCATGGCCATGATCGGGGTTGATGAATATTTGTGTGTGTCATTGCATACTTGAGCAGGGGCCGTCCTGATGGGATTACTTCTGCAATGTGACCACCGCCAGAAAGATGAAAGGCAGTGCGCTGTACACATTCCTTTCCTGTCCTCTCCGTCGTCGTCTTGGACAAGGGACATGGATGGTGAGATGCATATCTTCGGGCAATCTGGTTCCAGAAAAGGCGATAAGAGTTTGGACACGTTACATGTTGGGCAGTGAAGAGTCGGCCTCTGAGACATGGCGCACCATTCGTATCGTTCCTGAACCTATCATAGGCGGGGGGTTCGAAGAGACTTCTCTACAGTGAGATTTCAGCACCCACCGATCCAGGTCAAGCACCTACGAATGAGTGCTTGAACGTACCCCGAACCATGTCCCAAGCTTCGTCGTATTCTCGCACAGGCCAGGCTTACCAACTGTGTATCAATATTTACAAAACCAGGCGTGGGCCGCAAGCGAGTTTCCGCTTTTCAACCGGTCTAGGAGGGATGTACATCGACTGAGTCTGAGGAGTCCCAAAGTTCATGATAATGTGCCGAGGTTGCCTACCGTGCTACAAGAGTAGAGGTATCCAAGATCAACGACACCACTGCCCACCAGTGATACTGGGCGAGATGAAGAATCCACCTCATCAGCTACCCTACTACTAACATTTTGCTACTTATTTTCAGCACCGCGAGCTTGTAATGGCACCTCGGCTTCGAGGTTCCGATAGCTTGTGAATAAGATAGTCCAACAAGCGCACCAATACGTGGGAATGGTGGCTGGCACTTAACCCCAAGTCTCGAATCAGCATGGAGGAGTCAACCAGCAGCTTGTGCTACAGTCTTCGGTCCACGTCGTATGATGTCTCCGATTGTACACTAGGAAGTACCGCCCGGCACCCCGCCCGGTTACGACGACAAGGTCTCGCATTCCGGGGAGAAAGGAATCGTCCAGAGAGGTTCATCTTCGTCATTCTACAGTCTTGGTCTTGATCTCTGGCTCCACACAAACTCAATACAAGGTATAATGGTGTGCTCCAGATATCCACTGCACCGTCTTGCCTCTCATGAACGGGTCAAAGGCCAACTCACATTCGGACGTGACGCGAATGGAGTTAGACAGGGTGGTTAGTTATACGGCTGTTCTTGCTAGGGGCCAAGCCACCATGGCGGCGGTGGTCACGATAGCCATTTCAGGTTCGAGACCAGGTCGCCGTCAGGACAGCATGAAGACAAATAGGCACACGTTGCCATCGATATTGCTTTAGGCAGGTGCTGTAGTAAGTCAAGACACCCTTAGGGGGCTCTGGCAAGCTCCCATTGTCCATCTCCAGGGGAAAGCATCCGGGTTTATCCCAGTCCAATGCACCACGTATTCCCATCCAGATCATGAAAACACCCACTAACTAATCAGCCACTGCATCAGTGACAGTACGGAAATCTTCAGGTATCACATTCGCCAATTCGTATGTGTGGTTCGTTCCTCATGGGAAGCACTGGCTTCAGCCGGAGGGTTCCTTATGTACTTGCTATCAAAGCATCAGTACATGATGGAAAGGTAAGCAAGCCGACAGCTGTCTCATACTTAACACTAACACTAGCAAGCGCAACGATATCCCCCCTGCTACGTGTCTCCTATGTTGTTGGGGCACGATTGAGCCGTGTCAGCCTCACGCTCATGCGCAGGCAATGAAATGAGCTTGCTTTATATTTTCTTGTATAGGGACATAGGTAAGCTCTTTATTCGAATTTTCCATTTGTGGCATCTTGGCGAGGAAGGGAAAGGGGGGCCAGTGCCAAGATCTCCGCTCTTTGTTGATACCGGCTAGAATCACGCGGGTGGATATTTAACGGTTGACCTGCTCTAGCTCACCTTAGAGCCAGGGCAGCTTCCCAAGTGAGTTACACGGGCCGCTGTGCCAGGCAATGGGCACCGATGGGCAAGCGCTCAAAAGCCCGATTGGGATTAGAAGCTTGGCGATCTGCTTGCCAGCAATTCACTCTAGCGGTTAAGCGGTTGCTAACGACGTCTTCACCTCCTAGCTTCTAAATAGTGGCACCCAGCATATCTGTTCTACCTTGCTGTATGCGTGTCCAGCTATGATAGATCGAGGACCGAGACAAGTCATGAGCGCGACGGAGTACGTGTGATGGCAGTGTGATGTGAATGATCGCCTGGTGTTCTTCACCATCACTTCTATACTGCCGTTTGCAGTGCCCGTGATGAGCTCGAGATCGTGCCGCGGTCACATCAAAGCTGATATAAAAAAAATGATAGGGTGCCAACGAACGGATACCTCGTCGCCAAACAGCAGAGGCTTCCCGTGGTGGATCTCAGGGACGGAGTGATGAGAAATCAAGCACTAGCGCATAACGTTATTCCACCACCACCGGCCCGCCGGGGAATAACGTCCGATATGGTGTACAGTTACCCGCCACTTACCGCACACTTCGCTCCATGCCGAACCTACGACGACAGGAGATTCTCAGGGAACACGAGGGCTGGGAGTGGAACAAAATTCGGTCAAATCCGCGGGCCATTTCCATATTACAGGGCCAACAGCATTCGCCCAAGGTTTGCTACACCTTTCGCATCCGGCTCTACCTCCTTGGCACCGGAGTTGCTGGATTTCGAGATCCCGGATATCAGGTGTCGAATATCAAAGGGAAGAGATTTTCATGACTGAATGACTCCACGGCTCTCTGCATGTCAGGATGGGCACGGCATATTCTGCGGCTGACGCGGAGGCATGAAAGAGATGCAATGATACCAATCGGAGAAAAGTTCGAAGATCCTGACAAGAGACAAGCTTCCTTTGTTCTTTGTTTATGCACAATCAATGCCATTTCTGCATGTACCCTTCTAATTGTCCAGTCATTCCCCTCCAATTCACTTTCAACCCAGCTCCAGTTGGCTCTCCTGCCCCATCCCATTTCGCCAGTGCGCCTACAAGCCGCCCAGCCCAGCCTTGTTCGCGAAGTAAGCCAGCCAGCAAGGGTGGATTGCGATCCATGAGTTGCGTGACAGGTACCAGTAGGTCACCGCAGCTGCAACAATCCTGGAGGATTGTGCCCGTGTAATCACTGCAATGTGTACGCACGCAATCCACGCCGTCGACGTACGACATTTGAAGGATTTAGAGTTCTTGGCCCATCGCGATTCTGAGACTGAACTCTTAGAGAAAGAAAAAAAAAAAAAAAAAAAAAAAAAAGAACCCGTCCAAGGGAAGAAGAAGCATTGAACATTTGATTGGAGAACATGGAGGTTCTGGGAGATAGGATGGCGATGTGGGATCTTGGACTGGGCGCTTGCGCCAGGGTAGCAGAATTTTCAGGAGGAGGGTGGTATTTACTTCACGATCGTGCTGCGTTAGGCGGCGCATGGACATTGCCTGAAGTTCGGGACAACCGATGACATACTGGACATTCTACCCAAGCGCTAACACTTCTCAGACTAGGTAAACTTCGATGACAACATGCGAAATATATCAACAAAACTGAATTTCGACACGCAGGCGCAACTCAGCTGCTACTCCTTCTTTGTCGGACGGCCGCAGACGCAGCGGTGTGGACGAGAGCACAACGCGAACAGTTGAAGCAGACCCAAGCTTGGGCAATGGGGTACCGAAAGTTGCAATAGAGGCCACTAGCCGGCGCAGAAACGCCTCGAAAGTTACAACAGAACGAATGATTCCAGTATCTCTCTCGGGCGCACTCCTACACCAAACGGCAAGACAGCCATCGACCTACATCCCTTCCCGACCCTTCATCTTCGTCGCCCGGCCAGGTACCAAAAGCACTCTATACTACCGGTCTACTAGCAGCAGCACATCTCTCCAATGAGTTCGTTCCCGAACCAGAGTTCTACACTATTAGTTACTACAGCCGGGCAAGTACCGCCTCCTATATCAAGAAGAACTATCGAGGTAACAACGCCATAGATACAACGACATTCGAAACAATAACACCTTGCGGCAGCAGTTAACACTGGCGCAGCCGACCGACCGATGATATAACCACAATCTGTACGCTTGCTCGCAAGCTCCCTACTATAGTTCGCCGGCCCAACCCACACCACAACTCCCTTTGAGCAAAGAAAGCGTCCTTTACGACAAATGGTACAAGAGGAGGACAAGCGTTGAGGCTCCGATGTGCAACGTTGGGCTGATCCATAACTAAGGTTGCGGCTCTTCCAGTTCCCACAAATCGAAGTAAGGGATACCCGGCTTCAGACAGCGACACAGCTTATCAACTACAAAGCCGGACAACACATACGAAAAATGTTGTCACAGTCGAAGCAACATCAAAACACGAACAAACAAAACATGATGGGGGAAGAGTACGGTCCTAGATAATAGGTCAGCAGTGGGGAGAAGTGGAATGTGGGAATGAATCACGAAGGATGGAGGAATTATGCTCGAGCTCCACGCGATCATTGGACTCCAATCGAACGCCCATTCAGAACATGCTACATCGGCCGCACTCGAGTGTCACTGATACTCATCCCAATCGTTAATCGGTACAAGAGATGAAGCGATCGACACGATCGGACGCAAAATTAACCGCGATATATATCTATATATCAGGGCCGCTCAAGGGAATGTCAATATCGTGGCCGTTATCAATGCCGGATGTCGTCAAAACATGATCGACGACAAGAGCAACCATCCCGGTCCAGGACTTGCCCTGATTGGCCGCGGTTTTCGAAATCGGAATAGGCACGGGCACTTTTTCATGCTATCAGCGCCGATACCCGCGCTCCCGTCAGCGCTATCGTACGATCACAACGACGGGAGCCTAGAGTGGAAACTTTGCTGCGAAACTAGAACCGTAATAGCTCGGCGCTGCGGGCCGTGCCGTGCCGTGCCGTGCCGTGTCGTGCCGTGTCGTGCCGTTCCCCTCGCGCAGTTTTCGCCTCATCTGTCGAGCTTCGCACTCTTGTCATTCTTTCTAACCTGGCAAAACTTACAGGTAGATAATCTGGGGAATCCGGGGAAATGAAGAGAAGAGAAGGCGGATGACCAACCACGGCACGGCACGGCACGGCACAACACAGTGTCACGTCGCGTATGTGCTTTGGGGCTGAACTGTTTCCAACTTTCAAGTGGATTTGAGGCCATTTATTCATTCAGCTTTTCAGCTGTCCCAACAAAAAGAGCGGGAACCTGGAATCCACTTTGACACATCAAGAACGGAGTCGAATCCGGTCGTCGTGACAGGGCAGGGCAAAATCAGCAGCGACAGCGGACTCACTCGGTTTGGCAAGCAACCGGTAGTACCCTAGTGTGGCTATCTGCTCTGAACAGGTAGTGTACATAGCACGTTCGACTTGACTGACTGGACATCAGGGTACTCAGTTCGCTTGCTACCTCGTTCGTTTGTTCGTCCGTTCGTTTGGTCATTCGTTAGTCGTTCACTCGTGGACCTGAAAAACTGTAATTACTTACCTAGGTAAGGTAGGTATGGACCATCATCATCCATCGGCTAGAGAAGACCGCGTAAGATATAGCTCATCTGGCCTGGCATTGGCTGGCGATTTACACAAACACAACACACTCGTTTTGCGATTTGGGGAGCTACTGAATCCTCGGAGATATCTCCAGTCCTCGCTCGGTCGTCGTAAAACCATGACGGCTCCGGAAACGTCAAATACCTACACTAGAGGTAGTTTAGAGATTGACAGCATCCTACAGGTAGGTACGAAACAAGACAAAAACGGGGCAGGCATTCTGATGGTCTGGTGGTCGCGTATAGGGTACCCACTGGTATATTCCCCGGTATGCAAGATGTACCTCTAAGTAGAGGTATGTATGTATCGGTTCATACTACCATCCTGTCTCTACCTTCTATGAGTAGAGGTACATGTACCTAGAGGTAGGTAGATGTCAACTTTCTCTTTATAATTTGAGCGTGAGTTCCCTTAGATCGAAACGGGTAGGTAAGGTAGACAGAAGAAGAAAGGAATCACACAGTTGAGCCGAGCCGAGTTGAGCCGAACCGAGCTGAGCTGAGCCGGGCCGGGCCGGGCCGAGTTGAGATCTAAAATCTAGGTACCCAAGATCTAAAATCTAACTATTCTAGTTTAGAGTGTTAGGGACAAACAACCAACCTATTAAGAGCTAAGCTACCTATCTCTACTATTGAATATTACCTTTCCTCTCCTAAAGGGGAACTAGGTACCTCTACCTACTCGGGTTACCAAGCTTACCTACCTCTACGGGATAAATTACGAGCGGTAGGTAGTTATATGTACTCAGCCAAAATGTGGAATTTTGAGGGACACTCTGGGTACGTGGATGGATGGATGGATGGATGGATGAGAGAAAGACATTTAAGGAGAAGGAAAAAAAAGAAGATGGAAACAACATCGAGAATAGAAAAAGAAAGAAAAGGCGGGGGAGGAGGAGAGGAAGGAACGAGCCATTTCACCGCAGCTCTGACTGACGGGAAACTGAACGCGTACTTCTACCTAGGTATATAAAAGAGGGTAGAGGTGAGGAGGTAAGGAGGTAGGTATCACGAGTGGAAAACTCTGATAACTGGCTGCAATTTAGGTAGGTAAGTTTCCTTGTTTGTCTTTGTTCTGTAGACATTTCCTCGCTTTTNTTTTTTTTTTTTTTTCCTTAAATTCTAGCTCGGTCATTGACGCTGGTGACCAGGCAAATGATTTGCCAATCTTGATTTCGCCTTTCCTAGGTATTTTCTCCTTTGGTTCATTGTTACCTAGGTACATTTCCTCTGCGGTAGGTATCTTTACAGCATATTTACTCGTTTTATTTCACTCCCCTTTTCCCTCTGTTTTTCCTCCTTCTTTAGAGGTATTATTACCTTTTGTCCTTTTTTTTTTTTTTTTTTTTTTTTTTTTTTTTTTTTTTCCCTCAGCAACTTCATTGAACCTTCTCCGGAACAGTCAGTTCCATGTCCTCGCGAAGCCCGATAGCCTTTAAACTCCTCGTCATCGAAATCAGGAACTTACCACCTATTTTAAAAGTTAAAACCCCCCGTCTGTTGCTCTCGCTTTCTCCCCCAGTACTTCTCTAGTGACCAACAGCTATACATATATATATCAACGAGTCTTTGATCATTTGCGGAGACTTCCATAACCGAAAGACATACCATAGTCCACGTCCCTCTAGGCCGTACGTAGACTGTCATCGTCTTCAACGCCATGGCCATTAGACATACCATGGTCATTACCTACCTCTACCACCGAACGCACTGGTCTGAAGGGAATAGGGTAGTTATTTTTTCTTTTTTTTCTTTAGCTTGATGTCTTTTTCTGGCCATAGCTTGCGAAGCTGGAAAGCCCGCGTCTTGTCTACAAACCTGTGGAGGTGCATGTACCTTCTATGTATGTACATGTTGATGTGTATAGTGAGTAAGGTAGGTACCTAGGTACCAGGAGCAGCCGCAATTGCGTTTTCTAGGTACATGGTGAGTATTCTGACATGTTCCTGGCATGATCAATGTCTGCTATCTACCTACCTACCCGGGAGCGGGTCTCGTGTTTTCGACATGATTCGGGTACAGTAAGGCTACCACGGCGAAAGGAGTCAGAGGAAGTAGGTAGTGCGGCTACAGACAGCCGACAAGGAAGACTGTTACAATCAATACAGGCAGGAATAAAGAAGACGGGAGCGTGATGAAGCCGGACCAGACAAGTGTAGCTGATAGAACGTGAGATTTTCATCTTGGAGCCAATGACAACTGGGACTGGAAACTTGGAATGTGAAGGGGTATCAATGCTTTTTTTGTTATTCCCGTGTTTTTGAACATACGCTCGACTATCGCTTGCTTGCTTGCTACAAAGTACTGAAAGTAAACCCTGCTCTTTCTGATTCCCGTATTGGCCTTCCTGTCACAGCGTTTTCCCACGCGGCGTTTTCCGTCTCATCCATCTTCAATCCACGCGCGCTGATCCTGATCTCATCTGACGGAACCGTCCCCTTCCTGTGCGGTAATTCTTGGGCTGTTTAGCCATGACACATACTCCTCCGACACTGAATCATCTGTTCTGACGTTCAGCAGCCACCTCACTTCAGTGCCCCCCCTCCGGTTCACCACCGCCAAAAGGATAATTAAACTTCAACAACCCATTCAACCCGCCCACCCAGGAATCATCATCCTGCGCAATCCCATCTGTATCGCCCTTGGAACTAGACCGTATCACGCACGGTACGCCACCCCGCCAGCCGTGCTCGACCGTCTTTTCAAGCCGTTCTCCTTCCACACGGACTTCCATTCCGTGACTGACTGCCACCCGGCGCTTGCCGTCTATGCTTACGGGCAATTCCCGCCCTCTGTTTCTCTTGCTGAGTTTCAGAACGACCTTGGTGTTTAATGGTAAAACCAAAGGCCGGAAGGAGAGCGAGCGGGGGCTGATGGGCGTGATAAGCAGGGATTTTACTAATGGGTGGACTATGCTTCCGCCTGCTGACAACGAGTAGGCAGTGGATCCTGTGGGCGTCGAGATGAGGATACCGTCGGCTACGGCTTCGGTCAGGAAGTGATTGTTGACGTAGATGTCGATTATAGCAAGGTGAGGATGGGCGCCACGGTCGATAGACACTTCGTTGATGGCGTGGAGGTAGGGGATCGGGGCCTTTTTGGTGATTTCGCCAGTGCCTGGGGCAGATACAGGGCTAGGATAGATGATGTCGTCCCCCGGATCGGCTGTGGATGTCGGGAGGAGCTGTTCATTGATATTCCGGCCTTGGGCGTCGTATATGCCTACGCGCAAGCGGTGGCGCAGGAGGATCTTGGAGGCGCGATTCAGGCCCATACATTGGCCGTTGCCACGAACGGTGTCCCAGGCGGGAGATTGCAAGGTGTTGTCGTCCTTGTGGGGATCGGTCAGGTGGGCGTTGGCGGCCTGGCGGGCGGCGACTTGAGTGTGTGGTTCCACCAGGTCCTCGACCGAGACAGAGCAGCCGCTCATGTAGCACTCGCGCCAGGCGCGCTTGTATTCCTGGAACTTCCACTCGCCGAGAAAGCCGAGGGTGCCCATGCTGAACCCAAGAATGGGCGGGACCTGGTGGTGCATGGAGAAGAGGCTGGCAGCGCGCAAGATGGTGCCGTCGCCGCCCATGGTGGTGACGAGGTCGATCTTGTTGGCGAAGAGGGTGGTGGCCTCGGCTGGGGCGGCCGTGTAGATGGGGAAGGGCAGCTGGTCGTGGATGGACTTTGCGACATGGCTTTCGAATACGAGGTTGAGGCCGGGGTAGTTGGTGTAGATGTGTTTGGCGAACTCGGCGGCGGAAACGAGGACATGTGGCGCATGCAGCTTGGGCATGAGCAGGACGTTGCGCGGCGGCTGGGGCCAGATGAGAGACAGCAAGGAAGAAGCCTTTGTCTGTTGGTAATGCGGAACTATGCGATCGGGCAGGGCGGCGATGTCGAGGATCTGTCTGCGGGCGGCAGAGACCGAGAAGTGCCGGACTCCCCCTCGCGGAAGGCGGAAGACGGTCATCCTGGGTGGTTGTTTGGGGGCCATGGCAGCGATGATGGAATGGACGTGGCGATTTCGAGCCAGAAATAAGGGTCTCGACATGGTGACATTGTTTGATGGTGGTGGTGGTCGATATGTAGTGGGGAGAGTACTGATTTATTCGAGTGCCGGTGATGGGCACTATTAGAAATCAAGAAGCCATTTTGGGCAGAAAAGAAGAAATGGAAAAGTTGATGGAGAAGATGTCAGTCAGTCTCCAACTCCCTCCTCCGCTCCGGTCTCCAACCGATTACCTCCAAAAGCCGAACACAGAAAAGGCCGCTATCGGGCCAATGGGATCCCACTCGCATCGCCGTCACTCCAACTGAATGCCGTCATAACGCCAAGCCTTTTTGGGAAGTGGAATCAACTGTGGTCCAAGCTCCCTTTATCGCTTCTTATCGGACTCTTGTTTCCTCCGCATGACTTCCCTTGGGTCCAGTCTTCCTGCATGACACACGGCGGCAGTGACCGTGGCTGGGCTGACGACGACAGCTGAAGCTCAGAACTGAAGTGGAAGGACTTTCGGGGTCGGGCGGCATCTGTCAACAATCCGACCGCCGACGATACAACATCCGATGTTGCACGTTCCTGAATCGATGTCTGTCTGTCTGTCAGAATAGCTTCTCTGCCTTGTCCATACCTACCTGCCTGTTTTCCACATACAACACGTGTATACACAGACTATTCCATATCAAAACCTACCTCTGTTGCCGCCCAGTGTCTCCCATAGTGTTTGTTTCCACCTCTTCTCTGCCTTGTCTGTTTACCTTGCTGTTGTTTCACCTTCATCTCTTCACCATCATCCATCATTCGTTGGTCCCACTGCTGCCGGCTGTTGGTTGCCTACGTAATCTACCGAGGTACCTATTCGACTGGTCATCCCTCCATTGCCTTGCCTTGTTCGTTATCACCGAACAAAGCTGCGACTCAGCCTCCAACAAGCGCCCGCCCGCCCGGCACGCGCGGATCGGGTTTCAACACAACCGCAGCCTACCTACCTACCTCGTCCCTCTTTTTCTTCTTGTATAACTATTTGTCGGTCCTTGGTGACACCCAAACACTGTCGTTCCGGCTTGCTGCCTTTCAACACCGTGGCACATCATCATTATCCGAATCTCGACGTCGACTACCGATCCCTGGACTTGTCTCGATTAACCACACGGTCACCACCTATCATGGGTGACCTCCGTCAGAATGCATCGTATCCGGACATTGCATCCGGCGATGCCTCCACGAACCCCAACCCAGACCAAGCTGGACTGCTCGTACAACCAAATGATGATTCGCCAAAAACGATCCAGAATGCGCATCCATCGGGCAAGGAGAAGCATAACCGCTTAATACAGATTCTTAGGGGTGTTTCGCTGGCCATCTTCTTCACAGCATGTTCTGTTGGGTATGTCCCCCGTGACGGGCTACTATGGATGGACATTCATTAGCTGACTGACATGTAATGCAGAATCGTCGCGACCCAGTTCCTCGGCGCACCACTGTATTGGATCAATCGCGACCTCTACTACACCTACATGGCCCTTACGAAAGAGTCCTTTGGCCTAACCATCACGACTATGACGCAGTGGTGGGGTCCCACGACCATTCGCATCAGCGGCGATGGCTCCGTCGCCGGCCAGATCAAAAAGACCCCCGACGGCCGTGTCGAGTTCAACTTTCCCGAGCGCATGGTCATGATCGCCAACCACCAGATATACACCGACTGGCTCTACCTCTGGTGGGTAGGCTACGCCAACGCGCCCCGCATGCACGGCTACCTCTACATCATCCTTAAAGAGTCGCTCAAGTACCTCCCCATTGTGGGCCAAGGCATGATGTTCTATGGGTTCATCTTCATGGCGCGCAAGATGTCGGTCGATCAGCAGCGACTGGCATACAGACTGGGAAAGCTAAAGACCAAACATACGCATGACGGGAAACAGTATCTCAACCCCATGTGGCTCCTGTTGTTCCCCGAGGGAACCAACTGCACGCAAAACGGAAGGGATAAGTCCAAGAAGTGGGCGGATAAGATGGGAATCAAGGACACGGAGCACGTCCTCCTGCCGCGCAGTACGGGAATGTACTTTTGTCTAAAGGAGTTGAAGGGCACGGTAGACTATGTCTATGACTGCACCGTTGCCTACGAAGGCGTTCCGTAAGTTATCTTCTTTCCTTTTTTTTCTTCTTTTTTTTCCATAATTCTCACTAACTCTGCCTGCTTACCAGCCGCGGCATGTACGGCGACCAATTCTTCACCCTCTCCTCCACCTACTTGCGCGGCCAACCTCCCAAATCCGTCAACTTTTACTGGCGCCGATTCGCAGTAGACGACATCCCGCTCGAAAACCAAGAGGAGTTCGACGTTTGGCTGCGCGAGCGCTGGTACGAAAAGGATGCGCTGATGGAACAGTACCTCACCACCGGCCGCTTCCCGCCTAGTCCGGCAACCAAGGAGGGAGGTCACGAGGGCCATTTGGAGACGGAGGTGCGCGCAAGACATCCACTCGAGTTTTTGAAGATCTTCTCCGTGTTGGGCTGGGTGGGTGTTATGGCGACTACGGCAGTGCGGACGTGGGGGAGGGTGGCGCAGTGGACCTCGTGAGATCCTTAAGGGTGCTCGTTAAAGCCACTGATGATATGGCGAATATGGCATCAAGCATTCATTTTCTCCGATTACGGATCATGAACTGATGATACCCCCGCTTTTTGAATTCCTTTGCATAACTGTTTGTTTTGAGAAGAGGGAATCCTGTTTTTGGCTGGCGTTGGAAATAGTGGGCATAGGATAGGATAGGTGTGTCTGGGAGATTTGATGACGGCGCTGGTTTATTTTGTCTTTTTGGGGGGTTCTGCGCGTGGCTTTTCATACCCCTTCTGTTTACATGTTTAAACTCTTCATTGGTGTCATCTTTTGCATGTTACCCGGCCATACCAGAATAAACCATATACCAAACTGATCTTGTGGTTTTTTTGCCGGAAGGGACATTTGCTCTAATCACACACGGTGCGATAATTCAGGGGATAGACGGAGGACAAGGGAAAAACGCCACAGAAGCCTCAGGTGGTCTGATAATCGAGAGGTATCATGTCTCACCTAACCCATCAACCTGCCCAGCCCAGCCTTACGGGATCTTTTGTATGCCGGACAACGTGGATATTCCCAGCTGATGGCATATGGATTTACTTGGCATTGATCTTGAGCCTTATGGACAAGTTTACATCCAAAAGAGTAAAGCACATTCACGTTGCCTTTGATGTTATTGGGACCGACTGCCGCGCAGCCTGCAACCGAATGTGCCCTGCACCCCACACCTACTCTCTACCCCACATGAAAGGAAAGAACTGAAGCAGGCTGTGTAGCCAGAAGGCACACCTCATGCAAGCAGAAGCAAGCCACCACGGCACAGAAGGAGCTGAGGGCATTCCCAAAGTGATAGGCCGATGGCTGGTTGGGACCCCGTCTGGGCACCACGGGGCGTGCATAGAGGTACCTACGTATAAACCCAGGCCCCCCGAGACTCCAGGCCTTTGGCGCAATCTTCCACTTCTCTTCTGCTCTTCACGATCAACCACCTCTTCCAACTCTTTGGATATTCTCATCTTTGTACCTCTTTACTTGCCTCATCCAAGCATCACGGTTCACTAAATCATATGTCTGATTGGGCATAATACCTTTAGTTTTCAATCCGTCACTTCCCCTTCTCTGGCTCCCACCCTTATTCACCTATCCCACCCCTGGCCAACCAGCCCTATGAAAACCGTGATGGATCGCCGACTGACTGTCTTTTATCGCTGAAGAGAACCGGGGGGGGGGGGGGGGGGGGGGGACCCC
>NW_009799099.1:5544822-5695788 GCF_000213175.1 Neurospora tetrasperma FGSC 2508 | reverse complement strand
CCCCCCCCCCCCCCCCCCACTGTGATTCACCGCTACGCGCCTGCCTAGGTACCATATGGGTGCTGCTGATGTCTTGTCTTGTGGCATTTTGCGAACCAAGCAAAATGAGTTTTAGTTTGGATGGAAATTCTCAAAAGATTGTCATTGTCATTGCCGCGAGTCTCAGTTTGGCGCTGAGTGAGATAGATATTCAGGTACGTACGTAATCATCTGCCCGTCGATCAATGCTAGAGGCTTACGTGTTTAAAAGTTGCTTGGTGATGCTATTCTCGGAGTAGGAAAATCCCGAGCGTCTGCCCGGCCGTGCGAGTCATCCAAGCGGAAGAAGGAAGGGACGGTGAACCCCCATGGGAGGTAGGTAAGGTAGGTAGAGGGCATCATGAACAACGTCCCACTCTCTCTCACCCACACACAACTTTTTTTGTCGGTGAGACATCAACCGACGCGTTCCCTTGGGGCCTCGAACACCCGTCACCCACCTGGAGCGAGCAGTTCCTTATTCCTTCCGCTCTTTTTCCTATCACGCTTCAAGCGAAGCGGTGATCTTTACAGTTATCGTGGCGATCCTGTCTGCTCAAACTCCCAGTGAGAGCTCAAGACTATGTCTTGTTTGCGCTTTTCTGTAACACCCTATTGACTTGGCCAGTTGACCATCAACAGTAAGGATGAAACACGCATTGGTTCATCTCATTCATGTTCTTGGCGAAGAATCATCGGGGTAGTCCCCAGGTCTAGGGCCGAGAAGCAGGTATCTCTAGACATGGGTTCGGGCCGCTCGTCACCGTCTACGGTCAAGAAGAGGGCGCTAGTTGCTCCTGGAGTAGTCCTGGGGCACAATGTCCCCATCCTTGGCTATTCACAGAGAGACAGACAGGAAAAGGTCAACCCCATGGGCATTGATTTGTGCCCAACCGCAAATATTTTTTTTCTTCTTCTTCTTCAACGTTTCCAAAATTCCTTCGGCATAGAATCTTGCCGTGCAGTCCCGCCCGCAGTTGGGGGGTCTTTCTCGCCTCGCCTCCCGTCTAGACTCTCAACGGCCTGGGTTGAGGTGCCTTGCAGTCCTTGCACTAGCCTTTCCTGGGGTTGTCATACACAACCTCTGTGCAGTAGCGGTGCCTGAAAATCTTGTTAGTGAACCTGGTCTCGATTCGATGACTCCCGCCACACCCGCTTGCGGTGAGTGGTAGCTAGAGCCTAGCCTAGCCTAGAAGGCGTCTGCAGACTTTGTTCATGCGTTCCCCCTTTTGGGATTTTCTTTTTGGGTTGGGGGTGGTCGGATTGTTGTATAAGTCATCAACGTCACGGGTCATATAAGAGGCGGTTGGTAGCGCCATGTCGTACACCACAAACTTTTTTTTTCCTGAGAGCTTGTTCTTCAGGCTTCATCGGGTGTTTCGTCTGCCCTTTTTCCTTCTTCTTTGGTTTTCTTTCACGGGTGTGACCTTTTTTTCTTTCTGTGTGGTGTGACTCCGTGTTTGATGTCTGTGACGTTCATGACCTTCTTCCCTTGACGACACGACTTGACGATACCGACCCCTCTGAGACTTTTCGGTTTTTCGAATAGTATCCTTTCTCCACCATAACAGCCTTCGACATACCTTCACCCTCAAAAGCTACGGGTCCTTTCGAACCCGTTAGCTACCCTCCATGAACAACACCATGGAGAAGGATATCACAGACGAGATCGTTATGAGCGATCCCAGCCCAGCTTCAACACCAACGCCGACTCCACTCGAGAAGAAGAACCCCTTGGAAACAATAACACCAGTCTCGGCCAACAGCAGCCTGACAGCCCTCGACCGGGGGGTCGAAGGACAATCCACCGGCGAACCCACGACACTCGTTGTCGCTTTTGCTCCCAATGACCCTGAGAATCCCCATAACTGGTCCAAGGTATTTACTCCTCCTTTTCCTTTTCCTTTCACCTCTTTCTTTTGCCTGTTGTTCCTGCCTCCCAACCCTCCCTTCCTCAAAGGCAACCACTAACAACAAGACCACAAAAAAAGGCCAAAAAACTCCTCATCATCCTCGCCGCAACTCTGGCCTCGACCAACTCGGGCTTCGGCTCCGCCCTCTGCTCCAACCTCAGCCCGCTTCTTGCACTCGAATTCAACTTCCCCACGCCTGGTCCCCAAACCATCCTCCCCACCTCGGTCTACCTGATCGGCTTCATCTTTGGTCCGCTCATCTGCGCCCCCTTGTCGGAAACGTATGGCCGTCGCCCCGTTTTGATCACGGGCTTCTCAATCTTCTTTTTGGCCACATTGGGATGTGCATTGAGTAACTCGTGGGCGCTATTTTTGGTGATGAGGCTGATTGCGGGCACGGCGGGCGCGCCGCCTATCAGCGTGGGTGGAGGCGTGGTGTCGGATGTGTTTGCGGATAAGGTTATGCGGGGGAGGATGATGATGATTTGGAGTGCGAGTTCGTTTGTGGGGCCGCTGGGGGCGCCGATTCTAGGCGGGTTTTTGGGCAGGAGTAAAGGGTGGAGATGGGTTTTTTGGTGAGTCTTTTGTTTTTTTTTGTTTACCAGACGGAGAGCGACAGAGAGGAGAGAGAGAGAGAATGAGAGAGAGAGAGAGGACGACTGCTAACGGGCAGAATAGGTTCGCGTTGATGCTTGCTGGAGTCTCGTTCTGCGCGGTGGCCATGATGCCGGAGACGTTCCATCCTAAACTGCTGAAGATTAGGGCCGAGAAGCTGAATAAGCAGATGGAAGCTGAAGGCAAGGCGAAGGGGGTGAGGTATGTTGCCCCGGTTACTGGCGGGGGTAATGCCGATGGAGAGAAGATGGGTGTTTTGAGGCAGCTTGTGAGTTATCCTGCATACCACCCCTGGTGATTTGATTTACTGGAAAACGTCAAGACTGACAACACACTGTCGACAGAGTATCACGCTCTCGCGACCCATTTTGTTGCTCTGCAACGAGCTCCTTCTCGGCTTGACATGCATGTACCTGGCCTTTGTCTATGCCGTCTTTTACATGATGCTCAAGATCGGCGGCACCATCTGGAGCGGTACCTACCACTTCTCCCCCGGCATCGCCGGCGTGGCCTTTATGACTATGGGCTTGGGAACCATCCTTGCCTGCTTCGTCATCATATGGTACGATTCATATGGTCCCAAGTTTGCGGCTCGCCGTCCTGCCGATCGCAAGTCCGAGTACCTGCGTTTGCCCGTCGCTTGCGTTGGCGGTCCGATCTTTGTGATCAGTCTGCTCTGGCTGGGCTGGACCAGCAGACAGAGTATCCATTGGGCGGTTCCCCTGGTGGCGACGGTGCCGTATGGGTTTGCTTACCACATGATCTTTACTGCCATGATCAACGTAGGTTTTCTTCTTTCCCTTTCTTAGCGTATAGGCTGTGCAGTGGTGCTAACACAAAGGAAACAGTACGTCACAGACGCCTACTCCCCGCTCAACTTTGCCGCCTCGGCCCTCGCAGCGTGCGGTACCACTCGGTCCATCGCCGGTGCCCTGATCCCCTTGGCAATCGATAACATGCTCGCTGCCTTGGGAGTCGCATGGGCCATCACGGTGCTGGCTATCGTCAGTGCCGTTTTGTGTCTGGTGCCATTCGCCTTTATCATCTATGCAGACGCAATCAGGGCTAGAAGTCCTTGCTCTCGATTGGGTGGTCTGACGGCGGAAGACCTCGGGGCGGAGTCGGATGAGGAGGAGGTCGAAGAGGAGGTTGAGGAGGGAGGTAATAGGGAGGATCTGGAGAAGGGAACTGGAGCTGCGCTTAAGCGGGAGAGGACGCAGAAGTCGCAGAGGACTGTGAGGAGTCACAGGAGCAGGATGAGCAGGAGGAGCGGGATGAGCAGGAGGAGTGGAAGGAGTATATTGGAGATGAGCGGTGCGAATGAGGTGGGCATGGGCGAGTTGACGAGGAGTTTGTCTGCTCTTTGAGTAAACGAGGACATGACGGTATACACGCGTGGGTACATGTATGGTTCCGGAAAAGGAGTTTGGGTTTTTTTTTTGTCTTTTCGTCAGCATGGGTTTTGCTGGTTTCATGTCAACTTTTTTTTTTTTTTCAAATCGTTATGATTATACCTAATGTTTTGTCTTGAAGGAAAGAAGAAGAAGAAGAAGAAGAAGAGAAATGAGAAGAAGAAGAAGAGAAATGAGAAGAAGAGTTGATGTCAACACCACCACTAAAAAATGCCGAAAGCCGCCAAGGTAAATAAATATGAACAGAAGCAAGAGAAATTGTTAATTCAGGTCCCAGAATTGGCCAATCATATATGACGCCTTCAACCTTATCGGGCATGTGGGGATTTGTTGATGACGAAGGAAGGGAGGGACCGGGGTGTTACACGAATAATCGGAAGCCCGGCAGGTGGGCACAGGAAATGAGGCCTACGCGGCACTGTCTGAGTGTAATTGTTAGTGCCTTTCATAGTGATACACCGACCACAGTAACAGCAAGTACCTACCTACCTCTAGCCAAGTGGTGCAAGTGGAAGTTCTCGTGCTCGTTCTGTGCAGGTTGTTTGATGCTCGGAAACCAATCAGAATGCGACCCGGGACAGCCCATCAATGCCAGCGAGAATCCGGACATGGCAGAGCTCAGCCAAGGCGGGCCTGAATTGGCGGGCGGGGCTGAGCGGGTTTTGTTCGCTCGCTGGAGCTTGGTTCCGACATGCCCGCGCCCTCCCGCCCGCCGTGATGGTTCAGGTTCAGTTCTCGGTTCCCACGTCAGCAGCTCCGCCAATTTAATTGAAATTCATTCTTTTCGGTGTTTTTCGTCGATTCTTCATCCCTTTCGGACGCGCCTCCCTTTCGTTCCGCCTCTCCAACAACTCATCCACCGGTTGTCGATTCCGTCCGTGTCCCAAACGTTCGTGTATGATAGTAACAGCACATTAGCTTGTGCTGGGCTGGGCTGTCATTGTTGTCGCATTACTGTACTGTATAGAGTACCTACCTTGATACTACCGTGTCGTCCCATCCCAAGAGTTACGAAACACGGACTGCCTCGTCCGATCTCGACCAACGAACTACTACTGATTTGCGACCGACCGACCATTACGCCACTGTTGCGCAAGGTACAGCGTTTCACACAACAAAATCCGAAACACGCGCCATGACTCTCGGCAACAACCCGGCCGACGGCGGCGGCGGCTGCGGCTCTTCTTCTTCTTCGTCGTTGTCGTTCAAAGTACCTCGAGTTCCCTCCTCCGCCATCACAACAACGGCAGCTACAGCAGTTCTGGCCGCTGCATTCATCCCGATGGCGTCCGGTCACGACCACCACGAAGATCAGATCCCCGAGGGCGCGACCATCTCGGTCGAGCCTCTCGATACGACACTATGGCTTCACATCTTTCTGCAGACGTTTGTCTTTGGTATCCTGTTTCCCACGGGCATGGTGTTGGGGGTAGGCATTCCAGGAACATACCTAGAAATGGAGCGGAACAAAAGCTAACGGGGAGACCCAACAGATCGTCAAAAGCCGCTGGCACGTCCCTCTCCAAGTCCTCGCGACCGCCCTCGCCCTCCTCGGATACGCACTCGGCCACCTGCACAAGGGCAGACAATTCGTCTCCAACAATGTCCACGCCAGCTTCGCCAACATTTTGTTTCTTATGATGCTCGCCCAGGTCGTCCTCGGCGTCTACCTGAAGCTGCACCTCGAAAAGGGCTTCCAAGGCCGCATCCGCCCCTTCTTCCGCATCCTCCACAGCATCAACGGCAAGGCCTTCCCTCTCGCCGCCTGGGTCCAGATGGTGTTTGGCGGAATCACCGCTCTCGGCTTCTGCCAGGGCGACCACCTCGGCCAGTGTCTCGCCCACTTTATCATGGGCAGCGCCTTTATCGCCTACGGTGTTCTCTTAACTATCGTTCTTTTGGTCGGTCAACTATGGTTGCGCCGCACCGGCCGTAGCCAGGAATTCTTCGACAGCGCCGTCATTGCCGCCTGGGGTTGCGTCAACACTTTCACCGAACACCGCTGGGGCACGGCCTGGGTCCGCAACGATTGGCAGCACACTACGATGGGTGTGATTTGGTGGGCTGCTGGTCTGGCTGGTATTTGGCTGAGCAAGAACCGGGACGGCACGCCCAAACGTAACTTTATCCCGGGCTTTGTTTTGTTGATGACGGGCTGGGCCATGTCTGCGCACCCGCAGGAACTCATGATTAGCGCCATGACGCACAAGATGTTTGGGTATAGTCTTATGGGCGCCGGTCTGACGCGGATCATTGAGATTTCGTTTATTCTCAAGGATAAGCCGGCTGTGTCGGACCAGGGCTACGAGACGCACAGTTTTCAATATGTTCCTGTTTTTGTGAGTTTTCCCTTTCACTCCCTTCTTACCAATGAAGGAGATGCTAATACGTGCCACGCAGCTCCTCTACGCATCCGGCTTCCTCTTCATGAGCGCCACCGAAGAGCAAATGGCTCTCATCGCCGGTTCGGGAATCGACCACGTCGCTTACGTCCTCATCATTTATTCTATGGCGTTCATCCTCTTCCTTTTCGTCAACATCCTCATCCATCTGTACGACCGCGGTGCCAATGCCGGTAGCCTCAACAAGAGTACCTCTACGCATGGAAACGGCGCGATCCGGTTGAATGGACGGGCTACTAGCGCTACCACCAACACCCAGACTCAGCAGCAGTTGCGTGATGCAGGCGAGTTTGAGTTGGAGGGGTTGATGAGTGATGAGGAAGATGATGATGAGGTTGCGGCGAGGAGGAATTTGTTGAAGAATGAAAGGGATGAGGTGGGGATTGCTAGTCCTGGTACGGCGGCGAGGAGGTAGTGCCCGGTTGGGGATAGGAAAACTGGGAAAAATGGGGGATATGTAATGGTGGGGGGATGGCAGGTAATGGAGATTATTCTATACATATGTGCATTATTACTGGGTTGGTTGGGTGGGATAGGAGTTTAGGTTTTGTTGTTGTTGTTTGTTGGAGGCGGCTCGGCTCGGCTGGCTGACTGGCTTCTTGGAGATTCGGACAAGGAGGTCTGGTCTGGTGTTGGTGAGCAGTTTTTTTGGTGATACAAAAATGAAGGTAACGGGTGATACACGATGTTCGTCTCGAATTCATTCCGCATTCTCCCTGTTGTGAATTTGTTGTGCAAAATGGATGTACGGATGGTGTGTACTACGGAATGCAGGTTACATGTTTCACGAGCTTTGTACTTCTATATTTCCTTATACCTAGGATAAAAGGGAGGTTCACACTTTCGTACTGAATTATCATAGGGCCGGGATTGGTTCGTTGTGTGACGACGCCGACATTGATGTCGCCCGCGCTGACTGAGTCTGGAGTGTCTGACGGGTAATCACGGCTTAGGTACCCGTCTTCAGAACGGTATGAATCAAACTATCTGTTCAACTTCTTTATGATGGCCTAGGGGTATGTCTTTCTATGTCGCCAGGTCTATAATACTTGGAGGCTAGGATCTTGGTGGGAAAAAAAAAAGTCAGTAAGCACTTGAACCCGAGAAGGGGGGGATGCGAGGGCCGAGAGCTAAGGCTAAGGGCATAAAGGGAGGAGTCGATATGAAACTCTCCTACGGGCATTTTAGTTTCTTATCGTATGTATGCCGAACACAGCCTAGCTCGTTCCAAACAAAATTATTAAGACCTTTGATAGGCAATATCCCTTGGGTATACTCTTACTACGCGTCCAAGCGTCTCTACTACATCTTTATGCTTGATTTCTGGGCTTGTTCCTAGATTGAAATATCCTTAAAGAAATCTAGTCGAGATCTTTTCGAATTGTTGTAATCCCTAGCACTGTCTTGCAATGGCCTTTCGCAACTACAACGAGCAGTAGGTATTGGACTGCAGCAAAGGTCTCCATCATTTTTGTTTGTCATGGACAAGCATAGGTACTTACTTGTGTTGTAATGTTGATGTAGATCATGTGCTTGTGCGGAAGATCCGAAGCAAAGGAATGCAGTTGTAGTATGGAGACCAAGAGAAGTTAATGTTTAAGTTCGATAATTTCGGGTTGAGTTGGTTGTATGTATGCCGTATCGGTGAATCGGTCAATCGGTGAATCGGTAACCGGCGCAACACTTAGCGTGCATAGTGTTGGCCTTCCAAATTAGACGCCCACATCAAGCGCTCAGCTTAGTGAGTAAGCTACCCTTCCATGTAGTCATACCGTTGGTGTAGAGTACGAATTGATCTATTTTATCCAATCAACATGAACTCAACCATCCTGCACCTTGAAGCTCTGTAGAACATACCACCAACAAACTGTGAGAGGTCGGATTCTTCTCTGTGGGTATATAGGCTGGGTTTTGGAAACATTACTTCAACAATAAGCACTTGTCACTTTGGCGGAGTGGTTAACGCGCAGCCCTGCTATTACTTAATACTAGGCTGTGTCTTCGGACGCGCAGGTTCGAATCCTGCAGGTGACGTCATGTTTTTTTTAGTTTTTTTTTTGCTGTTCTTGACGTCTAAATGATTCCTTTTTGTTGTTCTTGATGTCTTTCTTTTTATTTCGGTTGAATTGGGCGTGAATGGTGGTTTTTTTTGGTTCATGTTGGTGGTTTGGCACTCAAGTTTGCAGATGTCTGGTACAAAACAAGCAAGTGCATTCCTTCCTGCCTTGAGCGTGCAAAGTACCAAAGTAAGCAAGTGCGTTCACTTCGCTCCTTCCCAGGTGACGGTACTTTTCTCGCTGTCGGAATACTACCAACGAATCTGGAATGGCGCATTCCGACTGTTTTCGTCCTTCTTTTGTCTTTTCGGTTCGTGTTCGCGGTATCGGATTGTACGCTGGTGGTGATGCGCTCGTTCACGGTCTGTCCCTTTCGTTGCTTTGTCCATGTTCGTTTCGGATTCAATGTTGATACTGTTCGCTATCATTTGGTTATCACCATACATGGACGATAATCCATTTAGATTTCCTGCTTTTGTCAATATCTTGTACCAGATCGAACTTCACCGCGACCACAATCCAGGTGTCACTTTGGTAAGAAACTGCACATGACAGTGGAAGTCTAGAACCACACCTCCAATGATTTTCGTTTATCGTACCTCCATTCAATCCGTCTTGTGCTACCTGCAACATTGTCTGCCTGGGACTTGCGGTTCTCATCATCAAGACAAAGGTGCACATCAAAGTCCGGGGTCCCTTGAGAAACAAAAAAGCAAAACGAACATCTCCCAGCATCGCCAACTTAGGAAGAACAAAACAACACAAAGCAAAAAGAAGAAAAAGATTGGACTAACCGCGGATTGAACGCGGGACCGTCTGTATTTTCAATGAAGGCATTGCAAAACAGAAATCATACCACTAGACCATTAGCCCATACGTTAATAGTAGTGTTGAGAAGGTGAGCCTATATGGGGCTAATGCATGCTGACTCCGCTTTGGATGCACTCAGATATCGCGGCAACAACCACATGATAAGAGGTGTCAGTTAAAGAATGATCAACAACTTCAATGATAGTAGTTGTCAAAACTGCTAAAAAAAAGTCCATCTCACACAAACAATCCTTGGTCACGACACCAAGCACCATTGATTCCGAAAGCATCGCATTTTGTCTATCATGTCCTAATCATTCATTACGGGGAAAGTCGGTTGGCTGACGAAGCGAATCCACCTAACCAACGAGTGTCCATTCATTATCATCACCCTTTACCTCGTCTTGGCAATCATTTCCTCAGGCTTCATGCCCCGTCCCTCCGTCAACACACCCGCCTTCCTCAAAATGTTCACAGTCTTGTCAATCACCGCCTGATCAACACCCTGTACCTGCTTGGGGAACTTGACCGTCTTCAACCACTCCCGCGCGTCCTCCTCCGAGTAATCGAGCTCCGTGCTGATATACTTGACGGCCTCATCCTGGTGCTCCTCAAAGTGCTTGATACCCTCGTTAATCTTCTCCATGGCCTCCTCGACGCGCTCGTCTAGCTTCTTTTGCTCGTCAAACAGCTTGGTAGAAGCGACGATCTTCCAGCTGCTCCAGGGCGTGTAAATCTCGCCCACGCGTCTGATCTCGCCCGAGTCATAGTACTTCTTGCTGGTAAAGTGCTCCCACATGAAGAAATCCGCCTCCCCGGAATTGACCGCGTCCCGCAGGTTCTTGAACGTGTTGAGCACCACAAAGTCGCTGAACGGGGAAGCCGTCTCCATGTCCGTGCCCACCGCCGTCGTCGGCACCAGCCAGTCGCGCTGGTCAGCCAGCACGTACCCCATCACGTAACTGCCCGATCCGATCCTCGACACACCAATCTTGCCGCCCTTGAGCGAGTCGACCGACTGGATCTCGGGACGGTCCGCGCCCGTCGAAATGGCCCAGCACAGAGGGGTCTCGACGTAGGTGCCGACCAGACGGTAGCCGCCGTCGGTGCCGAAAGAGGCGTCCTGGGTGGTGGAGGGGTCCTTGCCGAGTCCGGCGACCCAGCCTTCGGTCAGGCCGACGGCGACGTCGATCTCGCCCGAGCGCAGAGAGGTGATCATGTGCCCGGTGCCGGAGGGGAAGGGGATGAGTTCGGCGGAGAGACCATAGTGCTTTTGGGCAAAGTGGATGGGGGTGGAGAAGTGCTCGGGCACGAAGCCGATTTTGAGCGGGGTGGCGGCGGACATGATGATGGTTGTTGTTGAGAGGGTTCTGACTTGATGGTGGTTGCTATTTACGCGGAACGGCTTGAATGGTGATGTCAATGTCGCTGGTGGTGACAGGCGCAGTGAGATTGCCTCTGTTGGTTTAAAAAGGTACTGCTGAAAATGACGCAATGCGGGGCGCATAAAGGATGGTGGTGACACTGATGTAATGGAAAGAATTCCTCTTTCTGAAAAATCGAATGAAAATTGTTTTTATTTGGTTGCTTTCGGGAATAAGATGAAGGAAATCCGGCAGTCTTGTTCCGGATCGACAGCAGTCTCCGGCAGTTTGGCGTGTTACAGACTTACAGGCGGTCCGTTTGCCCCGCTTGCCCCGCGCGGGCCCCGGCGGCCACTGAAGACCTGACGGAAGGAATGAAACATTCGGGAGACCGCCCGGTGGGTCCACCGTCCCCCGGGCCCGCCATATGTTCGTCCGCCGTTCGGGCGATCACAGTGGCGGGGCAGAGCTTGTTAGCAATAATCGTTAAGGTTGGGTG
This sequence comes from Neurospora tetrasperma FGSC 2508, assembly GCF_000213175.1. Lineage (NCBI taxonomy): Eukaryota > Fungi > Ascomycota > Sordariomycetes > Sordariales > Sordariaceae > Neurospora > Neurospora tetrasperma. The sequence goes on along the minus strand of NW_009799099.1, from coordinate 5,684,698 downwards.
CTGAAAGTGGTGCGAATGGACATCGGACGAATGCTTCCCGTTTGCGACCTTTCATCCAATCCACGACATCACGTCATTGGGAATCTTTCCGTTTTCTTCTTTGAAACGAAACCAATCGTCATGCTATCAACTTCTCAAAATGCCCATGTACAAGTTCTGGGTTGCTTTGTTACACGAAATTTCTAGACCCGACCACCCCTCTATCCTGTGATATGCGACCGCCCCCCTACGCATACTTGGGCGCATTCTGCGGCGAGAATGGGTTGCCCTTGAAGAATCCTTCCGGAAGCTCAAACTTGGCATCCGCAGACCCCCGAAGCAGCTGGATTGTGGTGTCGACAATATCGTGGCCCCAGTTGTACTCGGCGAACTTGGCCTGGGAATCTGTGTGGTGGACTCAACGTCAGCATCCTATCTTCAAGGTACCATATCTTGCAATGCGAACATACCCAAAGGAACGCTGACGTATTGTGCCACCTCTCTAGCCACTCTTTCAGCTTGGTCCACTCCGGCGTTACTCATCACCTGAATAGCGCTCGCCCTGTGTCTCCTGGCCTTCTCAAAGATGGCCAGCCTCTCCTGGATATCCTCAGATGTGGCACCACTTAACGAGATGCCAAGGGCAATGCCGTCTTCAATACCCTGTGCGCCTCCTTGGCCTTGGTGCGGCAACATGGGATGGGCCGCGTCTCCAATGATGACCATCTTGCCTTTGGTCCATGTGGGCACGGGGCCACGATAGAGGAGAGGCCACCGCTTTACTTCGCTCGCTTTGCTGCACCACGGAACATCGCGTTAGCAATACAACATCGGAGGAAAAAGAGGGTGATGACATACTTCAGTACGGCGTGGAGGGAGGGATGGAAATCGGCAAAGGACTTGAGCAAGTGGGACTTATCGACAGGTGTTTGCCAATCCTCCTTGGTGGCGCCTTCCAACTCATCATCGTGGAACATGCCAACACAGTTCCAAACCTCACCACCACGGCATGGATACGCGATGAAGCGATTGCCGAACTTGCTAGCGGTATAGATCCTCATAAGTCCCTCGCTCTCGCCATTCTTGTTCCACCACGCAGTCTCCTCGTCGGCATCTAGGTCAACAGCCGGGATGAGGAAGCGGTAACATCCATTGTAGAGCGATTGAGGCTCTGGCTTGTTGGCATATCCAAGGATGGTCTCAACAGCAATGGAATGGACACCATCTGCCGCAACGACAAGGTCCGCCTTCTTCACAAGGCCCGAGCTAAGGGTGATGGATGGCTCCTCTGGGTTCTATAGAGGCAATTGGTTAGCATAAGGCTACTATTTCTCAGCCCGTGTCTCGGTGACTTCTCGCTACCGTGCCCGGCATGACGATCTTGCGTGGACGGAAGAGTAAGGGGCCGGCTGTTTCATCTCCACATATAGGATATCACCCACATAAGCGACAACCTGCACGCCCAAGCTCAACTCGACAGGCTTTCCCGGACCCTCAAGGCCCATCGCCAGCTTCTTCAAAGACTCATGCAAGTCAACTCGGTGGGCAAAGTACAGAGGACCGCCATACACCTTGGGAACCCAGTCACCGAGTGGGGTGAAGTCAAACTGCTGAAGAGTGGCTCCGGATCCAATGGCGATGCCGGTGGACGCAACGAACTTGTTCTCCACAGGATCCAAGCCCCATGCCACGAGGGAACGGTTGGCATTTGGAGGCACATGAATGGCGGCGCCAACCTCATTGTTGAGCTCTGATCGCTCAAAGATGCGAACGTTGTGGCCCGCCCGGCGAAGCGAGATGCCGGCAGCCAGCCCTGCGATGCCCGCTCCAACGATGATTACATCGAGGGACTGGTCTTGAGTGAGGGCAGGCATGATGATGGCAGTATGAGAGTGAAACGAATATGGGAATGCAACCGATGCTCAGAAAGTACTCATGCAATGAGACTGACAGGAGGATCAGCACAAGACAGAACTTGGTAAGGAAGATACAGTAACACAGAGGATCAAAAGCAGCCTTCCTGGCCCACGGCGCGTTCCCAATAAGAAGGCTGAAGAAAGACACCACGCGGACGGTACCATGCAAGGTCTTGACCCCTGACCCAAGGATTACGAACTGTCTCGGCCTTCACCATCCGATAGTGGAATCTCTACTATCACTGCAACGCAGCATGGCGGAAGCTTTCGATACAACCCGTGATATGATTGTATATATACCTCGGCAGGAATGTTGAGACAAGCTATGTCTTACAGTAGACACCCCTGCTTCGACATCTAAGGAATCCGACTAGCTATTTCCTTGCATTTCAAGGGATTCAAGTGAATCTTGCAAGAGAGGGGAAGGTGCACAGACCCGCCGATCAACTTTGCCCATTACTGTGTATAATCGCGAGCTGGCTACTAAAAAAGCGGAGTAATTCCGCGTCTATCATTTTGGCCATGATCTGGAATCAGAGGCTTTGAAATCGGAGTAACTGAGAAACAACAAAAGGATATCACCAGCTATCTCACGGCAGAAATCAGCCAGTGAAATGGAGATTGAAAGGACGGACCCAGGAAACATACAGAAGACACCGGCGTGGAACAACTGTTGCATTGCAACATGTGTCCCGCGGTACCAAAGATTGCGTTGCGTTGACCATCTGAAAGAAGCAATGGAATCGTATGAGACTTGCCTCGGAGAGTTACGCTATCTCGGCCCTTGATCCCCATATATTTTTCTTCTTGCCAACAGCAAGGGGTCAAGTTTGGTTGGAGCACACCTTCCAGGCCAAGACATGGAACCCAAGGGAGAATCGCGAACCACAAGCATGTTGACATTGATTGGCAGGATCACTTCAGTCTGTCTACGTATGTTAGCCCGACGCCGCAGAGCACTCGATATCTTTCTTATTACATTATTTGGGCCTCTTTTTCGCATTATCTATCTAATGCTCGATACGTAGTCGTCGTGATATGGCGTCGTCACTCGACGTTTCTGGGTTTAGACAAGCTTCAACAATGCTGGGGCTAAAACACCCGTCATTCCAGCTGGAATTGGGCAAAAAGAAAAGAAAAAATCCTATAACAAATGCGAGGGGGGAAAGGATGATACATCACTGGTTACCAAGGGGATGAATGTGGCAAGAGACATTGATATCAAGTACCTACCTAGGTACAGACAGGGGAGAGACAGTTGCGCTTTGACCCCTCCGGCCGAGCTTCCACTTATGCCGCTGGGCTGTAACGTCAACTTGCTAGGGGTGCTCGGTGCTCGAGCCCTCCCACAAGACCCCAAAACCCCCGGAAGAGCATCAGTGGATTCGCTGGAGGATTGGCCGCTAGCGGAGAAAGGTCGCTAGCGAGCCGTTCCGGAGGGGACCAGGGCATCGTTGATGTGGGTGGTGGGGGGACATCGACATATTGAGAATGTCACCACCGAAAAGAAAGATGACTGGTGAGTGCGAATTTCTTCACTTGCCCATACAACTCATGGATTTCGACACGGTATGAACAGCGCTGGAACGTCAACCCTCGGAAATCGTACGCTTTTTGGCTTTCTCTTTGATAATGGTAAATACCCAGAGTTGAACCAAGCTTCGCAAGCGGTTGTCACCGGAAAAGGGTCTCGTCTTCTTGTTCCAAAAGACCGAGGAACCCAACTGACGTGCCATCAAAAGGAAAGGCCAACAAATGTCTCTGCTTTTTCCTCCAATTCCTGGCCTGACAAGGTAAACTGACAGCCAGCTACGGCGTTCACTCACCTAGCCCAGATCAAGCTAGGCCCTAGCTGATGACACTTGACATGTCGATGGTGTCACTGTCCTTCTCCCAGGCTGTCCCTCCTCCTTCTCCGCATTGATAGTTGCCCCTGGCCCTTGAAACCTCTCACACCCATGGGTCCCAGCCGTTCTCTTCCTGACCCTCGGCTTTCCAGAGGAACGAATAAAATGCCCCGTCCTCTCCGCCTATTGTCCTTGTCGTTACGATCCCCTTGTCTTTCCCAACGTCACGCATCTTTGCAATTTCGCCTGTTTACCCCACCGTATCCTGCTGTCCGTCTTAGTGGACTGGCCTGGACTTTAGCGTCCGCGAATAGCGGCTTGGGAAGACCTGTAAATGTCGCATCTGTCATGTAACGGTAACTATGGTAATTTTGGCGTTACCACCGGTGACAGATGGCCTTGTACGGGCTGGACACTCGATAAGATTATCTTCTTCAAGCGCACTACTATTTCTTCGATATTATGGCAGGGTCTCCTATCCCCCGTTCTTCATCAGAGACGCATTAACTTGTTCCCCCGCTGTTATTGGCCTCGCGGCTCAGGCCTAGAACGAAGCTACCACGGGGGCTGGGCAATATCATGTAGCGTTGTGTGGCCGCATAGTCCTTGGTAAGGAGCAATTACATAGGCAGATTTTTGGTGGCTGGACTCCGGCCTCAGTATTCTTGGTCTTTCAGAGTATGGACCAGGTGGCGGACGTTGCAGAAACGCAAATTTTTGTCTTTGACACCCATATGAACATACATATCCCTTTCGGCATCTTCGTATCTGCCGGCTGTTCTTCCGTCTTGGTACTTCACATCAGACACTTCTCTTCTCCCTTTTCTGTCTGTGTCTCTTATGCAACCTCTCGGATAAGAAAGTGTTCTTCACCTTACACCTTTCACTTCTCCCACCTTCCATTGTCTACGAGTCTGAGAATTCCCACTGCCGTTACACTCATCCAACTGTTCCTGACACTCGACATAATTCCATCCAGCACAAGCAGTTGAGTCGAGAAGGAAAATATGGCAGACACGGCAAGGGAGGCTGGATCTTCCCCAGGCATTGCTTCCCAGCATGACCAGCACCCGGAGAAGGGCACGGCTCAATCATCACAGACTGCGGCTTCCGATACCTCGTCCTCACGGAGCGAACCTAGGCCGCACCTTCACGCAAAGACCTTTTTGGCTGTCTTTGCCATTTGTGTTATCTACTTTGTCCAGATCTACAATGTCGTCGGGAGTGGAGCTGTAAGTGCCGATCCCCATCTCCCTTGTCCTGAGACATCTCGTCATGCAAGTTCCAGTGCACTGACCTCAGTCTGTCGCAATACAGCAAACGAACACTATCGCCATCACACTCGGTAATGGAAGCACGGCTGACGGAGTATGGCTCTCGTCGTCGATTGCCATTGGCACGGCCGTGCTGAGTCCCATCTTCTCCCAGGCAGCTGACTACTGGGGTCGTCGCTGGTTCTTGGTTCTTTCTACCTTTATTGGTGCCGTTGGCTCCATCATCGTGGCCCGGGCCACCTCGATGAACATGGCCATTGCCGGCTTGGCCATTACTTCCATCAGCTACGGCGCTCAGCCCCTTCTGCACGCCGTGTCCTCCGAGGTCCTTCCGCGCCGCTACCGCTCATGGGGCCAAGCCGCTGACCTCATCGCCAACGGCCTCGGTGGTATCACTGCCCTGCTTTGCTCCGGCGCTTTCTCCCGTACTTCCAACGTCCCCTCCGAGGGTTTCCGGAAGTTCTGGTACCTCGGCACCGGTCTCTTCGTTCTCGCCACCGTTCTGTGCTTCGTCTTCTACAACCCTCCTCAAACCGAGCGGGAGCGATCCTTTTCCTTCTCCGAGAAGCTCGGCAAGCTCGACTGGGTCGGCTACTTCCTCCTCACCTCTGGCATTGTCCTCTTCTGCATTGGCCTCTCCTGGTCCGAGAACCCGTTCCCATGGTCGAACGCGCACGTGTCCGCCACCTTTGGCGTCGGCATGGCTCTCATCATTGCCCTGGCCGTCTACGAGACCTTTTTCAAAAAGGACGGCATGTTCCACCACGGCCTGTTCAAGAGCCGCAACTTCCCCATTGCGCTCGTCTGCCTCTTTTGCGAGGGTCTCGCCTTTTTCAGCGCCAACAACTACTTTGCCTTCCAAGTCGGCATCCTCTACGAGACGGACGCCCTGCTTGTCGCCACTCGCTACTCCATCGCCATCATTGTCTCCATCTTCTCCGCCGCCGCCGCCGGCATGTACTGCGCCCATTACAAGCGCGTGCGCTGGATCACGGTCGCTTCCTTTTGCATCTTTACCGCCTTTTTTGCTTGCATGGCCACTTCGGGTGTGGGTTTCGACACCGAGGTCTGGGGATACCCCGTCCTGCTCGGTACCGCCCTCGGCATGTCGCTCTGCGTTCTAGTCACCATTGCACAACTATCCACCCCGCCTGAACTCATCGCGATCGCCACGGGGCTGGTCATTGGTCTCCGCTCGCTCGGCGGGTCTGTTGGCCTGGCTATCTACAACGCCCTTCTCAATGGCGCCTTGAATCACTTGGGGGATAACATTGCTCAGGCCGTGCTGCCCCTTGGCTTGCCGCCGCAGTCGGTTGGACCGTTGATCGGTGCCCTGGCGGATCACCATGAGGAGCTGATCCCCAAGATTGAGGGTGTGACGCCGCAGATTATCGAGGCGGGCGTGTATGCGCTCAAGGAGACGTTTGCGACGGGGTTCAGGAGGGTGTGGACGGCGGCGAGCTGCTTTGTGGCGGTGGCGGCCATCGCGGCGTGTTTCTTGAAGGAGGAGGGCAAGGAGTTTACGATGCGGATTGATAATCCGATTGAGAAGGAGGAGGAGTTGTATTCTGATGTGGAGAGGGCGCACGCTTAGGTCATGAACATGAATTGGAGGATTTACGGTGTGGTGATGGATGCTGCCTAGAGGTTCCTACCTAGGTACGTACATCACGAGTGACGGGGATGAGTTGACGAGTTGGTGTTTAAGTTGCTTGGGTGTTCAAAAAAGCCATGTGGACATGACGAGAAAGCTTAGATCTTTGGGATACCCCTTTTTTGTCGATCGTTCAAACGCCCACGCAAAATTGTTTCGCATGCGATGGTTTTTTTCTTTATTATTCTTTATACGACCTTTCTTAATCTGATACTATAGACATAGATCAATAACAACATTGGTTCAGGACTTGTATCGTTTAGTCCGCTCAGCTCATGTGGGTTGGTCTACCTGTGCAAACTTGTTTCTATACAATACTCCCGTCCATTGCACCAAATTTCTCCCAGGTACTGTCAACATGGAAACTCTGAATGGCATGCCCTGGTTTCTATTTCTCGTGCATCGGCTTGTTCCATTTCTCGCCACCTCGGTGTTCAGTTGCAATAATGCCATGGGAAGAAACGAAGATATTGAAAAAATAGAAGGCCTTACAAACCTACCCCTAAGGTAGGTACCTACTACTGTCACAAGTCTCAGCTGAACAAAATCCACGTGGCAAGGCCCTGTTAAGAGGTAGCGACTTTCTTTTTCTTTCTTTCTTTTTACTTTTATCTTTTTCTTATTTCTAATCTTTTTCTTTCAATTTCCTTTTTCTTCTTTTCCAGCGCATTCAGGTTCTCTATCTACCTAGCTTACCAGTCTGTCGGATCCGAATGTGAATCTCTTTTCTTTTTCTGTAGGTAGGGCGAGGCAATGCTCTGTCGAACGATGGGGTTGCCCTGGTTGAGCTGCCTGGAGTCCATTGACGGGCCATTGGGAAGGTTGATGGAACAACACCCGGCCGTCTGAGACTTGATATAGTCCCGGTCGGGGCGCATGAGAATCAAGACTTCCAGCATTCAGCATCGGTCTTGTTCTGAAAAAAAAAACCAACAAAAACAAAGATCATCCAGGAAGAGCGTTCTGTCCATGGAATCAAGGCTGCTCCTCCATTGATTCCCAAACTCCCGTTCCTAACAACGTCACGGACCAAACCGACCTCATCAGTCTCAAGAAAATAGAGGCTCGATAACGCACACGTGGAGATGGTGGCGTCAAATATTTTCCAGCTTCCTCTTTTTCACAATACCCTTCTCCACCTCGCGTATGTCCCTTGCGTTACATCCTCTGCCGCGTTTATCCTTTTCTCTTGCATTCGCTATCTGCGAAATCGTAAGTTGTCATGCTTTAGCGAGACGCATTGGCAAGGACGCAAAAGGAAGGGTAGGTAAAGAACACGGAAACGGGAGAGGAAGCGAGCACGGCGATAAAGTTCTGATGGCTCGTCGTCTAAGTCTAGACGCCGACGGATCCCTACCGAGGGTCACTTTCCCAGTGTGGGTGGGATTACAGGGTCGCCTATACCTTGCAGCGAACAACGGAAGGGCATGCCGTCTCGTACATAGTGTAGAGGTATGGGACGTGGTTGGCTGGTTGTTGAAAGAAAGGGTTGGTACCGAGTGTTACGGTTCGTTACCAAGACGTAACGTAATGACGGTACATTGATACAGACTGTAACGCCGTATGTTCGCTACCGGATTCTGACTTCTTGTCTTTCGGGGACACTTCCTCATCTTGCACATTCGTTGAGCCAAGATTGCTACGGCAATAAAAGGCAGGTACATTTCTAGGACCAAGACGAAAAAGATCTTTTTGATCCTTGAAACGGGAGATTTCGCATCATGGAGCGGGCCGAGGTGGAAGTCTGGTTCGTTGGTTGTCAGCCAACATGTTGAATTGTTAGTGCATCCTGTGATTTGCACTGCACGGACGGACACAGACACTAACAAAACAGAACTGAGAGAAAACACGGTGGCGCTTTCACACCTTCCTCGGCATTTACAACGCCGTCACGATCCTTGCGATTGCCGTCAATGGTGTCACACGTTACGGCAGTCACCATTCACCACATTGAACTTCCATCTTGTCGGGACGGTGGCCGCAAAGCTATCAAGGTTCCCTTGAAGCGAACGTCGACTTTAGCTGTCACTTTTCTTTTTCTCCCCCTCCCCCGCCTCGTTAGGGGCAGGCACCCTTTCCCTTCCATGATCAACGTGATCGGAGCGAGGGCCTGAGCGAGACAGGGACTTTTCGTGACCACCACCAACCACTCGACTAGTCGATCATATGTTCAATATTCCCAAACATACCCCAGAAGATCGGCCATTGTCTGGATCTATCGTCGGCAACGATGCCTGTGCTCAATCACATAGGGTATCCATGGCGTACTCGATTCGGGCATGCTTCTTCCTCTAATTGGCTACCTCGGCCGTCGTCCTCACTTGCGAATCACTTTCCTGTTCAAGCGTCAATACCAGAGCCTCGACATTGCGCATCATTTCTCACTATCGATAGGTCGTTCGGATATGACGACAAAGTTGAGACTTGATCGAATTCACATTGGTGATGGGTTAACAATGAATGAATGGCCTTGCTTCTCTTGAGGTTCTAGAGCTCTGTCCTCTACATTGTCCATCGAGATCCCGCTGAAGAATTGCTTCTGATGAGCTCACCTTGAGCTTGGCTATCTCGGCCGTCAAAGCAATTTTTTACCTTGCCTTCAGCTGAGGAGAACGAGAACTACAAGGGCAGGCGAAACACGTGCGTCGGAAGGATCATGAAGCTTGCCAAGTACGGATCCTAACATTCTGGAGTTCTGTCTGCGTGAGCTCAACCGATTCTCATGCTTCGTGGTCCTCGCCCATTTCTTGTTACCACTCATTCCGAAACAATGGTCCATAGGTACTAGCCATCTTCACCCCTTCTCTTATCTTCCTCTCCCCGCAATGGATCTTGCTTCTTCACGTCAAGTGACAGCGGAGATCGTTGGCTCTCGCAAGCACCAAGGGTCTTAGCACATGGTGAAATCCAGGAACAGACTCGCAATGGAACCCACGTGTATTGTCTATCTCCACATGGTCCATTTGCTCTTACTCCGAACCCATCCTTATTGTCCCTGACAAGACCTGACAATGCATCCTCGCTTGGACTCCCATTTCCCAAACAAGTAATGTCTTCGTGCTCTGCAAGCACACAATAGTTTGCCGGACCAAAAAAATGTATCATATCCGTTGTGCTGGAGCTGGAAATAAGACTATCATCCCTTGCTTCAAACCATCCTCCCTGCAAAGACCAATCTGGTTCATCGCGCCCAGACACGCAGCAGTCTACTATCGAAACAGAACCCTCAAGGATCTGATTGGCGAAGGGTAAATCGGGAATGATGGCCGGGACTATGTACGTAACTCGGCGCCCCAAGCCCTCAACCCAAGCTCGTCCCAAGACACTGCATGTTTCTGATTCCTTCCTTCTTGGATACCTGTAACCTTGATGGGCACACCAACTGTCCCAAGACATTGGCCCCCCATGGACCCTATTCGGTCCATCCCTGCCGACCCTTACCTTGAGGGCTTAGACAAGCCACAGCCATCATTCGAAGAGGGCTTCGTATAAGCATACATAGTGCGTGGGTCGTTGTATGGGTGTATCAAGTCAGTCACAAAGATCTCAACTCGGCGTACTCGACATACGCAAGGTGTCTGGTCGATCCATGGACTCCAAGAATTTGGCTCGGACGCTTTGTAAATCCTCCGTTCCGCGTGCGGAACAACCGTCACCTTCCTCTCTTTCCTTCAACTAGCTCAAGCCTGCCTACTTCCCACCCTCGGCCTAGTTGCCGGTCTTGCATCTGTGCGGATGGCCGAGATCTGCCCGTCTCCAATTACTTTTTCCATTTTGACCATCCAAATCAGCACGAGGAGTCTCCTAGGTCCACCATGTGTTGTGCGTGACCTGATCTCCAGATCCCAAATGGTCGAATAGTTGTCAAAGCCCACGAGCCAACACCACACTTCAAACGACTACTACCGTGACGGAATACTACCCCCTTCTTGCGTTTGTGCTGCCCTCGATAACACGCCAAGTTGAAACAGACACACACACCGCACTGAAAGAGGGAGAGAAGAAATATACAAGTTCTGGTAAATACACGGAGCCCTGATATAAGTCCCGGCACTCTGGAGACGTGCCGTCCGTGGGAGAGAGATTCCCATCTTTTTTGTGTGCTTGCCGAAACTTTCCTTCCTCGAGACTTTTGCGACACTGTCGATTTCAACCCACCTGGGCAACTTCAACGTGTATAATCAACCACCCACCCAAACATCAGCTTACCCGAACTCTCTCCCACCCGTCAACATCAGGCATTCGCCACCGGATCTATCCACTCCTTGCTACCAATCTCCCCTTGAAGGGTGAACAAACATACGCTACATCGGGGAAGCGACAATACCTAACTACTACGACCAGCAAGCACCGAATCAAGATAACGAGAGAGATAATAACGACAAAGGCAAAAGAAGCGGAGAATGCTATCCAGGCGATAGCACCCTGCCGACGTCGTCAAAATGCGGATCGCCGACCGGGCCGTGGCGGTGGTGGTGGTGGACATCATATTCACCACACTGGCCTTTATTACTGTGTGTTTCCGACTGTTTACGAGGGTGGTTTTGGTTCAGAATGTTGGGTCGGATGATTACTATATTGTTGGGTCGATGGTGAGTTTTCTTTTCTTTGTTATTATTTCTTTTTTTGGGTCCTGAGGTTTACGATGGATGGTGTTGTGGTTGTTCTTGTTGTTGTTGGGGAACTTCCTAGCTGGAGCTGGAAGAGAACAAACAATGAAACGGACCGCGGACCGGGCCGCGCTTACGCCGCTCTTTACATGTACCACGTGGGGTTGGTGGTGATGATGATGTTTGCCAACATGGATAAGATGCCACAGGTTTACAACGGCAGGGAAGAATGGGGGGCGGTGACGGGGATGAAGCTATTCCCCCTGGTTGCTTGCCCTGTTGGGTGTCTGTCGATCACTGCTGGATGGAGAGGAGATCGAAAGGCAACTTCAATGGACATGACATGGGCTGATATTTACTTCTACCTATTTACCCTGGCTGACAGATATCGTCGATCGCATATCTTACTGTTGTAATGATGCGTAAGTTCGGTTCTTTTCTCTCATATCTCCCCCCGCAATGACGACATGCGGACTGACAATGAATGACTTTTCGCAGAGATCAAAGCTGGACTAGGGAGGCATCTGATGAGTGAAGATGAGGTTGTTGGGTTTTTATACGTGAGTGCCTCTGCCTAAGTTCAACCAAACCAAACCTGCATCGACATAGACCTCAGCCCCTGACTGACTGACATGACTCCCCAATGATAGGCTCTATGGGCAACCATCTGGATCTACTCCCTCGCCCTCATGTTCGTCAAGATGTCCATCACGGTCCAATGCTACCGCGTCTTCCGCACTCCACGGATGCAAAAGTTCTTCAAGATCTATTTCGTTCTCGTCGTCATCTACGGGCTCTGGACCGTTTTCGGCACTTTCTTCACCTGCTGGCCCATCAATCTCTGGTGGGAGATGGTCCGGCGCGAACGGGCTCCCAAGGGGGTCTGCATGGACAAGAACATCATCACTTTTGCCAATGCGGGAATCAACATTGCGTCGGACTTGGTGTTGGCAATTATCCCCATTCCGCTGCTGTGGAAGCTGCAGATCCCCAAGAAACAAAAGTTGGTGCTGACGAGTCTGTTTGGTATGGGCATGTTTGCGAGTGTCATGAGTATCGTGCGACTGTCGTCGTTGCAGCAGATTGGGGCGGCGCCGGCGGAGGAGCAGTCTGGTATGTTTCTTTCTTTCCCTTCGTGTTCTTCCCAGTCTCGTCAACTCTTCCACTTTGCCTGTTAGGTACAGGTGCTGACAAAATGAAAAACACAGTCATGGGCGTCTCCATAGCCATCTGGTCCTGCATTGAAGTCAACATCGCCATCATGTGCGCCTCCGCTCCGGCACTTAAGCCCCTCGTCATCAAAGTCTTCCCCAAGATGCTTCTTTCCGATCTATACGCCAAGACCAAAGGCGCTTATGACGCTTCCAAAAGATCCAAGTTGGGCGGCGGCGGCCACGGCGGAAAATATGGACATGGGCATGGAGACGGCAAATCATCCGAGCAATCAGGTAAACGAGGAACACATAACAGATCAGCACATAGTATCGGCGGTAGTGCTATGCGCTCTGGCAGCAATCATCGTTGTCGACCGGGGGAGATCCAGGTGGAGCACGAGATTGAGATGAAGAGTGTGCCGATTAGTGAGGTGTTGGGCGAGGGTGGTGGTGGTGGTGGTGGTCATCATAGCAGCAACATACCTCTGCATATGAACGCAGGAGGGTCGTCGGAGGAAGATATCCCGGGGAGGATCAGTCCAGCGGGGAGCGAGAGGAAATTGGTTTGGCAGGATGAGTTTCCTTATCGTGAGTCGGGGCAGGGGCAGGGACAGGGACGGGGAGGCCCAGTGGGGATGGCGAGGGGATTGCCGGAGAGGGGGATGGGAATGGGAATGGGATTGGGACATGGGAAGAAGGTGACGACTATTACGACTTGTGTGGCGACGAGTAGGCAGGAGACGAGTAGTAGGCAGGAGGCGAGGGAGGCTAAAGAGAGGGAGATGGTTTGAGGATTACCTAGGTACAGACAGGTATGATTAAATGGGGATGGAATAAGGTGTTACTAAATGGATTAAGGATTGGAGGATGATTTTCTTTTGTTTTAGTGATAAACTACCTACCTACCTACCTAGAGGTAGGTACCTCAAGGCAGGGGATAAAGAAAATGAAGCAGCGGGAAATTCCTACCTACCTAGCTAATTCGAGATGGCAACATATAGCACAAGATCGTGATTGAGTGAATGTGAGGAGGATGAATATCTCTACGAGTAGAAATTCGGCGTGAACAATAATACTGAGGTACAGGTATAAGTCTATATCTGATGACATAACATGACATGATTGCATTTTTTAAGGGCCCCCAGCTACTGGAGGTAGAGGATAAGTCGTGCTCCCCTAGACATAGATGGTCCTCCTCTACTTCTCTCCTACCTAGAGGTACTTCCAAAACACGTCTCCGTCAACCATACACTACACTAACTCACTGCCCATGAAATATACGCAGATGTGTTTTTGCAACAATAGAAGTAACGTACTTTGATCATCCACGTTTCTAGGATAGTGTACCTAGGTAGACTTAACATGTAGGCCCACGCCACGCCGCTACCTATCCCGTGTTACCTGTCAACCTAGGTACCCAATATACTACCTATAGTAGAGGTAGGTATGCTATCCGTACACATTACTGTACTACCTGTACCTATGTTTGTAATATGCTAAAGTTGTAGGTTGGGGGGTTAACTACGGACCTTTTAAACAAAAGAAAAATCCCTTCTTGATTCCAAGTCCAAGTCCTTGGTTGTACGCAGGTCTGCAGGTTTTGTCGTTTTTTTTTCATCGTCCACCACTCCACCACTTCTTGATTTTGTTGATTCAGGCTAAACGGAGAAGTCGGCTGTTGATTTCAATGCAGCCGGGCATGCTACTGTCCATGTCATGCACGCTTGCTCCTCTCCGTGCCTGAATGATGCTCATTGCAGCCAGATGTAGATGTAATTTCACGCAGAGACCCTCCCCGTATTGCTGCTCGCTGCACCACCCAGCATCATGTACGGCCTCAACTGCTCGATAATCTCCGTCAACTCCTCGTTCTCATCCGCCGACGCTTCACCACTGCGGTCATGATCATCTCCTCCCCCATCCATTCCTGCATCTTCGTCCGCGTACCTACTATGCCCTTCTTCTTCTTCTTGTTCATCCATGTCATCATGCTCTTCCTCATCGCCGTAGTCCCTATCGTCATCGTACTCCCCGTCGTACCGGCCCGCACCGGGGAAGTATCCCGATAGACGCCGACCTCCTAGGCTTCTTAGTTCTTCATTTTCTTCCTCCCCTTCTTGTTCATATTGTTGTAGTCGTTGTTGTCCTTCTTCTTCTTCTTCTTCCATTCCTTCTTCCACAGCAGAGACATTCCCCCATGTAGAAGGCACATACGATATCCTATCGTCGATATTCACGCTCGATACCTGTCTGCTGTGTGTGGCCCCGTACCCTCCTCCGTACCCTCCTCCGTAACCCCGACCACCACCGTACGTGCTCCCCTCGTCAAACTGACTCCCGTATTCACTCGGCGGTATTTGTCCCACCAACCCTTCGCTCATGGGGATCGAATCGAGTGACGAGCCACGCGAGTGTATCGAGTCGTTCAAGTTCATCATATTGTTGTTCCCCCCCGCCGCCGCCGCCATAAGCCCACCGTGTACCATGCCACGTACAAAGCCACCTGGACCTGGTCCTACTGCTGATCCAGGGGTCCGAGGACTGGCTAGGCCCCGATCACTTCCGCTGCCGAGTTCGGATTGGATGACGCTTGCTTCGCCTACTTCGCCGAACTCGCCGAACTCTTCGTCTTCTTCTTCACCGCCGCCACCTCCGTCGCCGTCTTCCTGGTAGTAGTCGTCGTTGTCGTCGTCGCCGTAGTTGGAGGAGTCACTGTCGGTGTTGCTGGCCATGGCGAGTTCATCGGCTAAAGAGAGGCGGCGGCGGAGGGTGGGTGGGTCAAGCTGTTGGGACTGTGAGAGACCTCGGGAATGTTGTGGTCGTTCATCTGTTTGTCCGTTCATATCAGTACACCTTTAAACTTAAACCACTTAAACAAATCATGTCGAAAGTAATGAGACATACCCTCCTCCCTGATCCCCATCCCCACCATCCCATGCACCGTACTCCTCCGCACATTCGCTCTCGCCCTTTGATCAAACGCCTGGCCGGTCGGACTCATAGTCATGGCCTCCATCGAACCTCTTGATCCATGCGACCCCTGGCTCGACCTCAGATTCGAATATGACCGCGAATTGCCCAGCGTCGACGCGTAATCGGAAAAGTCCCCATCATCGTTAAACATGATGCTCCGCTTCCTGTGCATCATACCACCATTTGGCGCCGTCCCCGGCCGCTTTTGCTGGTTATAGCTACTCTGTCTCTGACCACCACCACCACGAGAATGAGCCTCTGCTTCATGGGGAGGTGGGATAGTAACGAGACTTATCCTCCTCGGCGGGCGCGGCCTCCAAGAGGTGGGACTAAGCTGGGCCGAATTTTGCGTGTGGCTGGTCTGAGGCCGGTTCTGATGGTTCTGGTTGTCACCACGGGGTGGTGGCTGCGACACAGGGACAGGCACCTCGCTGCTCGCATGACGGCGCTCAAGCTCAACGGCCCGGCGAAGGATGCGATCGTACCCTTCGTAAAAGTGCTGCTGGACAGGCTCAAAGTCGGCTCCGCCAGCGGCTCGGTCCACTTGCTTTATCAGCTGCAGTTGGCCCTCGGTGAACTCGAGTGATTCAATGGCGAGCTGAATGGCGGCGTTGACGCGCATTTCGGCACGTAGTTCCTGGATGACGGCCATGCTAACGCCTGGGTTCTCGGCGGCCAGGTCGCGGTATTCATAGGCGGGCTCGAAGCGTTCGGGGACGGGGGCGAGGCGGAGAGGCAAGGGAGGGCCGAGGGGCGGGAAGTCGGGTGAGATTTCCCCTTCTCCTTGTGTTGCTGTTGTTGTGGTGGTGGTGGTGGTGCCGGCTGGTGCTGATTCCGATCTGTTGAGTCCGGGTTTGACTACCTGTGGCAGTGTCTCATCCAGTTCCAGACTGAGGGTCCTGGTCTTCAACGACTCCTGGTGCTGCTTCATACTGAGACCGGCCTCGGCAGCATGAGGGCGTTCCAGGGTGACGAGTGTGTCGGCCAGGGCCCTCTGCAGGCCGCCGAGGGTGCCCGAGAGCACCTCGTTCCATCCCTTGGGGTACTCGTCATGCGGCAAGACCTCGGCCATGAACATGTTGAGGGCGTCTTGGAGGCTCTTGCCCATGAGCAGCATGGCGCCAACCAGGGCGTCCTTCTCGGAATCCTTGAGTGAGTGAGGCAGGTTCGCTTGTTTGAGTGTCTTGATGTGGCCGTCGAGCTGCTTGACAATTGTGACGGGGTTCTCGGCGGCGACCCGTTTGCGGTCCGCGTCACCGCGACGGAACAGCCATGTCCCGAGATCGGGCAGTGGAAGCACCGCCATTTGTTATTAGGCCCGGGTCCAGGACCGGGACCGTTTCCGGGTCGGCGGGTTCTCAATGACTTGTGTGTGCCGTGTGTCAAGTGTGCCCCGCATCGGCCGGATCCCAATATTGAGGGGAACCGGGCGCCGGGAGGGGAAAAAGGGGTAAAGATTGAGACAAGTACCACAAGACAAGTGATTCGCCGCCCTAACAAATGATGTCCGACATGAGGAATGTTGGCGGTTTGGACTCCAACTGGACAGGAAAGCCGTCTCCAACAACAAACAATCAGATAAACAATAGGTAGCCTTGGACCGTGGGCGTGGATGGATGGTGGCCTTGTTGAGGACAAGTGGTTTAGGTTGGGATCCATCCACATTGTGGATCTGGCGGTGTGCTGTCGTGGGCTGGACTGGCCGTTTGAGATTGGGGTTCTTTCTCAAGTCAATGAGAGGGTTGCTCCATTCGCCTTGTCAGGCCACACACATTGGTCAATTAAAGACCTGTCACTTCCACACCACAGCGACAATTGTTTTTGTTTTGGGGAATCCACTGGACCACATCCAGTGCCACGCGCCGCTGCTGTTGCCGCCAAAAGCGCAGGGAGGTGCAGGGTCTATCACGCTCTTTCCAGGGGACCGCTTCACACAAGACCCTGATATGCGGTGGGGTTCTCGTCACTGAGTGGTCCGGTGTTTTCTTGGTGGTCCCTAGTGAACTCCAGTGTTGAATTGCATTTCCCCGCACAGCACCGTATGTCACTGTCTGGGATTGACCAAGGGAAGGACAAACATCAACAGATGGAAGGAAAAAGACGGCCAAGAACAATAATGATGATGATCATGATGAAGATGAATGAATAAATGAAAAGGGTGAATAAGTTCTTGTGAGGGGGGCCATGTAAACACGACACGGCCCGATGCATCGGCGCCGACACCCGCCCTGGGCGTCTGGCATCGGAAGTCGGATCATGGCATGACAGAGCCAGGGAGATAATCACATGCTGAGTGGAAAGACACGAACACCGTAAGCAGCGCGAACATTGTTTGTCTTGTATGAATCAACTTTTGTCGATTTGAACTATCAAAACAAATTAAAAGGTAAATGGCCCACGGTAAAAAGAGGGAATCCTTTCTTGGATGAAGTTGAACTAAGAACCCCAAAAAAGAACGACAGCGACATCGTTGTCTCCCACCTTCCCCCAATAGGTCCCCCTCACCCAACGAAACAAATAGGGTTAGGGTCAACTTCCCCCATTTAACTACCTCTACCGACAGACATACACAAGAGCCCAAACATCGGGCACCCAGCTCAAAACCCCCAAATCCCCCAAATTACAGGTCACTTTTTCTCGAGGGTCATCACAGTGACAGCCGAAAGGAACGGTCCGAGGACTGACTACCTAGGTACCCGAGCCGCTGCACTCGCCTAAATCATGTGAACTATGGGATGGATTGTGTTCGCTACATGGTGTACTTACTTGTAGAGGTAGTGTAACCGAACCGCCGCCGTTACCCGTCGATACCTAAACTGGAATCAGGGTGGCACCGATAATATGGCAGCTCCCGCCTGGAGTAGCTTGGAACTAAGCTCAAGAGCATGGATAGGTAGGTACCTAATAAGAACAGCTTTGGACACCCAAGGACAAGGCAAAAACAAGTCGAAATGAACATCGTCCCTCGCTTTTGACGTCTAAAACCGTATGTATCAAAGGAGGGGTGGGACCTATCCGACTTTTGAGGTGGTTCTGTATACATACGAGGTGATGGTAATAGAGGTGGGTGGATGTTGGGGCGCAAGAGGGAGCTTTTGGCTGAGCGGAGTGTAGGTGAGGATGTTGTTGGTTTGGGGGATTGGGGGAGAGAGGATGATGAAGAGGAAGAGGAAGAGGGGCTGAGGGGGATGAAGAGGGAACAAAGAGAAGAAAAAGGCCAACTCTTCAACTTCACCTGAATCTACGAACTCGTTGTTGTGGCTTTGGTGTACAGAAGGTATGAGTTTATTAAGGTTGTGTTGTGGGAGAAGGTGATGTTAAAGATTCAAGATGGGCCTGATTGCTAGAGAAGAAGGACTGGTCATGGATAGGACGGCGGGTT
This sequence comes from Neurospora tetrasperma FGSC 2508, assembly GCF_000213175.1. Classification (NCBI taxonomy): domain Eukaryota; kingdom Fungi; phylum Ascomycota; class Sordariomycetes; order Sordariales; family Sordariaceae; genus Neurospora; species Neurospora tetrasperma. The sequence goes on along the minus strand of NW_009799099.1, from coordinate 5,665,909 downwards.
GTATGGTGAAGCCGAAGCTGCGTACGAGGAGTCAGGTGACGGCGAGGGCGGCGGATGGGATGAGGATGCAAGTAGGGTTGGCGAAGGGCGTGGCGAGAGGCGTTGAGTGATGGGTGTGTGACTGTGAATAGGTTGGTAGGAGGAAGGGCCGGGGTTCGGAAGGGGTACTAGGTTGATAGGTTGATAGGTTAATAGAAACGCAAACAGTGTCAGGCACTCGCTTTCAGTATGTAGGAACTTTAAATCATAGCCAACGGTCAATTCATTTCAATATTCAAGACCCATCCACACGTCACGAAACCACGGTCCGCTTGTTATGTACACCCATCCATTTGACCCCATCCCCATTTCCGCCATCCCGCTGTCTCCGAAAAGGTATCATGCCAACGAAACAAATACAAATAGGTATCATAGAGACTAAGAAAGAAAAGAGTAGTCATGAGGACCTAAGCTGACGTTTTGGGCTTCTTCCTAATCAGTCCAGCTCCCAGAACATTTACCTTGGGCGCTTCAAGCACCAGTGGCTTGACAGCTTCACTTGGTGTTGCTGGTGTCCCATTCTCGGTAGAGGGGTCCTCTAACCCATTCGTCTTTACGTCCGCCGCGCCACTCTCAATAGCAGCCGGCTTCTTCTTCCTCACCAACCCCGTCAGATTGTTGACTGGAGCTGCGCTTCCCCGGTCAGCAGTGGCACTTGTCACGGTCTGGACCCGCCTCCCAACAACCTCATGTCCCCATTTGGCACCCATGCCAGCCTCGCTGATCCATCGCTTGGTGGCACTACAAGCCTTGCCCAGCGTCTCAAAATCAAGCTGCAGCAGCAGCTCCACCACGCGCTTGTAGTCATGCTCGTCCACGATTAGGTCGCCACGGCCCTCGGTCGGCCAATGGTAGTAGGCCGTGGTGTTTGGTCGCTTGAAGAGGTAATTCCGTTGGTGTTTCTTGACTTTGGGAACACGAGGCGTGATGCGACCTTTTAGCTTCTTTTTCTTCTCCTTCTCTGTCTTGCTGGTCTCCTTGGCCATGTCTGGCTGAGAATTCGTAATCTCTCCAGCTGTGAAAGAGGCCTTGAGTGGGCTGGCTTGTGGCGTACGGGCCGGCACATCAGCACGACGCTTTGGTGGAGTGGAAGGAGGGAAGGCGGTGGAAGCATCGAAAGAGCCGGTTGGGGTCATGAGTGGCGCGGATGCAAACGACGTTGCGAACGAAGCCGTCGTGGCTTGTGTCGCCTGCTCTTCTGTTTCCGACTTCTTGGGATCAAAGACCAGCCAAATGAACCCTGTCAATCGCCCGGATGAGCATTCCTGTCTGAAGGCCATGGTATCCCAGAACTGGTTCAATGTCCTAATGCTCTTCCAAGCCCCCATATCCTGCTTCCACTTTGCAGACTCCTCGTCAAGCTCATCCCTGTAACGCGACTTTGGGTCGTCTGGGTATCGCGGTATCAGACACCTAGGTGGTACCCAGTCGAATTTCTGGGTATAGTGGGATATCCTCTCCATGGGATGGCCAATTTCCCAGTCGTTGGCGCTGGTGACGGTCCGCGGAATAAAGGCGCGCATGTCCCGCTCTTCCAGACCAGGAACAAGGAGGTATCCCTTGGTAGCCGCGACCCGATCATCCTTGCGCTGATCTTCCAGAAGCGGGTTGAGAACACGACACCACCACTTGATGAGACCCCTATCGCTAAGAATGTGCTTCTCCCTGCCTGGCCCGATTCCGTCGTTTTCACCACTACCTGGGAAGAGGTACTGGCTCTGCGCACGGCCGAAGAGGTTGACGACAGAGACAATGTTCTTTCGCCGGCGATGTTGGATGAGGTAGGATACAAGGGTCGAGCTGACTTCGCTAATGGGAGAAGGACCTCCTCTCGGTAGTTTGAGAAGATGGAGATAACCGGTCGAGTCGGCCTTGGAGACGAACAGGACTGTCTGGAAGGCTGTGGTAAAGATGAACACCTCGATGGCGAAGGCGATAACTTGTTTTGTTGCCGTCTCGGTCGATTTTGCCTCGTCAGCGCCAGGGGAAGACCGCTTGACAGCACCAGTAACGGGGGCTTCGATCGAAAGGGCGAGGAAGTGCTTTTCGCAATAAGTCTTGTCGGCTTTCTCTCCCGGAGGAGGTACGAAGAGAGCATCGGTGCGGGTGGGTGGTGTCGATAGGTGGTGGATCGAGAACTTGAGGTCCTTTGGCAGCACAGAAGCAAGCTTCTCCAACAGTTCGTTTGTGGTGCTGCCACCAGCATTCACCTGGTTGGAGGAGGAGCTCATCTTGGCCGAGGAAGAGTCGCGATCGCGTTTGGAGACGGTGGAATTGCGGGTGCTGAGATGGTCAGTGAGGTCACAGACCAGAGCACATGGTGACTAGGTAGGTATGGATGAGCATGGAGTGCCTTGGGGAAGAGTAGGTAGCCTTTTGTTTGACGAAAAGCAGTGCTGGGGAAGAAGAAGGGAAGAGATGAAAGGAAGTCCAACTGCAAGGGACGCGACAAGAAAGCACTAACAGCCCCAGGCACTGAACCAACAGTGGAGGTGCCCTGGACGCGACAGGGCTGCCCGCGCCGTGTAAATCGATTGGTTTGCGGACCTGAGCTTCCCCTGCTCTTTGCAGTTCTTCTCAAAGGTACCTGATCGATGTACCTTTTTGAGCAACAGGACGGAACGGGAGGGAAGAAGGAAGGTCAAGCTAACCTTAGGCGGCTAGCTCTTGGGAGAACTGAGGCCCCGCACTTTACTGAGCCTGGAGAATTGCCCAATGGTCGAGTCGACAGCCAAAGTCCAAGTCTGGAGAACCCAAGTACTTGTGAAGTGACCATCCGTCAACGCACAGACCACCCGAGCTAGGCCCGCCCGTATCGAAGCCTGCCGAGGGGTCCATCCAGTCCAGTCCCGTCCCTCGATCGGTCGCAAAAAATTCCCGTCTTGCCGTCCCACTCCAGGCACGCGAACGGACCCGGAGCCTTGCCTTGGGACTTTGGACTTTCCGCACAGCGACCCGTCGAACCACTCAGCCTGTGCACCGACCGCGCCGAGCCGATAAGTCAGCCGCGCGACATCTTTCCTTGAAGGACTCCGGAATCTTTGGTGGTGGTGTTTTGCGAGCCAGTGTGGAAACGGGCGCCCATCCGACCTCGACCTCTTTCTACCCCACGACCCCGTCACATCCATCCACATCTCCATCCATACCTTCAACCTCGTAGTAGTATCTCCACGGTCTCGCCTCGGGTGGTCGCATCTCCAGTCGCATCCAAAATAAAAGAAAAAAATAGACCACAATGGCCGCCCTCACACCCTCCCGTTCCGTCTTCGCCTCGACGTGCAAGACTGTTGCCCAGCAATGCTCTAGGCGACCTGTCGCTGTCCAACAACTCGCTGCCGTCCCCGTCGCCCGCCAGGTCTCGTCGTCGTCGGCTGTCCAACAAGAACAAGATGCTTCCGGCAGCAGCAGCTCGCAGCAGCCCAGGCCAAGGTGGTCCTACACCCCCGAGCGCATGAAGGGCCCCGGTTTCTCCCTCAACCTCGTCAAGGACCCCAGGCGCAAGCAGTGGATGGTCAACAGCGACCCGGCAAAGTTGGATGCCTTTTACGACGCCTTCCTTGGCCAGGGCGGCAGCAGGATGCTATCAGAGGAGACCAAGTGGCTGGCCGTCACCCACAAGAGTTTCGACTACGGAAGGAGAGGTTACAACACAAGGCTGGCTTTCCTCGGTACGTTCTGGCAGTGGTCTCAGTCGCAAGAGGAAATATTTGGGGAGACGGATATCTCGCGACGGAAACAACAATACAGACCACGGCTAACAAATTTCTGTCAGGCCGTCAAATAATCGCCCTCGAGACGACCCGCTCTATTCTCACCAGCCCCGTCCTTAACGAGCCCATCGTCGACAAGTACGGCCGCACGCCCTACAACCACGCCGCCCTGGCCAACATCGACAAGCTCATCTACACGCAACCGCTAGACATTATGGACAAGACCAAGATCGCACGGATGGGCATCGACTTTGGCTTGCTCACCGTCATGCGGTGGAAGCCCAGAATGGTAACACCCTCATGTCTTCATCCCAGAGCTTGCTACTTGCTAACACGAAACCTTGTGTAATTCTTTAGCCCGAAGATCTCGAATCCTCCGGTGTCGTCGTCGTCCTCAACTCCACCCTCTTCGCCATCATTGGCGCCATCTCGTTAGAAAAGGGTGCCGCTGTCGCTCAGCGCATCGTCAGAGAGAAGATCCTCAAGAGGCTCGGAGCGTGAGGAGCGCGAAGAAGAGAGAAAACAGAAAGTGAAGAAAGAGAAGAAGCATCCCTTTATTGTATACACCCCTGTACTATATCGATGGGCATAGAGGCTGGCATAATCCCGCATACCCATTTCATACCTGCGGGCCGGAGTCCAGAATGATTATTGTTTGCATGCAAGACGGTTCGATCAAGTTCTTGAGGACTGCGACATTGCATCTTGAGCATCGGGGGGTGCTGAAGTGTGTTGCATGTGATGGACTAACCGTGGAGCTAACAGCAGAGAAGGCAAACGACGTGACATCGGACCACGAAGGAGCCGGCAGAGAAACATCTCACTCGCTTGAATTCAACAGCCGACAGACCATAACGTATCGCATTACCAGCGGTAACTTGCCAACCTTCAAAGGACCCGATTGTCAGCAACTCTCCACCCCCTTTCAACAACCATCGACCATCTTCACACTCGGAGCAGCTCGACCACTTTCAGGACTTTCTGGCGTTCCTCACACACGTTCTTGCTCACTGGTACTCAACCCCGCGCCGCACTCTCCTATCTTAAAGGCAACACATGTCGGTATCTGATGGTGGAAAAGCGCGGTATCGTATACATTGGCGGCTAGCAACAGACTTTCAAGAGCATTTTCCAACCTTCCCTGAGGCGGGCACAACCGATTTGAGTTAGGGGAAAGCACCACGCACAAGAGTCGAAGAGAAACACCATAAGGCAAGGACTAACTGTCAACTTGGGGACCAACCTACAAGGCACAATGAAGCAAATGACACGTTGTATTTGCTTTATGTCCATTTTTTTAGAGCCAGTGAATGGTCTTACCCCCTTTTCTTTGTTTATCTGCGTCAAGCGCATCTTTAACCGTGGCGGTCGAGGAGCGAGTGAAACCCTAACCCTCATTATTTGTCAGATGTGCACGAGCCACCCTTGAGAAGTCCACTAACAAGTCGGAAGATCGCTGGAGTTATCTCGGCCTTTTGGAAATTTCACCATCTCAGAACGGTGAATTCTGAAATCACCACTTTCCAACCTCTCACCTACCCTGGCAAAGATTCTTTGTCGGAACATCACTGGTCATTCCTTTGGACTCAAACAATTATCTCGCTCATTCAACTACCGTTGCCCGCCATGGCCACCACCACGGATACCGTACCCGCCGGTGACTTTGAGCAGCAAACTCAAAAGTTCCTTGAATGGTTCACAAGCCAACCCGGCGCCACCTTTCACAAGGACATCAAGCTTGTTGATCTGAGAGACAAGAGCGCCGGCCGTGGTATTAGTGAGTTTTTCTCCTTTCCAACTCAACCCAGTCGCGAAATATCGCCAAGTGTCCTTCACCTCTCATGTCAATCCACTCCTTCTCAACTTAAAGCTCACGACTTTCACCACCTTATCCTCACACCCCTCTACTATCTACACTATCAAACAATCACTAACACCCTCCTCCCAGTCGCAACCGCCCCCATCCCCGCCGACACAACCCTCTTCACCATCCCCCGCGCCTCCATCCTCTGCGCCACCACCTCCCCCCTCGCCAAAAAGCTCCCGCACCTCTTCAAAGGACCCGCCGAACCCACCGTCGCCGAGGAATCCCCCTCCCACACCGCCGACGCCGACGACGAGCCGCCCTCCCCCGAAAATGACGACGACGACGCGGAAGACTCCCAGTCCCAGGACTCCTGGACTTTACTCATCCTGATTCTCATGCACGAGTACCTCCAGGGTTCTTCTTCAAATTGGTCCCCTTACTTGTCTATTCTCCCGCACCAGTTCGACACGCCCATGTTTTGGACTGAGGCGGAACTGGCCGAGTTGCAAGCTAGTGCGCTAGTAGCCAAAGTAGGCAAGGACGAGGCGGATAAGATGATTCGCACGAAAATCGTCAAGGTGGTGCAAGAGAATGAAGACGTTTTCTACCCTGCGGGAACACCAAAGACACAAAGGTTGGATGAGGGGGAATTGTTGAAGCTGGGACATAGGATGGGGTCGGCGATCATGGCGTATGCTTTTGATTTGGCTAAGGAGGAGGATGACGACGAAGATGAAGAAGAGGAAGAAGATGGGTGGGTCGAGGATAAAATCGGGGGAATGAATGATACGATGGGGATGGTGCCCATGGCGGATATGCTCAATGCCGATGCGGTGTTTAATGCGCATATTAATCATGGAGAGGCGTGCCTGACAGCTACGTCGCTGAGGGAGATCAAAGAAGGGGAGGAGATTCTTAATTATTATGGGCCGTTGAGCAGTGCGGAGCTGTTGAGAAGGTATGGCTATGTCACGCCGAATCATGCGCGGTATGATGTGGTGGAGGTGGGGTGGGGGTTGGTGGAAGGGGGCTTGAAGAAGATGGTGGAGGGAATAAAGGGGAGGAAGAAGGAGGTGGATTGGGCAAAGGTCGAGGAGTTGGTTGAGGAGCAGAAGGAGGAGGAGGGAGAGTGGGAGGATAGTTTTGTGTTGGAACGACAGAGCGAGGATCCGGATTCGGAGGGGCAAGTCCACGGTGAAGCGGAGTTTATGGGATTGCCGGAGGAGTTGGAGGAGCAGGTCAAGACGTACCTGAAGGCTGTGAAGAAGGTGGTCGGGACGGGGGATAGGGCGGTGGCGGAGGCGTTGGGGAATAAGACTGTGAGGAAGGAGATCTTGTTGGGTGGCGTGAGGAAGGCGTTGGAGGAGAGGGAGGGGCAGTATGCTACGAGTTTGGAGGAGGATGAGAAGGTTCTTGCGGGGATTGAGGGCGGGAGGCCGACGACGAGGAAGGAGATGGCTGTGTGGGTTAGGGCGGGCGAGAAGAGGATTATTAGGGAGGCTGTGGCGTGGGTCAAGAAGCAGGAAAAGGAGTTGATCAAGGAGAAGGGTCAGGAGAAGGATGAACCTTCTGCCAAGAGGAGGAAGGCTTAGAGCAAGATTTAGTTGTTGTTGGAAGTACATCTACGGGTATGTTGTTCATCCATCGCATTCCTTGTCCATGTCGTCGTCTTTGCATCGTGTTCCCTACCAAGTCCATGTCAGCTTCTTCCACCACAGCCTTAGCCGGCAACCTACTTCTAAACTTCCCTCGGCATCCCTTTCTGTCACAATGTTAGGAAAACTCTACTTTACCAGTCCTCAAGAAGCATTTACCTCTTATCCCCCATCATTCCTTAGGTACCAGACTGTGCCACATCTGGACCCTCTCCTGGGGCTTCCTCTCGTTCTTCAAGCACCGGAAGCACTGGTAGCACTGGTAGTGCCGAAAGCACTGCGGGCACTGCGAGTTCTGGGGCGGCAAGTGCTGCATTTGCCCACCAGCCTGATGGGGTCGGTCACCTCCGTGACAGGGATGCAAGGCGGCGGGTATTTTTCGTCCTTGGGGTTCATCAAGGTGCGCTTCAACTTGGTCTGGCACTGAGACTCGCACCATTCGGTGTGGCCGCAGACCACGAAGAGGTATTGCTTTTTGGTGCACATCTTGTTGTTTTGTGAGTGCAGAGCTTGTTGCTTGTGTTGTGTTTCTTTGAGTGAAAGTCTAGGTGCGCTTTCTTTGCTCGGTTCTTGGTTTTTTGGGTCAAAAAGTGTTCTTGGAAGAGAGCGACAAAGTTGAGGGTTCTTGAGAGGGTGCTTTATAGCTTTCTTGTGAACTTGTCGGAGGAGTAATCGACATGCTTTCGTGCTATTGTCAGAACTTCACAATAGCCTCGTCTCGTTGAGTTCAGACTGAATAAGCACGCGTACAAAATCTATCACGCGGTTCCCATGGTTCTGTTATCTGATGTTCCTACCTAGTCGTGTCAACGGTATAGCCGATAACGACTACCTCTAGCGAGTGCTATTGAGGAACGAACTCTTATGTTTCTTCTTTTCATCCCTTCCTCAACGCGTTCAGGACTATCGGATAAAGGTACCATTCTCGTGCCAACTTCTTTACACACTGACAAGCCTCTCTCTATTAATTGAGGTCAAACGAGTTAAGACAGCCGCCATGAGACACAGACTGACAGACTGACAGACCAGAGCTTCTGGATTCATGGGCCGTCGTCTCGCTTCATCTTGGGATCACATAGCCCATTCACAGACCTGGCCTTGCTCGTATAGTTAGCAATACCTTACGCTCAATGATCCACCAGCACTCGCCATTCACGACCATGAAACAAACCAGGGGCAGTTTGACAGGATAAGGAACTCAGCCTTCCATTACTATAAGTAAACAACACGACACAACACAAGGCACAATAAACGCCCTTGGTCAGGTGGTATCTTCTTATTGCCTCGATCACCGCAAACCACCGGAAAAGCTCCCAGTTATTACCTCCTTCTACCTACTTCTACCTGTTCACACCACACCACCCCCCATTCACCACCACCACACCACCAGACCACCAAGCCCCATCAGCCCACCCCCTACCCCCCACAAAATGTGCACAGTAACCTACAACGAAATTAAATGCTCCCTCTGCAAGACCCTGATCAAATCCGAGGTCGACCGCAGTAAATGCTACGAAGTCTGGAACTCCGAGTTCACCATGAATCCCCTAGATTTCGGGGGGTGTAAAGAAGGCCAGACATCGGTGACGAAGACGAAGGAGGAAGGGATGTGTGATGGATGTAAGAAAAAGATAAATGATGAGGTTGATGCGTGGAAGGCGGCGGCGATGGGTGCGCTATAATTGAGATGGGAGGTGAGGTGAGGAGCAGGGCTGGTGAGGAGGAGGTGAGCAGGTGAGGAGGGAGGAGGGAGGAAAAGGGATGATGCTTAAATTGGTTCTGGTTCTTATGATTGGTAATGACTGGATGGATGTAGGCTGGTTGTGCGGTGACGTTGGGGGTGGAAGTTGGAATGAAGGGGATGGGTTTTGGTTGCGAGGACTTGATTGTAGAGGTATATTCTACAAGACACATAGAGGTAAGGTACCTAGTTAAGGAAGGCAGGTGATTGAGAACTTTCAAATTCCTTGGCAGTCACCTCTGTCCATCTTTGGATTATGAAGGTATAGTCCGTTTGCAGGACGCAGACCCGACCTTACCGGGGCGTGTTGTTTCAATTCCTGACACTCAATGATTCACCAACCCTCGCCATTCACAACCATGAAGCAGAAAAGCAGCAGCGGCAAGAAACTCGCAACCTATACTTAATAGAAGTAACATGCCCGAACAATACAACGAACAATCAAGGCATCACCAAGCCACCGGAGTAACCAGCTTATTACCACTTTCATTCACACTTCCAATTACAGCCCCCCTTCCCATTCCCATTCCCAATATAGTCCCACCCCCCAGCAAAATGTGCACAATAACCTTCAACGAAACCTACTGCTCCCACTGCAAGAACCTCGTCCAATCCGACATCGACCGAAACACCTGCTACGAAGTGCTCAAAGCGGAGCACACGGCCAAACCACTGGCGTTTGGTGGATGTAAAGACGGGCAGACGACGGAGACGACTACGAAAGAGGTGGATATGTGTGGTGATTGTAAGGCTAAGGATAGGGGTGCGAATGTCTGGAAGGGGTCGTCGATGGGGGCACCGCCGGATATGCCGCAGTGGTAGAAGTACCTTAGTGATTATACTAGGGAAAAGAGAAGGGGGATGGGGTTGGGGATGAGGGGGGAAAGGGTAGAGGTAATGGGGCAGGTGATGACATGAGGGAAGATAGGAAGGACAGGGGCATGGAAGCAAAGGGGGTGCTTGATTAGTTCCGTGATTGATGGACCGGGTGGATGTATGGTTGTGAGTTACGTGGTGTTGGGGATGAGAGCGATGTTTTTTTATTTGCAAGTAGGTAGATGGATACTACCCCTAGAGGTGGTAGAGGTATATTTGGCCTCCTGGATTTGTCATTTTAGGTATTTTTAAAGGTTTATTGTTTGCCGTTAGTATTCTGCTTCTTCTTTGTTTTTTCTCCTTCAGCGCTCTTTTGCTACCAGGGGCAGGTAGATCCATTTTCTTCCCTGGTTTTCCCACAACTGACACTTGCTGTATGTAAGCCTTGGATTCACACTACGGAACTACAAAGGGATCAAAGAAAAAAAAACAATATTCGAATATCTGGTTGTTACCTACGACTACCTCTAGCATTGGGTTGATAGAAGTACCAAAATCGATTGCCTGGCCTGCAGGTTAGGTAAAGACTCCTTACTTCTGTATCCTCCTGTCTTTGACCGAATCTCATTTCGTTACCCAAAATCAACCTTCCCATTTACCGGGAAACTGGGCATCCATGACCTTGAACAATCCGCCACGACCATGTACTATCTACCTAGACCCCAATTGGATCCTGATCCACAGGTACCCTACATGTAAGGTACCTACCTACTTAATTCTCGACTCAATGGAAGCCAGGACATACCTAACTCTCCTTAGCAAGCGCAGCATCCCGGTCGTACATCGTGATATGCAACGCGACCTCCGTACCGTGATCATCTCTCTTCATAATGGCCTCCACCTTGGATTCATCAACCGATCTTGAGCCTTTGCTCGTACCCATTTTTGAAATGGGGCAGATACTGGTGGTCGACGCCGAGCAGCTGTCCAGCAAAGTACCCTCCTCGTGGATATCAACGGTCTTCTTGAGGTTTGGACAGCTGGCTGGATCATAACCCTCATTGAGTTTGTGCTCCTTGATGCCCTCGGGAAGTGCGAGGAAGGGCGCGGATTTCAATCTATCGGGACAAATAGTTGCGGAGCCGACTAGGCAGCGGCACAAGCAGCGGTATCGTGCGAGCCAGTGGCACATTGTTTTTGTCTTGAGACTGGTGATTGTTGATAGAGGTAGCGTGTGGGGATGATCACTGCTGTGTGCAGGTGTGCGTCGGTTTTGGGCCGAGGTTGAGAGATAGAGGGAGGGTGAATGTTGATGTAGTGGTATTTGACGGGCTGGGGATTTGGTTCCTGCCAGTTTCGCAATGAGAAAGATTTGGTGAAGGTATACTGGGTGCTAGACAGCGTTGATTGAACTGATGCTGAGAGAAACCATCTCCATCGGAAGACCATCAACAGCTTTATATGTCAGTTCTGGCTCATAGGTACCAGAACTCCATTCTCCATCTCCTGCTCCATCTCAGAGTCAGTCAAGGAAAACCCAGTAGGCTCTCCTTTCCTTTCATGTTGTAAACGTCTCACCAAAGACGGCCCAAGCCCAGGGCAGTTGGCGATGGGAAACATTCTGCGCTTCACTTCCTCTCAAAGTGAACAAAGACCTACAACGGACCGTCAACACATAGCAAGCACCAACAGGGACGAACAACTTACCAAAGAAGGGATAACAACATCGAAGAGACACTGTCAGCTGAGTGTTGGCGACGTCTTCTCAAAGACCTAAACCGCCCAGAGACATCTCCATGCTCCCCCAACGAGTCTGGAGACCCAAGTCCGACTCCAGTCTCTCCCACCCGACACGACAATCTTCAAGAGACCCCTGGTTCATCTCGGTCTATCTCGCCGTGATGCCATTGCCGACTGCTTACTAGGTAGGTAGGAGACCGTCTCGTAGGCGATGATCGATGATCTGCTTAGTGGTATGGAAAGAATCACAAAAGCTCAGCCATCTCGTCATAAGAGTCGTAACTGTCGATGACCTCAAACGCCCTTCTTCGTTTAGTGCATTTCACCTCCTCTTTCTCGTTGGTAAGGTAGGTACCTACCTAAGAGGTACCTAGTTAATGTTGGTCCACAAGCAGAGCGCGTGCTACATCGGGGGTCGAGAAACATAAACCCAACGAGCCGTGTCTGAAGCCGGTGAATAAGGTATTTCGTTGTTCGTGTTGTATATCCGTTTTTGACAACCGCGCCTGGACTACCGCTGCTCTAGCACCCGTGACATGAAAGAAGACGGCTGGGACAAGCCACCCACGTCATGAGCACATCCAGCCGCAGATATCTAGAGGTGATAAACACTGGAACCTAAGCGAGCGAAGAAGAAGAAGAAAGGGAGGAGTTGGCTTGTAACGAAAATGATTTGTGATCGGAGTCGCGGACCGGGATGGCCTAGGTGAGGTGATTGAAGCAAACAGTGACGCCTCACCCGAGGATGGCACCTAAACCATCACACCGACCGACTGTCTGCCCACCAATAGTACACTACGCACGGAGCGTTGTCACAGGAGCATTTTTAACCAACTGAGCGTTTGTTGGGACGGCTGGTTATGTCCGTCAACATTTCTTCAGCTTCTTTGCCCCTTTCAGGAACTTGTTCCTCCTTTTCTTTCAAGAAGCGTGAAGGTTGCACAGAACACCACCTTGATCCAATGATACCAGTTATGAACAATGAACGACGCGGACATTGTTAGCACAAGACATGGTAGGTATGACGAAGTGATAAAGGAGAACTCAACCAGTGAAATGCAAGTACCTCCGTCCAAATACCTAGTATGACCTCTTCTACCTGTACCTGTACAGATCCAACGAAGCAAACCAAAAACACTGCGGTCATGAACCCCCCCATCCCGAAATGCCCTTTTATACGCCCCCAATATATCCACTATCACTTATCTACACTGACACACATGATTCAGGGAGCCATTTCACAGTCCTTACAGGTATTCCATCCAACACCCCCAAGCACTCCCCATCGCCATCCCTCTCGCCGTCTTACCCCCCCACTACCCTCACTCACAACAACTCCGGCACCCTATACCCCCCCAACCCTCCCATCCTCCTTCGCTCCAAATCCCTCATCTCCCTCTCCCTCTTCTCCTCCTTGGCCCGTCGAATCGCACACCCACCCAACCTCATCAACTCCCCCATGAACTCATCCACCGTCTTCAAGTGCAACAGCTCCGTATGCGTCAGTCGACGGATACGTATCCCCTTGATCAAATCTGGAGCGGATTCCAGTAGTCTCAGGTCGTCTTCGGCCTGGGGATCGAGCGGGTTAAGTAGGATAGAGCAGAAGATGGTCATGACTGCTGACATTGGGTAGAGGATTATGACCCTTTGGCATTGTTAGTTTCGGCTGGGAGAAGGTATATACCTCAGAGGTAGATAGAGGTAAAATGGCGGTTGGGAGTAGGTAGATAAAACGGTGGTGGTTGGGAGAAGAGCTGTGGTACGGGTGCGCAGGAATTAGAGATATAAAAAAAAGAAAGACATACCAGAACGCTTCACCCAGCAAGGCGCGCGTAACGGAGCGTAGGTAGATGAGTGTCGATCGACTGGCTTCTACACTGAGCGCCAAACTCGAGCTGACGCCTTCCATTAGCATCTCCCCCGTCCTCGCGGCGCTCATGCTGCTTTCCTCTAGCACCGAGCTCCGGTTCTGCCACGCTCTACAGCGACCAGTCGCTTGATGAATGGTGGCCACCAGGTGGTGGTACTGTAGGTTGATAATGATGGTGCGAACGCTTTCGCCTGCCGACATGGTGGTAGGGTCGTAACCGGCACTCTTTCCGTGGCCCTTCTGACTTTGTCCGTATCCCTGTCCCTGTCCCCGTTCATCTAGCTCAGAGGCACGTCCAGATCCATGAGATGACCATGTACCTGTTTCATCCCCGCCGCGCGGAGGAGGACCCTCACGTGAAGTCCTAGATAGCGACAACGCAGGCCGATACCATTCAGGCACGGATAGCCGCCACCTTTCCAGCTCGTCGTCTAGCTCGCGAATGTCTCGCAGCAACTCGGCGTCGGACTTGCGCAGGGCGGAGGCGGAGTACAGAAGTTTGCAGGTTTTGGATTTGATGAGCGTTAGGCGGAGGTCGCCTGGTAAAGCGGGAACGGAGGTTTCGTCTATTTGGCGGTAGGGGAATTCAAGGGAGGGATGTCCGAATCCAGGGGCATGTTGTCCTTGGGGTGCTGATGTCATGGCTGTGGGAGGAGCACCACCGGGGGCTTTGAAGGGATTATTAGAACCGAATGGTCCTGCTCCTTGGTTGTAGGGATAGGGGGGAGGGGAGGGCATGTTGGGATAAGAGTTGGGGTGGGAGTTCAAGGAAGAAAAGTGCCGTTCCTTGAGGATTTCCAGCTCGCGACGGTCGAGGAACTGGATTTCGAGGTAGCCTGGCGGTAAGGAGAGGTCGCAGTGGTCGTCGTCGATCGAAGGGGGTTGGCCTGTTCGGAGAGAAATATCCGTGTCGACGCTGTAGCAGAGCCAGAAGAGCCTGCGGAGGTGACGGCGTTTATGGTCTGCGAGATCAACGGGGGCCGAAGCCGGTGTGGTCGTCCCACTCCTTGAACCAGACCCTGAAGTTGGTAGCCTGGAAGCATTAGACAGTTTATGTCCGCCCAGCATGAACATGATCCGACAAGCGAGCGCCAAAAGCATAGCTGATGACTGGACCTGTCCCAAGAAGAGCTGGTACAGACAGAGCATAAAAGACGCTTGTAGACTGGTGATATCCAGCGCCTGGATGGTTAGCGGCAAAAGCATCTGCGCGTTGGCAGCCATCATATCCGTATCAATGTTGGGGATATCCGGGAACCTCTGCGTCCTCTCGACCTCCAGCAGCGAAATGACCGATAGGAAAGCAAACACGCACGCCTTGGCGGTGATGTGCTCAAAACCCAACCCATTCCTGTCCCCTCGCCCATGTGCATAAGCCAAATCCAACGTCTGTTTGAACAGGACCGGGTCAACCAGCGGAAACGCCAGCCGGAATTCGGAACTTATAAAGAAGGAGAGATATTGCTCGACGATTTTGCGATCAGGGAGTTCGATCTGCTCTATGGGCTTTTCTGCCACCTTGCAGAGAAGACCCGAATCGGCGCTGGGCCGCGTCTGCCAAGGGGGAATGTCACCCCATATGGCCGGGAAGGAGGCCTGTTGACCGGTACGAGAACGGATCCATGCTTGGCCGTCTTCGGAGAAGAAGGGGATGCCGTTATAGGAGGATATTTCTCCCAAGTGGTAGCCGGCGAAGTGGAGCTTGCCAAAGTAGGATCCGCAGCCGGGGTTGGGGACGGGGAAGTGGGTGTAGACGGGGTGGACTTGTTCTGGTTCTTGGTGGTGGTGGTGATGCTGTTGTTGATGATGGTGTTGTTGTGATTGGTGTTGGTGTTGATGTTGATGTTGATACTGGGCAGGGGTATGGTATGTGTGGTCCGAGGAGACACTGCCGTGAGGGGAATGGGTGCGGGACAGGGAACTTGGATGAACCGAAAATGGAAAGGTGTGATGACCAGAACGGGAGGTTGGACGAGTAAAGCCAGATGTTGAAGGAGGAGTTGAGGCAGCAGAGGATGAATGCGAGTGTGGATGGTAAGGGTCCAGGTGCTGGGCATGGATCTTGTCGTCGATCGATCCACCGAAAGAAGATGAGTGACGATGGTAGGAGTTGCTGAGATCTGGGTTCGATACTGGCCTAGACGAGATGCCAAGATGGGCGGCCAGGGGTGGCAGTGATTGTGGGTGAGGTGGGAGTGGTGACGGATGCGGCTGAGGTTGGGTTGCGTTAGGGGGACGGGGCTCGGAGAAAGAGGGGCCGATACCCGGACTGACGTCGACGATAGCCGAGGAGGGGGAGGAAGGGCCGGCACTGGCAGAGGGGGTTGAGGTTGTGGTTGAGTTGGTGCTATTCCGAGCCCACGTTTTTCGTCCGACCAAGCGGCGATTGAAGGTGCATGTCATGCCATGGTGATGGCACCAATTGCAGTTGGACGAGGGCACATCGGCGCTATCACATTGGATCTAGCGTAGGTAGTGTACAAAGTAAGTATATGTATATGTAAGATGGAAGCAATATGTAGTAGTGTACAGTAGAGGTTATCCAATACACACCTTTCGCCGGTGACACGAGTCGCATGCTCTCTTCCGCTTCTGCCTTGTTTGAGGGGAGGTCATTGCGCGTCAAGCCTGATGGCGTCGGGAAGATGGAGAGGATCAGTGGTACTTGGGTCTCGGCCTGTGGCACCTTGGCGACGGCTTGACAGGTTGGTTGCACGATACCAGGTAAGGCAGGTAGGTACTCGCCGTTGAGGTTTGTCAGACGCTGGCGTGGATGTTGTGTTGTACTAACGGTTTGTCAGCGGATTTAAGCTGCAGTGCTGTTAGTGTCGGTAATAAACCTGGAATGTGTCGAGTACATCCGGATGCGGTCTCAGTCCGTCAACTTCCTCACGACCACTCGGTCGGGCCAGAGGGACTGGATGTTATGGGACAGACCCTGAAAAAAAAGACAAGAGAGGAGTTTCAGGGTCCATGATGTCGACTGACTGACTGGTCGAGCCAGTTTGAAACAGATCGAAGGAGCATCAAATGCTGTTTTGGTCGAGACCTGCAGACTTACAAACATAGTGGAAGCTCCGAAATTTTCATGACACCGAAAACAGACGGGATTGATGTGAATTGCCTGGTTATGTCATGTAAGACAGCGGCCGTCACGTCATCTGCTACTAACACATGGCGGCGTCCGGGGGGAGGGGAAATGTTAACGTCAGTCTCGAGTGTAGTGTATACCGCACTGTGCTCGCACGCGCCTCGCCTCTCCCGGGACTGTTAACTCTTTTTGGAAAAAAAAGAACAAAGGAAGACCATGCTCCCGTCATCACTCGTCAGCCATGTATCATCATCATCATCAATTCTGTTCTATTCCTTCCTTTTCCCCTTCTGTAGTGTTATCATTCGGCTGTCTGTCAGTCAGCCATTCGATCCGGACTTGAGTTCCGACATTTTACATGGAAACTCGGGTCGGATCCGATTCAGACCGACGGACGTGTCACGCAGTGAGCCCCTGGAATAATTGTTAGTGCACTACCCGAGTTTCACCAACATGTCGGCATACCTATACGTGCCTGTAGATTTGTCCACGACACCAAGCATACCTACTTTCCACTCGACTAGACAAAAAGAAAAGACGTCCAGATAGCAAAATCACCAATGGACAACATGCGTAGCTTATTTATCGCCTTCATTGAGGTGTCAGTTACTCAAGGCGTATGTATATCGGTGGTTAACATTGCAGTGTGCTGGTTGTTAAGTACCCCACCACCTACCTCTATGTACCACTAACACTGATGGCTCACTCACTCACTCTCACTCACTCTTCAGAGTTCAGCGGGCTGATGATGGAAGGACGACCGATGGACGCGGCGGGTGGGCGGGATCCGATTCAGTGGCCCGGGGGGGGGACGCCGTATGGAAAAGTCGGAGCGGGGTCTGCCATTTCCCCGATGCACGGACCATCACCTCGATATGCCCAAAATAAGGTGAAAGTTCAGCTTCTCGGTTTTCATTCACATTCCACAATCATGAAAAGAGGTCAGTAGTGTAAATGCTCAGTCATCACAATCACTACTTCACGGCAATTGCCGCTCCCCAATCACTCATTCACCGTTTACACTGTAGACCGCTCTCCGGATCTGCCGGCCTGCTTAGGGCTCACTTGCTGACCTCCAGTTACAGACAGACAGACACCGCAACCTCGTGTGTAGCCGGCGTTAGACATTGCGCCCCTCCGTATCTCCACCAGTTCGCACATTCTATCAAAAGCTTCTACGGAGTCCGGGTCGAGACTGAGAAGCAAGAAGGACAATTTTGCCGCTTACTTAAGCGGGGATTTACTGTGACGAAGCCGGGGTCTGTCTGGACATCGTCTTTCCAGCCAACCAAATATCTGGAAATAGGGCCCTCCGATTCCCCTCGATCCCGCCGAACCGTCCTCTGCTCCACTTGGTCGCGACGCCACCACGGCTTTGGATCCAGAGATCGATCTTGGCACTTTCATCTCACAAATCTCTGCGTCGTCGTCGTCGATGGAGTATGTGTTGTTATCGCCTAGCCCCCTACGGTCTGCCTTGCGTTGAAGGTCCCCTCTGATATCGATCCTACCAATGTCCACGTAGGCACAGAGATCTCCCATGCTTTCTTTCCTCATGTAGAAACGACCGCTGAAAGATGGATTGGATTTCAAAACAGCAGCGGCGTGCAGTGTTCCATCTCCCCGTTGCCGCGTCCCACAAGTCGGAGCTCGTCAGCCCGATCGAGGAGAAACCTTAAACCCTTGAACCTCCAAAAGTGGATATTTCGTGTTTTCTTCACCGGCAAGATGCCTTAGGTAAGCGGCGAAATGATGAAAAGCCGCCCCCACCATCATTGGTCTGCCTTTCGAGCTCTCATCGAAGCTTCCATGTCAGGCCGGCCGCCCTTTGTTATCAATCTCCGTCATGGATCCCAGATCCACCCCGTACACGTTCTCAAGCCTAGGATAGACGCAAAAGGCAAAAGATCCAGGCACACCGTGCTGCTAGCTCCCATCACAGCACTCCGTTCAGCTGTCCCCCATCCTCCCGCCGCTTCCACTTCCCGAGAATCTCGTAAGCAGGCGCCGCGGCGACATGGAATCAAACAACCCACAAACGGCTGTTCGCCGTTGGTGAGTGTCCACCACACAAAAGCCGAGCTCCGACTTCTTATCATACTGTGAGGTATCCAAGAGAGGTGTAGAAATACGTCCTTTCCCCTTCATTTTCCTAATCCCATCATCTTCTTGATCTTCTCTTCTTCAGTTCAAATAAATATTACCCTTAATACATACATATATTCAACCCCTAATACCCACCCCCTCCATCGAAATTTCATCATCACCACCTTGCCTTTTGATATCAACAAGTTTCACCACCACTGTTTTTCAAAGCGGCCGACCACCGACTACCGGTCACCAACCCATCCGCCATGGGCGTTCAAGGCGACAGCAGCAGCAGCAGTGCTGCCTCTGCACAAGAGGAAAACGCTGTTGATAACCGCACATGGGGTCTCAAACACAAGGTTGAGGCCATCAAGGAGCTTGAGCAAAGCTCGGGGATCCCTGCCCGCGAGCTGGGTGTTACGTGGAAAGATCTTACCGTCCAGGTCATCAACTCGGACGCCGCCATCCAGGAAAACGTCATATCTCAGTTCAACATTCCCAAGAAGATCCAAGAAGGAAGGCAGAAGCCCCCCCTCAAGACCATCCTCGACAACAGCCATGGATGTGTCAAGCCCGGTGAGATGTTGTTGGTCTTGGGCCGTCCCGGTTCCGGATGCACCACCCTTCTCAACCTCTTGGCCAACAAGCGCGAAGGCTATGTTGCCGTTAACGGTGATGTCCACTTTGGTTCCATGAACGCCAAGGAGGCTCACAAGTACCGCGGCCAGATCGTCATGAACAACGAGGAGGAAGTCTTCTTCCCCACCCTTACTGTCGGCCAGACCATGGACTTTGCGACCCGCCTCAACATTCCTTACAAGATCCCCGATGGCGTTGCCTCCCCGGAAGAGTACCGCAAGGAGAACATGGACTTCCTTTTGGAGGCCATGAGCATCCCTCATACCAAGGACACCAAGGTCGGTAACGAGTACGTCCGCGGTGTCTCTGGTGGTGAACGCAAGCGTGTTTCCATCATTGAGTGCATGGCATCTCGTGGTTCCGTCTTTTGCTGGGATAACTCTACCCGTGGTTTGGATGCTAGCACGTAGGTTACCCCCATCATCCTCATCAAACACTCTAGAATCAGACTAACATATCCCTAGTGCTCTCGAGTGGGCCAAGTGCATCCGCGCCATGACCGATGTCATGGGTCTCTCCACCATCGTCACCCTCTACCAGGCTAGTAACGGTATCTACGATCTCTTCGACAAGGTCCTCGTTCTCGATTACGGCAAGGAGGTCTACTACGGTCCCATGAAGGAGGCCCGCCCCTTTATGGAGGCCCTCGGCTTCGAGTGCCAGGAGGGTGCCAACGTTGCCGACTACCTTACCGGTATCACTGTTCCCACCGAGAGAGTGGTTCGCTCTGGTTTTGAAAAGACCTTCCCTCGCAACGCCGACCAACTCAGGGAAGCCTACCAAAAATCCGACATCTACCCTCGCATGACCGCCGAGTACAACTATCCCACCACCGAGGAGGCCAGGGAGAAGACCAAGTTGTTTGAGGAAGGTGTCGCTGTTGAGAAGGACAAGCATCTCGCAAAGGACAGCCCTTACACCGTCAGCTTCTTCCAGCAGGTCAAGGCCTGTATCGCTCGCCAGTATCAGATTGTCCTCGGCGACAAGCCAACCTTCCTCATCAAGCAGGGCTCTACCTTGGCCCAGGCCCTCATCGCCGGTTCCCTCTTCTACAACGCCCCTGATAACTCTGCTGGTCTCTTCGTCAAGTCGGGTGCCCTCTTCTTCTCCCTTCTCCACAACAGTCTGATGTCCATGTCCGAAGTCACGGATTCTTTCTCTGGTCGTCCCGTTCTGCTCAAGCAAAAGGGTATGGGTTTCTTCCACCCTGCCGCCTTCTGCATTGCCCAGGTTGCTGCCGATATCCCCGTCATCATCCTGCAGGTTACTGTCTGGTCTATTGTCTTGTACTTCATGGTTGCCCTGTCCATGGACGCCGGTGCTTGGTTTACCTACTGGGTCATTCTCATCGCTGCTACCATGTGCATGACGGCCTTCTTCCGAGCCATCGGTGCTGCATTCAGGACCTTCGATGCCGCCTCCAAGGTTTCCGGTTTCATGATTTCCGCTCTCATCATGTACAATGGTTACATGATTCAGAAGCCCAAGATGCACCCTTGGTTCGGCTGGATCTACTGGATCAACCCCATGGCCTACTCATTCGATGCTCTCTTGTCCAACGAGTTCCACGACAGGATCATTCCCTGCGTCGGCGTCAATCTGGTCCCCAACGGCCCTGGCTACGCTGATCTCGACCATCAGTCTTGCGCTGGTGTCGGTGGTGCCATCCAGGGTGAAAACATTGTCTATGGTGACAATTATCTCAAATCTCTTTCTTACAGCCACTCTCACGTCTGGAGGAACTTTGGTATCATCTGGGCTTGGTGGGTCCTCTTTGTCGGCATCACCATCTTTGCGACTAGCAAGTGGCGTCCTCTTTCCGAAGGCGGTCCTTCCCTGCTCATCCCTCGTGAGAAGGCCAAGATCGTCAAGGCCATCCAGAACAACGATGAGGAGAAGGCCGGTGCTACCAGCAGCGGCGAGGAGACTGTCTACGACAAGGAGGCCAGCGCTGGCGAGGCCAAGGACTCTGACAAGGAGTTGGTTCGCAACACGTCGGTCTTTACCTGGAAGAACCTCACCTACACCGTCAAGACTCCTTCTGGTGACCGCGTTCTCTTGGACAATGTCCATGGTTGGGTTAAGCCTGGCATGCTGGGAGCCTTGATGGGCTCTTCGGGTGCCGGAAAGACCACTCTTCTCGATGTTTTGGCCCAGCGTAAGACTGACGGTACCATCAAGGGTTCCATTCTCGTCGACGGCCGTCCTCTTCCTGTCTCCTTCCAACGTTCCGCCGGTTACTGCGAGCAGCTTGATGTTCACGAGCCCTTCTCCACTGTCCGTGAGGCCCTCGAGTTCTCTGCCCTTCTTCGTCAGCCTCGTGAGATTCCCCGTGAGGAGAAGCTCAAGTACGTCGACACCATCATTGATCTCTTGGAGCTTCACGATCTCGCCGATACCCTCATTGGTCGCGTTGGTGCTGGTCTCTCTGTCGAACAGCGCAAGCGCGTCACCATTGGTGTTGAGTTGGTTGCCAAGCCCAGCATTCTCATCTTCTTGGACGAGCCCACCTCTGGTCTCGATGGTCAGTCTGCCTACAACACGGTCCGTTTCCTCCGCAAGCTCGCCGATGTTGGCCAGGCCGTTCTCGTCACCATCCACCAGCCTTCCCAGCAGCTCTTTGCCCAGTTCGACACTCTCTTGCTTCTGGCCAAGGGCGGCAAGACCGTTTACTTTGGCGAGATTGGTGACAACGCCCAGACTGTCAAGGACTACTTTGCCAAGTACGGCGCCGCCTGCCCCGAGGAGACCAACCCGGCCGAGCACATGATCGACGTCGTCTCCGGCTCCCTCTCCAAGGGCAAGGACTGGAACCAAGTCTGGCTCGAGTCGCCCGAGCACCAGGCCATGACGGAGGAACTCGACCGCATCATCGACGACGCCGCCTCCAAGCCGCCCGGCACGCTCGACGACGGACACGAATTCGCCATGCCGCTGTTGGAACAGCTCAAGATCGTCTCTACCCGCAACAACATCTCGCTCTTCCGCAACACCGACTACATCAACAACAAGCTCGCTTTGCACATTGGCTCGGCCCTCTTCAACGGCTTTTCCTTCTGGATGATCGGCGACAGCGTCTCGGACCTCCAGATGCGCCTGTTCACCATCTTCAACTTCATCTTTGTCGCTCCCGGTGTCATCGCCCAGCTGCAGCCTCTCTTCATTGAGCGCCGCAACATTTTCGAAGCCCGCGAGAAGAAATCCAAAATGTACAGCTGGATCGCCTTCGTCACGGGCCTCGTCGTGTCCGAGATCCCCTACCTGTGCGTCTGCGCCGTCCTCTACTTTGCCTGCTGGTACTACACCACGGGCGCCCCGCACGCCTCGTCCCGCGCCGGCGGCACCTTCTTCGTCATGCTCATGTACGAGTTCGTCTACACGGGCATCGGCCAGTTCATTGCCGCCTACGCGCCCAACGCCATCTTCGCCACGCTCGCTAACCCCCTGGTCATCGGTATCCTCGTCTCCTTCTGCGGTGTCCTCGTGCCATACCAGCAGATTCAAGTCTTCTGGCGCTACTGGATTTACTACCTCAACCCGTTCAACTACCTCATGGGTTCCATGCTGGTGTTTAACCTCTGGGACAAGAAGATTGAGTGCCGTGACCAGGAGTTTGCCGTGTTCAACCCGCCCAATGGCACGACGTGCGCCGAGTACTTGGAGGGGTACATGATGGGCATGGGACGGGCGACGAACTTGATTAACCCGAGCGCGACCGAGGGGTGCAGGGTTTGTCAGTATACGTCGGGTAGCGATTACTTGCAGACGATCAACTTGAAGAGTTATGGGTATGGGTGGAGAGATGCGGGGATTGTGTGTGTGTTTGTGGCGAGCAGTTATGCGATGGTTTATGCGTTGATGAAGTTGAGGACGAAGACGAGTAAGAAGGCTGAGTAAGGCTCGTTGCACGGTGTGTGGTTGGCAAGGAGAAGGAAGATACCCACGGTAGTTAATGATGTACGGATGTACGAATTTGGGAGGGAGGATGACGTTTATAGAAATGGCATGTCTGGTCGGTATGATTGCCATGCTTACAGGTCAGGTAGATTTGGAGGGGTAGGATGGAAAAGGAGCATTTGCTTTTTAGGGCATTTATTTGCATCATCATCATCACATAGATAGACACTTTTCTGGATAGACATTTTGGTAATAATACCTCTTTTCTAAGCATTTTTAAGCATTGATACAAGTTTCGCTTCCATTATATTCTTGAATGCCGTCGCTTACCTAGGTAGTTTCCACTACTTTGTCCCAAAGTTGGGAGGTGGACTTTGATCTGATGTGAAGAAGTCAATGTGAGGTGGGAAGCACGGGGTGACCAGTTTCTGTGCACTGGCTTTGTTGTTTGTTCGTTATCCAACAGAAACCCGTTTGTACGCGCGTGTGCCTTTATCGTTCAGAACTGAAAAGCGGCACGAGGATTGAGGGGTAGAAAGGTGATTGAGAGATCGCAACGAACACAGGCTGGACCCAACACAGCTCCCAGGAAATTCCCGTCAGATTGATACCAATCAAGAGAGGTACCTACATCTGTACCTAATTCATGTCTCGTCCGCACCTTCCTCTCCCTCTCCTCCCATCTATTTCTTCCAGTCCCCACCACTGCACTGCACTGTCTGGTATTGTCTGGTACTCCGAATCCATGTCTCATCCATTCCGTTCTTTTCCGTCACCTCGCCGTCACTTCCCCAAGGTCAATCCGAGGCTGGTATTGTCAACGGCGTCTCCAGTCCCCTTTCGACCAGATGGGAAGTGGTCGGGGGTTCGAGGTCGAGGTCGAGGTTCAGAGTGTCGGGTGGCACGTTGTCGAGTTCGTTTCCCTTTTCCAAGTGGAAGGCCACGCTGTCGTCAGGTTCCCAAGGCGAGGGATGTTGTCGAGTCTTGTTTCTGTCCCTATGGGTCTCGCCACTGTCGCCAGTGTGGTTTTGTCGGATCTACCGAGTAAGTACCTCTACCTACACTTGTCTGGTGGTGGTCGGAGCAGCTATAATAGCAGTCATTTTGGTGGTTGGCACCGCCGCTAATCGTCTCGGTGACTCTAGTACCTGTGTCTTCTCTCCACCGCTCTGCTTATTTTTTTGACAAGAGGTTCATGTTAGTACCTTACTGGTTCAACCTCGTCTCACCTTCAACTCCAAGTCAGAGTCCTCTCGTGAGACCGTCGAACACTTCTCTCCAGATCATGGGCGGCATGGGAAATTTCCGTCCCCATTCCTTCTCGGGCCTGCATTGAAGCCCAGAGGAGACAAAGGTGAGCAAACGATTCATGTTTTTCGACTTTCATAACGCGCCGGCAATGTCCGAAAAAACTTGACCTCAGTATCAACAAATGGAACATGTGCTGACTTCCACTTGTTACTTAGAGGTAGACATCAATAAGGCTCGTAGCCTGCTCAGATTCCGTACTCAGCATCTAGTCTCTTCCCGCACGTTACAACCCAAAACCCTTGCAAGCCCAATCCTCACAGGATGATCGTCCACTTCCACCCTTCATCCTAAAGGTACCTCTAGAGGTACCTCTAGGTAGCAACCACGACGCCGCGTGGTGTCCTCTGCTTCCAGTCAATGACGCTCACTCCTTTCCGGAAGCTGACGGAAGTCCTTCACCGGAATACTGGCTGGGTGCGGTCATGGTCATGGTCAGGGGCTACCGGCCACATCGGGCATGCTCGATAGCGAAGAGAAGGACGACACTCCTGAGGAGAATAGGTGATGTCCTCTGGAGGAGGGGCGTTGGTGGAGGGCGATGAAGAAGTACATCTACATCTACGACTGTGGGCGAGGCAGCATCCCGATTTGGACGCCATCAGTCCGCTGGCTTGAGGCGTCACTTTCACCAGTACGCATTCCCCGTGCGACAAACGAATAGAAACCCAGCGGAGGCAAAAGCATCGCACAGAGCGCACACATACAGTTCTCCATTCGGATGCTCTACTCCAGGCTGTCAGTGTTGCCCTGCCTAGGAATGCCATCAAGCTGACTTTCAACGACTTTGTTCATGGTGGCTTCAGCAAGAAACAATCTAGGCACAAGCTGCCTCCTCCACAAGCAGCAGCTCAACCGCCCCGAGCAATTCTAAACGGAACCGTAGGGCCCCAGCCGTGCTCCTCCTAGACAGTATCCCATAAGCTGGTCAGCTCTCTTTGCCTCCGCGCCTGGCTCAAAACGGCGTTCTGCGAGCGCCAGGGCAAGACGTTGGCTTCGGTTAGCTTCCTTTTCGAGGGTCGGGGGGCACAGCCCACGGACACAGAAAGCTTGAGACGAGGATTTAATAGCGGAGATGGACTAATCAGGGCAACACATGTATCTCGTTGACCTACCCGATCATTGCTGGGTTTTTCCTCCACCCGTGTGGCTTCCGCTTGTTGCAGCCGCCGGTCCTCGACCTTCAACTTCACTACTACCTCTACCATCAATAACCTCCTCGAAGAGTCTGTCCTTGCACCCCATGGCAGGCATCATCAACAAGATTCATCTCAAAGAACACGACAGCACGCCACAGCCGACAGCTTGGTTTTTAGGTGCCTATCCAGCAGGCCGCTCAGTTCGTGGTCAGTCTGACTTATTTTCCGTACTCGATTACAGCCTCGAGCGACAAGCGTTTCGATCTCGAGGGTTGGGATGCCCTTGTTTCCGGTATGAAGGTCATCGCCGACCTCGCCTCTGTTATGTGCGAGATGGATCCTGACCTGAGGTCACCTCGCGCCCCGTCATGCGCAACCCCAAGGACGTTGAGACTGGACTCTGCCTTCCACTCTGTTCCTTCCTTTTCTCTACAGGCAACCATCACTGCTCACCTCTTTCACATCAGACCTCCAGAGACACCCTTTGATCTTTGTCGTCTGGGGTCAGCTTCGTAGGTATCCGTTCCCTTCCCGAGAGCAAGCAAGAAGCACCAAAGCTGGGCTTGAGACCGTGCCTTCAGCGCTGATGGTGCCTGCCTTGTAACAGCAGACAAAGTTTTTCCCAGAGACGCCCTTGATCTCTGCTGTCAACGATGGAATTAACCAATCTCCTCCAACCATGTTGCTCTCTACTTCAGCCCACTCTCAGCTCTTCACCCACTCACAAATAACCACATCTCCTCCAACCATGGCCAGAGGTACCCAGTGAATGTGCTGTCAGTTCATGAGGATCATAGATCACTCCTAGTACTTCATTGCCCCTCTATGCCGACTCTCGACACCAGCGCCCTAGCTCACCTACCGACATTGATCTCCTACTATTACCCTCCCTTTTAGTTCTGCGACCGCGTATTTCAGCAGGCTAACGCCAGCTCCGTATCCACTCCATCCAGGAGACCAAGCTCATCGAGTTCGACAATGACGGTCACATCGGTGTCTTCTAGGTTTCTTGCGAGGCCGGTGTACTTGGTATATCAGGACCATCTGCGTCCATCTTGGACTCCTATAGCCGGTGGTGCGGGCCAATCTGTGGCACGTCGGTGTCGGCGCCCACATGAAGGAGCTCCTCTGTGTCCGCTCCGGTACTAAATTCGTGGTTGTTCTGTCTGGTTCGATTCCAAGCGCCGCTGAGTACACGTACGAAGCCAGCACAAGCTGTGGCAGGATATGGAGAAGAAAATGCATGTGGCTCTCTTTTGAGCCGACGGATAGATACCTACAGGGAGCTCTAGATGTGAATCTATTTGTCTACTGCATGTTCTCTGTGATTCCGTGCCCTTTTTTTTTGTTTCTTCCTTGTGATGAAGAAGTGCTATGTACCCCTAGGCTCAACGAAGGGAAGTGATATTTCTCCTTTCTCTGAGTGTGTATTCGTACGGATGTCCTGTGTTTGCTCTCGATAACGCACGAGGATGTCTCTATGCTGTGGTTGCCTTTGGCGATGTAGGTCGGATGAAATTGAATGTGTGGCACACCTCAGATGAAATGGAGAGGTATATAGACGCCTTTTTGTCGTCTTTGAGCCGCGTAGACGATAAAACGATCAATGCACATGACAAGTATGATGAATCTGCAACAGGTGGTGTGTAGGTACTACTAGAACCTGCAACGATGATCGTGATCGACGTGTGCATCGAACTGCCGTGCGTTTCCCCGGCGCTTTGAGTTTGTCTGGACTCGTCGCCAAAACTGACGTTTTCCGAAAGAACGACCCTTGAACTCATAGCTTGGAAGAAGCTTTAGACTTTGTAAGGAATCCATCCGGTTTTTTGGAAGACGGAGGCTGATGAAAATTGTCAAGACCTGGCTTCCATGACGAAGCCGAGAAAGCCCAGCCGACTGCGCCCCCTCTCGAACCACGACGTTCACCGTTCGAAACATCACCAAGTATCACAACATCTAAACTTTCCACTTGTTTTCCATGACACTTATACCATCGTTGTTCTCGTCTTGGCTAGTAGTACGTGGTGGAGCTTTGACTAGTCCAATTTGTTTCTAGTTCCAGTCTGCATCGTCTGAATCGCACGAGGCTCCAGTCCGTCCTATTGCCGGCCATCGCTCTCAACCACCTGCAGCATCCAAGCACAACTGCCTGACCGACGGCCTTCAACAAAACCATCTGTTTGAGGACCGTATTTCGTTCATCTGTCTGATTCTATGTAATAACCGCCCCATAATAGGCACGTCCAACCGGAATATCGACAAGAGGCCCGCCTATCAGATTCAGGTGCCCTCACCCTCCAAATATGCCGGCACCTATTGAGATTGGCTACCGTGTCTAGTGGATGGATGCATACTTGATATTTACATGCTGACCTTGCCTGTATCAATAACATATGCCCAGCCCGTCTACCACGGCACAGCCGCAGAGCAGTAGGTATTCGCCCATAATGGCGCCATCCGCAGACACGCTTTTTCCATTTCCAACATCCATAGCGTAGGATTAACAACGCTTGAATCTACGGGATTGATCGACATGTTGATGACGCAGATCATCCGCAGCTGTCAACACCAACTTGACTATCCCGAGTTGCTACCGAGTTCCTCTGCTACCACCCAGACCGGGCTATCCAACGGATTTCCATATAATTCGCGTCACGGTACGATGTTGATGTCGCCATTTCGTGGGCTTCCGCGACGATGCTCTTAAGCACCAAACCAGACCA
Organism: Neurospora tetrasperma FGSC 2508; assembly: GCF_000213175.1. Lineage (NCBI taxonomy): Eukaryota > Fungi > Ascomycota > Sordariomycetes > Sordariales > Sordariaceae > Neurospora > Neurospora tetrasperma. Next base: position 5,637,640 of record NW_009799099.1, on the reverse strand, counting down.
AAGCCGTAGCAGAGTCTCATCCCGTGCGCCTTCAATTCGTCGACGCCAACCTCGACAAACTGCCACCAGACCCTTTCCCAGACTGCCTCAACTCCCAGGTACCTCTATCGATCATTCGAAGGCCCCCGGGCCGTTCCGCAGCCATGCCAAAAATAACCTTCCAAGACGAAAAGAACACGATCTCTACAACCACTTCTACTTCCTTTGGATTCCTAAAAGACGTCACGGGTGTTTCGTCACCGGCCTCTGTGTACCAGGTCTCACTCACCGAAGAACTCAGCGGCGGCACCAAAGACACCAGCAACTACGGCTCAACCCCCAATCATGTCTTCAGCGACCCTGCCATTGCTGCGTACTGGGCGGACGTCTACGAGCGCGCCGGGTACGAGAACCGCCATCGATTTGACCCGTCGTTTTCATGGAGTGCGTCGGAGGAGCGCAAGCTTGTGCGCAAGATGGACTTTCGGATCGTGTTTTGGGCTTGGGTCATGTTTTGCAGCTTGGACTTGCATCGGAAGAATATCAACCGGGCTATTAGCGATGATATGTTGCCGGAGCTAGGTAGGTATGTCCTTCGTGGTTCTGCCCTTCCTTGTGTCGACTTGGGGGACTGGACTGACGCGACATCCCAGGAATGAACACAAACGACTTCAACTATGGACAAACCATCTTCCTTGCTTCGTTCCTGCTCGCTGAGCTACCTCTGCCTCTACCCTCGGGCCTCGTAGCCAAGAAACTCGGCGCTGATCGCTTCGTTCCCATGCAAATCGTGTCTTGGTCCATCCTGTCGGGCGCGCAAGTCTGGATCACGAAAAGAGCGCACTTCTACGTCATCAAGGCGCTTATGGGCGTTGCCATGGGTGGCTTCATTCCCGAAATTGTTCTGTGGTTGACGTACTTTTACAAGTCCAACGAATTGCCTCTCCGCTTGGCGTTCTTCTGGACTGCTTTGTCGACCGTCAACATTGCCGGTTCCCTCATGGCCGCTGGGATTTTGCAGATGCGGGGAATCCGAGGCTGGAGTGGCTGGCAGTGGCTGTTCCTGATCGAGGCCCTGATGTCTCTGGTCGTCGGCATCTTCGCATTCGTCCTGATGCCCCCGGGTCCTTGCCAGACCAAATCCTGGTTCCGCGGAAAGGACGGCTGGTTCTCCGAGCGCGAGGAATTCATCTTGGTCAACCGCCTGCTGCGCGATGATCCCTCCAAGGGCGACATGAACAACCGCGAGGGTGTCTCGGCCAAGGGTCTGCTCAAGGCCATCAAGGAGTGGGAGATGTGGCCGCTCTACATCGTCGGCGTGTGCGCTTACATCCCTCCCGGTCCGCCCGGCGAGTACCTGAGTCTGATCCTTCGCACCCACGGCTTCAGCGTCTTTCAAGCCAACCTGCTCACCATCCCCGCTTACTTTCTCTTCGCCTGCAACTTGGTCATCCTTTCGTATTTCTCCAGGCGGTTCAAGGAGCGTGGCTTTATCGCCTCCCTTTCGCAGTGGTGGATGCTTTCCTTCTTCGCTGCTATCGTCGCCCTGCCCGACGCCGGCGTCTGGGTCCGCTATGCTCTTCTAATCGGTATCTTGTCGTACCCGTACTGCCACGCCATCCTGGTCGCTTGGACTGCTGAGAACAGCAACAGCGTGCAGACGAGAGCGGTTTCGACGGCGCTGTACATTATGTTTGTGCAGGATGGCAATATTATCTACGATAATATCTACCGCGAGGACGACAAGCCGCTGTACAAGAGGGGGAATAAGGTATTGCTGGCCATGGTCTGCTTGAATATCGTGCTGTTTTATCTGACCAAGGCGTTTTATGTGTGGAGAAATAAGGCGAAGGAGGAGAAGTGGAAGGCCATGACTTCGGAGGAGCAGCGGGACTATGTGTTGACTACCCTGGATGAGGGGCCGAAGAGGCTGGATTTTAGGTTTGCACACTGATGTTGTTTTGTTGCTGTCGAAGGAGGAAGGACAGGAAGATGCTGATTTAACGGGACAGCGTTGTATACCCAAATGATAATGATAGAGGTAATGATAATAATAATGATACCCATGATTTGACAAAGGGCAAGGTAGACAGTGTAGAGGTGGAGATGAGAGTGCTAGAGATGTAATGAATAAATGTTACAAAGATCCTTTCATGACAGCAGACCCTAAATGCCCGGATAATTGAAAGCGTCGACCGGAATACCTCTATCATCAATGATTGTGCGCACTGGCGCTTATGTCCTCTTCCAGTTCACCAAACAAAGCCTCGAATTTCAGAATTTCTCGCCGCTGGGCAGATGTGATGATGTCGTCCCCTTCCACACTCTATCTGGCATATATTCTAAGCGGCCATTCGATGTATGTCTGCAATCTCCCGGGTGTTTAGTCCAATGAACCGGGCCCTAGAGTCTAACAACGCGACCCTTACATCGCTCGAGCAGGGCCGAGAAGGGTCAAACAGGGAATAGGTAGGCATGAGCTGCACGGAGGGAGGCAGTCAGTTTGAGCAAGATGCCTTTCCAAAACCCTCGAATTCTCGAGAGCGGACACGGCATTGACGGAGACGGGAACAGTTTCAGTGGAAGAAGGGTGGACGGGTCATGCGAAAGGGTTCGAGAAAAATGTTCAGTCCGATGGATGCTCCCTTCTATAGAGGTAGTATGGTAGATGATGAACAGTTCGAATTGAATCAACTATGCGCCTTGGCGTTCGTCATGATGGGCATCGTTGTCTCATTGTTGATTTGGGGAAGCAAGGGAAATTGGGGAGTTGGGAAGTTCGGGAGATGTATTGTACCTTATATGTATGTTTTGGGTATAAGAGAAGATTCGCGGAGTTGTTAGAGGTAATTCTGCGAGAAGCTGTTGTGGTTTTCATGTTGTGGAAGGGGGTAGGAGAGGACTGGAAGAATTGAGGGACTGGACAGGTCCAGGACTGGATCGAGTGGGGAACTTTATACATGCCCGCATTCTGTTCCGTTCCATCAACACGAAGCTGAACGATGGTGACAAGAACATGGCTTGAACCTAGGACTACGGCCTTGTCGTATGATGGGTATGATTCATGGTATGTAAATAGATGGGTGATGAGCCGAGACGTGATGGTGATAACCTCAAACCTCCATGCTGTGTGTCCGGCGGCCAGCACGGTGGTGGTTGAATTTGGCGGTTTCCTTGGTCAGAAACTGGAATACTTTTGTTGTTGTTTGTTTGTTTCCTTGTGGAAGCTGCTTGAATGGAGCCTTTGTCGCTTGATTGTACCAAAACTGTTGATTTGTTCAGGAAATCGTCCATCCCGAAAGGGAGTATCGTGTCCTTCGTGTTCGGTGTTGAGGAAAAGAGAGGCCTTCTTGTGATAGGCTGCAACTTGATAGCCCCTGTGATCCCAGCATTCACTCCATCCTCGGCTGTTGAATGCAACAGAGAGAGAGCAGACCATATTGAGTAAGCAAATGGGGACAATGTTGAAGCTGACTAACGGAAAAGGATGACACAATTGCACGGGGTTGTTCCAGGCAGCTGTTGAATGGGTTGGGTTGTTGGGTTGGGGACGCTGAGGTGCCAGGGCCTCTCACGTCACGTGCCTCTGACAGCTGAGTGACAGGATGGCCCGTGCTCAACTACCCCTACATAGAGGTACCAAGCTTTTTCCCAGGATCGACCGCGAGCGGCAGACATGACTGCCGGTGGCATTGTGCTTCCATTCCATTTAACATTCTTGGGGGACACTATGTTGCCCTTGCATTTCATTGTTTTCATTCTCACCTATGCTAGGAACCGATTGCGGGGGCATATGTGAGTGCCAGAGGCACAGGCAGTTGCAGATAGATTGCCATGACAATCCCCTCAATTTCAATCGCCGGTTTGATAGTCATGGACCACCGTGGCTGATGCTCCATAGGGGGGGACTCTCCCTCGCAGGGAACTGGCTGCTTGGGATGCGAGGGCGGCAGAGACTCTTCTCATCCACGATCACTCTCAGCCGTTCACCAGTCGCAAACCCGAAGCAACCGAACACGGCACAGAGAGAGAGACATGACCTCAGCAACTTGCCGACACATACCAACACCAACAGCAAGACAATGAGTGAGATTGGATTGGCACCCCTTCGAAAACGGTGACACGAAACCAAGAAACCGTCCAATCATCCCCCCCTCCAGTGCCCCAAAAACACAGCCGCCATGCTCTTGGTATTTATTGGTGGCGCCATGTCGTCTTCAGCCTCAGCACACTAGGTCCTCGGTACAAGATTACCACTTGTTTTTCCATGGGGTCATCCCCACCGTCATGATTTGGATGCACCAACCAAGTGGTGTGCCTGGTCGACTGCAACTGGACAAGCTTTACTGCAGCAAAACTTCCCTGTCGACATTAGAATCCTTGCAGGCCCTACAAGGTTCGACAAAGTGGAAACTGGCAACTGTCCCTCACTCATCGTCATTGCAGTGGTTCCATTACAGATCGCCCAGGTCCCCTTTTTTTTTTCTTGGTCTTTCGTATGCGCGGATTTTCCTCCGGGGTCAATGAAGTGTGGTAGGATTTGCCCCATGCTTGCATAGGTGCTTATCTCAATTCCCTCAATTCCCCTGACCAATCTGTTTTCGGTCCTGTAAAGAACAGGGTGTGGAGGGCAGTGCACCACCATCTGTCCGCGTAGAGGAGGATTGTAGTCTACACCACCTCGTATCAAGGGAGCTTCCAGTCCCGGAGCCAGGGAAGCCATCCAACAAAAAAGCATGGGTTGTACCTCTTTAAGGTAAACTCATACCTTGGAGGCTGCCTGAAAATTCCCCATCGGAATTGGGATAGACCTGGATGGAAGGACTATCGAATGCCTTACACTACATCGCGACGGAATCGTCCCCTCCCCAGCGGGACTTGAATCTGCAAGTGGATGTCTCAGGAGGTCACTCAACTGCCATTTCCAGTTCCAGTTCCAGCCTCATCATCTCCTCTTTTCCTGTTCGCGGTGGCTTTCAATCCCAGTTCCCACGGCCCTTGTCTGAAAAAGGGAGATGGGGGGCGGGTTCAATCGTGCTGCATACCTACCTTCCCGTCATACAAAGAGCAGTTTATGTAGTTGGTATTGCCCTCCTCCACAGTTTACCTCGACATATGTGCTTCTCTTTTCTGCCTCTTCCTTGGAACTTTGATGCTTCCCATCTCCTTGACGTCTTGATTTCCATCCAAGATCCCGATCCGACCAAGTTCAGACGCAAAAAAAAAGGGGTCCACTCTCCACTTTCACTTACACGAGACGACAGCGGGGACCATCGATCAACTCCACGCGATATACTGGGATCATCCGCGTATCGACAGCCCCGATTTCAGGATTCTTGGCCGCTCCGGGGTAACCGGGTTTTCGAAACAACAGGCCTTGTCCAAGAATACCTTTTTTGCAGTTTCTTTCATACCTACCTTACCTCTACCTACTACTTTTGAATCACTTCACTTGCTTCATCCAGCGTACACCTTAACGGCTCAGTGGCGATTCTGACATCTGCCCTCGACCACTTCCTCGGCACGCACCGACGATCATGCAGATAATATAATTGACGCCATTCCCTTTTCCGCTCTAGTTCTCGCCCTCGCTCCCGACTTCCCCATTAGTTTCATCAACCGCTGAGGTCCCAAGCAAAGGCGGTTGTCTAGGTAATCTACCTACATTCGGAGCATATCCGAATAGTGCAGGTCGCCCCCCGTTCCAACAACATCATGTTGCTGGGCGAGCAGACCGGGACGGCGGGTCACTTCTCGACCATCTCGTCGTCCTTTTCAGCACTCATCGCCCACTGGCGTTCCTACCGACATATCCACCGCATCGCCCTAGTCATCTTTGTACTTTTAACCATCTTTGTGCTGGAAAGGTACCGGTCCGCACTGGCCAGTACGTTCCAAACATCAACCGATCCCATTGCCGTTCCTGGGGGAAACTCGGCAGCCCAGGATAATAATCATTATGAGCCTTACCCGGAGGCCAATCAAGGAGGAGGAGGGAAACATGGTTCCGAGGAATCAAAATCCAAGTATCAGCAAATGACTCCCGAACAACTCCTCGAGTTGTCCCAGAAGAACGCGGGCAACAGCACCCTCGGCTTCCACGCCATCAAGTACATCAACATGAAGGCCCGCTATGACCGCGAGGACGCCATGGCGCTGCAGGCGTACATGTCCGGGCTGGATATTGAGGATGCCCCGGCCGTGGAGGCGGATATGATTGATCCCGTTGGGATGCCGCCTACGCATCGGCCGGGAAGGCTCAGGGTGGGGGAGAAGGGGTGTTGGAGGGCTCATGCTAATGTATGTCTTTTTGTTGGCTCCTGTTACCCGGCTCTTTTATTTCTTTCCCTCCCATCAAGAACCCTCAACTAGCCTCTTTGACCTTACACTTCAATTCTCTTCCGGAGTATCTCAAGGAATGAGATGCTGTTGACCCTGCACAAACCCCTACTTCAACTTCTCCATCCCCGACCATGTGCACCCCATCTGCTGCTGCAGAATCCCAACATGAACCCCATTCGCTGCTTGCAACCCGGACTCTAGTCTCCCCAATTACCTACCTCAACCTTAATCCCATCACCTACCACTACCTAGTAGCGACGCACAATCCCCTCCCCCAACCGCTCTCCACCCTCCTCCCCCTCTCAACCCTCCCCCCCCGCCCACCTTTTATCCAACCTCCGTCCATATCTTCTACCCTGTACATAACCACTAACACCAGTCTTTGACCCACAGATCTGGTCCCAAATGACCCGCCACCGCCTCCCCCCCATCTTGATTCTCGAATCCGACGCCGCCTGGGACCTCAACATCCGCACCATCATGTCCAATCTCAACACGCACTTCATCGATTTCTTAAACCAAATCAACTCCACCGCCGTCCACGATCCCTCCTACCAGTCTCCCAACAACCATCTTCACCATCCTAACCCCCCCTCCTATTCTGACAATGGGCCAATCAAACCTAACCCCGACGACCCCTGGTTGTCTGAACACTGGGACTTGTTCAGCATCGGCCAGTGCTTCGAGTACTCCCAGGACCGCGAAATCAAGCTAGTCTATGACGACGAAAGTGTCCCCGCCGGCAAGGAGTACTGGGGCAAGAAAATGGGGAAGGAGAGGGTGATTAGGAAGAGTGGAGGGATTACGTGCACGACGGCTTATGCGATCAGTCATACGGGCGCGGCAAAGTTGCTGTTGAGGGGGGCGATGGATTTGGATAATCCTGTGGATTTGTTGATTCGGAGGATGGTGATGAGTCGGGATCTGGTGGCGTATAGTTTGTTTCCGCCCGTGATGGCGCAGTGGGAGTACATCGGGGGGATAGGCATGGCGGAACGAGGCGCGCAGTCGGATATTAATGGTGGGAAACATCGGGATACGCCCGAGGATGCGGATATGCCGGGGTGGAAGGATGTCCAGGAGAAGGCGACCATTTGGCAGACCAAGGGACATCATCATGATGTTGCGTTTGAGAAGATGGCGCTGAAGGAGGCGTGGACCGAGATCATGGGCGAGGGACCTGAAAAGTTGGGGGAGAGCTTGTGGAATCCTGAGACGGGGGATTAAAGTCGGTCAGTTTTGGAAGGAATTGGATACAGACAAAGGGAACAAAATGAACGGAAGGGAAAGAAGACGAACAAGGCCAAGTGGCTGCTGCAGTGCTTGTCAACAAAAACATCATGCTTGAATCAGTTATGAAAGTTTATCTAATACATTTCTACGTGCAGCTACATGTACACTGCCCCAGTTCTTTGCCTGGCCGTCGAGTTACTCCTGTCAAACATGTCCAACACCACCACTACCACTACCACTACCACTACCAACACCAGCATCATGAACAGCTACATGCCGCAACCACAATCAACACCACAACCACAAACCCAACCCAAGATTTCCTCTCTAGAGTCTTTGTTCTGTGTTTTTCTAGGGTTTTTTTCTTTTTTTTTTTTCTTTTTTTTGGGTTTTATCGTTTTTTTTGGGGTTTTGTTTTTGTGTTCTCGTACTCCATGCCTGTCCCTCCCTGGTTCCAGGCGAAACAGTCCTGGCAGCGATAAATCAGTTCGAACTGGGTCGAGTTGACCTCGGATCATCAGCCTGGTCGGGGTTTGGGACACCACCGTCTGGCGGCTGTTTCGTCCTTCGCCCGAGACGGCGTCCGTCTCTTTGCGCATCCTTTGGCCCTCCCGGAGATGCGAATCCCCAGGCAAATTGATACTCGCGAACCCAACTGTCATGACCCCCGGCGCCATCATTGAGAGAGCCGAGTATGGCGCCGACCTGAAAGCAAGTAACCATGTGTTAGCCTGACATCAATTCCATCAAACATGACACTAAGAAACCCGACAGCAACATGAGAACTCACCATCGCATGTGGTCGTATCCTTGGGTCCGCTAGCGTTGAGGCTAGCATCGCCCCCCATTGTGTATGGCGCCTCTAGAGATAGCGATGGCGAATATCTTTCAGCTGTGAAGCCGAAGCCGAAGCTGAGTTAGCTGACGCACAGATGTGATCATCTTCTGGGCGTGCGAACCATCTTTGTTCACCCTGTCCGGGAAGACAAAAGGCAGCCTGGTATAGTATTCGTGCTGTTCAGGCGCTCCGCGCGGTAACGCGGGGGCCCGGCAGCCGCTTGTGGCATATCAGCTGCCTTGCCGGAAGGTCGGCAAAGGCGCTGGCCGGGCCCGGCATTTGAAGTTGTCGACAAGGCGATGCGCTACGTCGGCCGTCATCCTGGCGGGGAGAAGAAGGAGTGGTTAGCACTTGTGTCTTGATATAGTGGTGAAAAATATAACGGGTGGGGTGTCGTGCAGCGGTGGGCCACTGGGCTGGGATGGGAGGTAGAGAAGTGGCCTTTCGAGCAACCTTGCTTGACAGTCAAATCAAGCTCTTGGTCAGGTTGGCCTCAGGTTTGTGGTAGCGTTCAATGTTGCCTCTATCGGAGAACCTCGCCCCGTTGGAAGGACATGGGATCACAACAACTGTTTGTGTGGTGTACTGCCTCAACTTGGGATCGAGTGGTGGGTTTACTCACTTGTTTTGTGATGGTATAGCAGAAACTCAAAATGGCAGCGGGAACATCATGATGAGCGTCTTGAGAGAGTGCTCTTCTTGGTGTCAATAATGTGTCAGAACTTCATTTCGAAGATCGAAGCGGAAGGAGTTGGACATAAACTGATCAAGACCATCGTCGTCTTGATTCGAACGCGAAGAAAAGGAACCCAAGGAAACTGAATCAGGAAACGTCAACCTGGCTTACCTCTGACTTCCATCAGTGATGATGATCAAATGGAGGTTGATCGGGGAGGACATGGAGAGAATGTCATTGTTTGGTCCCGCTGGTGGCACAGCTTGGGATGGAGGACTTGAGCGGGAGAAGAGTGATGGGATGATGGAGAAGAAATGTGGAAGAGAGGAGAAAGGGAAGAAGACGAGGATTAAGTACATGGCGGGAAACAGAGCATGGGAGGGGAATTCTTTCTGCCTCCCGCACAAACTCAAACGCAGGGCCAGTACCGGGAAGCATGACTTCAAACGCTTGCCGTCGGATAAGGGCAATCTGAGTGGAAGGCTTGACAAAAGGCGAGGCGGGGGAGTCTTGGGAGGAAGGAACGAGAAACAGAGGAGACATTGGCCTCGCACTCAGGACCTCAAACTGCCAGGTGTGCCCTGGTGGCTGCCAGTAACGTGGAGGCTCGGTAGTCCGAGTCCCTGTAGACACCCATGGTCTCGAGCGCTTGAGGTTGGCGAACCAGAGGAGGGCTTGACAAGAGGTGAATCCGTCGAGGACATGGAAGGAAGCAGGCGAATGGCGAAGAAAGTCCTCGCAACTACCTATTGAATTCAAGTTGCCAGGCGTGCCCTTGTTGCCTGGTAGGAGCAGGCCTGGTCAAGAGATCGGAGTTATTGCATGGCCTCGAAACGACCTGAAGCTTGGCAAATAAGATGAGGGCGTGACGTACAGAGGCGAGGCTTGGGAGGAAGGAACAAGGAGGATGGAGATAAACCTCGACGTCTGGACACTTGAGGTGCCCGGCGTGCCTTAGTGCCTGGCAGTAACACTCAGCAGAGGGAGTGGTCCGGGTCTCCTTGTCCCCTCGTCCTGTCTACTTCCGTTCAAGCCGTCCTCCTCGAGTCATATTTCCTTCTTGACCAAACCCGAAATGAAGAAACAACGAGTTCCTCCACGATTTTCGACACTTCCAGTTGCTTCCGGGCCCCAACAGCTCTCGTCAACCACCCAAGTTGGCATTCAAGCCACACACGAATCCTTGTACTTAAATTCGAGGGTTCCTCACCCCCGCCTCTTTTCCCCCTCTGCTTCTTCGTTTTCGTCTTCATCTTCATCTTCATCGTCATCGCCATCGTCATCGTCATCGTCATCGTCATCGTCATCGTCATCGCCGTTGTCGTCATCATCTTCTTCTCCAATCAACAAGTTCATCACCACTTCCGTGCCTCGCTGTCTGCGTTCACTCCGTTCAATTTCCATCACTTCGACACAATCCCCCACCTGCTCAAGGTGATTTTGATCTCCTCCATCCCTCTGAAAATGTGTGCTAACAACAAGTCAGTACGCGGAGCGGGCCGGCGGCTATGAAGGTCCTGCCTACCGCGGCACGGCCTCCGCGCCCGCTCCACATTGTCCTCGACTGAAAACAACACCCGAGTATCTCGACAAGCCCGGCTTGCGTCTCTGCGACTCCGGTAGGTACCTACTTTCCTCTACTGCCCCGTGTCACACTTGACACAATTGGTTCCCGTTCCAATTTGATCCCATATATGTACAAAAGCTTCCATCCTCTTTGAGAGAGTCAAGCACTTTCTTCGCTCACACATCCAGAGTACAATGACCCGTCATCTTCCTTTGTTAGAAGCTAACACTGGCTTCGAAACTGCAGAAAAAATCCGGGGCCCAACGAGGCTATCTTCTCCGACTTCGCCGGTCGGTGCTAGGGCCGTCGTACAGTCCATCCTCAACGCCGATTTGGTCGCCTGGGGCCTTAAACTTTATGAGTACCACCTACCAGTGTCGGGATATGTCATGGGCTGGAAAAGGCGACAACGAAAAGGACTTGATTCTGGAGTTGTCGAACGGAAGAGGAGAAACGGAAACCAGGGCAGCCTAAATATCTGGAAGGGAATGCCGGGGAATGGGCGGCCCAGAGCACGGAATTCCAACAGGATATCATCGAAGATGATAGGTATTCGAGCGCAATTCCATGGCCAGCAGTTTCAACTTTGGCATGTCTTGTTCCGGTGGCAGACCGTAGGGAGCCACGCGATAAAAACACTCCATGAACTGGAACTTGGTTTCCTTTGCAGGTTGAGGATATCATTCAAGATGATCTTCGAGCGAGATTCAATGGCAAGCAGCTTCAACTTCGGCATGTCTTGTTCGGTGGCAGACCGTACCTGTGGGGAGCCACGCGGTAACAACACTCCATGGACTGGAACTTGGTTTCTTCGTTTGCAGATGAAATGGGTTAGCATAGGTGCCTAGGTAGAGGTAGGTATCTCTAGGTAGGTAGGTAGGTAGGTAGCTAGAAGTAGTGTACAGGTAGCGGAATGGGAATATCGGCAATTTCAGTGCCTTCCAATCCTTGTCATTCTGGACCTCCTCCGTGTTCGTTCGTAAACATTCCTATTATTAGCTCCTGGACATGCTATTTGGTGTGGTTGGCGTTTTCTCCCGCACAGTTACCTCTATCCAGGGGCATTCGTGGACTCTGTCCAACATTTTGTCTAACCGTACTTGGGTGTTTGTCTGTCCGTCTCTCGTACCCAGAGGGAATTGCCGACGTCTGCAACGCGAATGTCTCGCCCAGCTAGGCTGACCTCCCGTTTCTTAGGGCTGACTCTTGACGAGGACCCTAATTCCGACACAGGGGTAGGTACGAAGTAGACTGGCAGCTTGAGACCAAGGTAGTACCTAAACCGCAACGGAAATTGAACTGAGTTAGACGCCTGTTTCCATACCTCTAGACATGTAAGAACTAATCGGGTGACACCATCCTTGCAATCCGTGAATTAAAGCGGAGCTCATCAACAAGTGACTGCCTCGAGGTTGCCACAACATCACGACCGGATTTTTAGATAGAGGTAGCCTTCCGCCACTTGCAGCCTTCCGTCTTCTTGTCGAAGAACTTTATGTCAATCCAGATACCTCTACGATGCAGATGGGTGGAGGACGGGCACTGGAGGAGGATGTTAAATACATCTAGGTAAGGTTGGAAGAGGATGAGGAGGGTGGTGGAGGAGAGGTAGAGGGACATGGCAGAGGTGGAAGGGAGGGAGGGGACGATTTATAGCGGATGATGGAGGCATGGAGGTTCAAGGGGAGGAAGGGGGACGTGGAAGGGGATGAGGAGAGTGAGAGGGAGAAGGAGGGGAAAAGAGATGTAGCGTTGGGAAGACGAGAAGAGACTTGGACAAGGACGGGAGTCTTCGGGACTTGGATTGATCCCGGCGTTCGTACCTCTAGGCGTTCGAAGGCGTTTCTGGGGTGGTTTGGCACCTATTTATCCTGCATTCGGCCAGTAACGGACGGGAGGAAGAAAACTTCAAGGGACGGAGTGGAGGAGCAGTCTTTGAATCAAATGATAGAGGTACTTACTTACCTCTAGGTATACCTGAATCGAGTTGACTCGAGAAATTTTGGCCAGCCAGAACCGTATTATAATGTGTTCTATGCCCCTTGTATTGGTCGACAACCGGTTCAGCCATACTGCTGTGGACTTGGATGTCTTTCGTGTCCCAAGGTGATGTTTTGCCCGCTGTCGTTATTGATTTGGACGGAGATAGGGTTCTCATAGAGGTGGTCGTTGTTGAGGGGATCTCCAGAAGAGGTGAAGGACAAAGAGTGAGCCAGAGCTAGGGCAGAGGTACCTCTATGGTTTTGACTGACAGCTGCACTGCCTCCTCCAGCGTCTTGTTGCGCCTTATAAGACCAGGGCAGGCTCTTGCACACTCTTTCTTCTTCCGTCTCTTGCAATCTGTGAAAGTGAATTAGCAAACAAATCCAAAGTGAAAGCAAGGTGAAACCTTGGTCCTTTTAGTGAAGAGAACACATTGACATTCACATTAACATTCACAAGAGCGTCAAATCACCAAGTGGAACATTCAAGCGCAGCCCAGAACCAGATCAATTAATCACCCAGGGTATCAACCTTGAACTCCGGAAAAAAAAACCGTTCATCCCGAACCCAAATCCTTCTTCTCAGTGAAAACTTCAAACCAAAGACCACTAGCAAATCCCAGAATATCATCAGCGCCTCCCAACGCGTCATGATAGTGTGGCATGTTCCAGCCTGTAGACCTTTGCGAGAAGCTCCCAAAACCATGAAAAAACCGGGCCCCTTTTGAACCTAGAAGCGACCGACATCTTACCCCCTCCAGTCAACACCGTAGAGGTACATGACCCAAAGTTAGGTACCTACCTCTACCATCCCCAACAACACTCCATTGTCACCACCATCTCAAAACTCTCCACCTCTCTTGGGCGCGAGCTTGCCTTGCTGGAGCACACCCAAAGACCAGTTCATCTGACGCCATCAAAGTTCCGGATCCTATGCCTCACCTCCCCTACTCCATCCCCCTCAAGGGACGAAGTTGCCCAACACGTTTGCCCCAGGTCTTTGGAAACGCTTTTTTAACCCATACTTCGCTTCACCCGGGACAATTTCTGGGAGCGGAAATCAAAGACTTTGCCCGTGAACTTCCTCGCCCTGGGTCTTTGGGGAGTGCTAAAGTTGCCTCTTCACGTTGCTCCAGGTCTTAAGGAGTCGTTTTTTCAGCCCGTTATACGCCGAGTCCCAGGTCTTTGGGGGCGATGGTTGCCTGTTTGCAGCACTTGAATCCAAGGTCTTGAGGAGCACTGTGATTGCCCTTGTATCGCTGGTCCCGGGACGATGGGGGCGATTCTTGTAGACCCAGCTGACGCTGGAGTCCTACAAGTCCCTGCGGAGCAAGGGCGTCTCGTCTTCGCTTTCACTGTCCTCACCCGAAGACGAGGCAGCGGAGGAACCGCGTGAAGGAGGGCGGAAGGCATGTTCGACAGACGCGGCACTTGCGATTGCAGCGTCATCGTCAGGGCCAAACGCGGACGAGGAAGAAGAGGGGTCAGCGACGGCGGCAGTCGAAACAGGAGCCGGAGGAAGAGGACGAGTCTGGGCTGGGGCTGAGCCACCAGTAGTGCCAGACAATGACATCTGTACCAGGGAATCCTGGGCCTTCTTCAAATCACCCTGGCTGACCGAGGTCAGAGACCTCTGTCTCCTCTTGCTGCTCTTGGGAGGAATGGGCGGCGGCGGGCCATCAGTAGCGGCAGCGGTCTGGCGATCTCTCTCCTCGAGCTCCAGCAGAGCCTCGCGAGCCTCCTGTCTCTTGGCGCGCTCAAAGTTCTCCGGGCCGAGGACGCACTGGCGGCGCACCACGGCGACGAAAGCCAGCATGATCTGCTCGATGCGCTCGTAGAAGGTCATACCAAAGGCGCGGACGACGACGGCGTTGAGCCGGTTGCCCAGCTGAGCGTATACGGGCTCCAGTTTGCTCTGGAACTCGTCCCACCGCTTCTTCTCCAGATCGCGGGCCCGGCGCCAGTCTGCCTTCTCCCGGTCCGACAAGTGTTTCTGCCTCTGGGAGAAGTGGTCGAACACCTGGTTCTTCCACTCGTTCCGCCACAGCTCCTCAAGTTGCCGAATCCGCCGCGAGTGGTGCATGGGGCAGCACATGGCCAGGTGCTGGGGGATGACCATGACTTCTTCGCACATCTCGCCGGTCCGTTGGGCGCGCTGGCACGGTGCCCATTGAGGGAGAATGGGGTCGTCGTCGGTGAGCTTGTTGATCTTGCCCTTGCAACCGCCGTGCTGGTGGTGGCAGTGCCAGTGCTGGTCGATGCGGATGCACATCTTGGCTGCCGACGGGGAGGTAGAGGAGATTGGGCTTGGGAGTGAGAGGGGCTGACTTCCTGGTGAGAAGTCTGGAGAGCAGCAGTGGTGGAGAGACGGGACAGTCCTTGTCTCCGTCGGAGAGGAGGAGACGGGCGAGACAAAACTCGGGCTAGATGTCGAGCTTGTTTGTGGCGCGAGGAGGGACCGACGGAGAGTCAGGAGTAGCAGTTGAGGACGAGAGCGAGAAGGACTTCGGGTGCTAGGGAAGGTTGACGCCCTTGCTGAAGGTAAGGTCGTCAAGGAAGTTCACTCTTGGAGTGAGAGGGAAAAGCGAGGTGGCTGTGAGGCGTTAGTGATCTGACAAGAGAGAGGCAAAGAAGCTGGTAATCTTACTTTTGCGGTTTGGCGTCTTCCGCCGAGAGACGAGCTCAGAGAGGTAAGCCCGGGGAAGTTCTTTCTTGATCGAGGGAGGCGGCCAGAGAACCCGGAAAGGGGACAAAGTCGTAGCGAGCTGGGCGGGCAGAGACTTGTAGCTTGGGAGGATCTTCAAATGGCATGAAGTAAAAGAGAGCGCACTGGTACTGCTGATGATTGCTTTGACTTTGGACTTCTTCACTCAGAGCTTGCTGGTGGGATAATACCTGGAGAAGAAAAGAGGAAGAAGAGGGAAGGAAATCGTGGGCCCGGGCAAGGTTTTATGGAGGGGCAAGTTGGGGATGATCCACGATTCTATTGTGAGAGCGCTGGAACGAGCCTGCTGTACTTTCAAATCATCCCGTCTTTTGACGGCTGGTTGCCTTGGGATTTGTACCAAATGGACGTCATCAGGACAACAGAAAGGAAAAATCGAGCCACTAGCCCTTGGCATATCTGGGTCTCGAACTTGGAGAAGAGACGAAAGACGCGACGAGATAACGAAGAATGGAGAAGCTACGGTCTAGTGTCCCCGCAGGGCAAACGCCGTCTTGAAGTTGGAAGGAGCGGCTACAAGATGGCGGGGTGGTCTGAAGAATTACGTCTCGGTCCCGGACCGCGGGGCTTCGGGGCTCGCAGGCAGATTCTCATGGTCATTGCTCTTGAGTTCCTGAACGGTTTCATCAAACTTTTAGTTTGGATACGGAGACAGCTTTCTGGCGAAGAACCCGAACTGAAGAGTCCAAGTCTGGCATATTGCTGCTATCATTAGGTAGGTACCTACTCGAGTCCCAAACTCGGGCATACCTCTACGTTCAAATATTGTTCTGGCAATCATGTGGAATAAAGCACACAGTCTTTGGCACATATTTCTTAGAGGAATTTGTATGTAAACCAGCCATATAGTATCAATTCCGCGTTTTTCTGTGCTTCGCAACTCATCTTGACTTGCGCCGACTTTGTGCTGGCCACTTCCACCATTCTTCCTCGAAGCAAGACACTGTGGCTTTGCGCCCCGACTTTCGTCTCAACTCCAAAATTTCCCGGTCATCCAGAATCTCGCGAGGTATACAAATCCAGGCCCTCTTCGTTGAGGCTGGAGAAAGCAAGCATTGATCCGATCACAGTCTTCAAGCTCGGACCTTATCCCTGCCTCGGCGTACTGGGCGAGACAGACACTCGACGATTTGCCCCACCTACCTCTAAATGGTGAAAAGTACAATGTATCACATTATGTTGAACAGCTTGGAATAAGGCGTCGAAGTTTCATCTCTACTGCTATAATTGTCCGAGCCTTTCTTTCTGGAATTTCTATTGGGAGTCATTAGGGGCAGGGAAAAGGGATGTGGTCATCTGCAAGAGGGCAAAGGAGCCCGTGCAGGAGAGGCGAAGCATGAATATACAATCCACGGCAAGCTGGAAGTTTGGTTTAAACTGATATTTTATCTGTACTTCTTTGAGGCAGCCTCCAGCCAGTGTTGAGTTGTGCGGCTGGGTGCCTGGCGCTTGATGCTGGGCGAGGCACGAGCAAGACTTTGAGCGCAGGGAGGAACACTTCGATTCCTCCGCTGACACGAGATATCACGTACAGTGGTAGTGATTTGTTCCATGCCCGTCTCTAGAATTGACTAGAGGTGCCTCTAGAGTACTACATGTATCAAGTGACCACAACCGCACGGCTGCGTCTTCTCAACACAAATTCCGAGTTTTCTCTCTTTCGTAGAGCCCAGAAGTAGTCCTCCAAATCCCAAGCCGACTTTTCCGGACTGTGTGCCTCCCCCCACATCCTGTACATCCTCACTTTACGTTCAAACACTTTTACAAACCATGATGGAAGCCCTTCCCTCCAACAGAAACGGAGCAAAAGACTTCCCTTTTCGTCTTCAAATGACTTGTTGTCCTAACTTCTATATCGGTCTTGTAAATGGTCCGAAGTCTTGGAGTTTTGTTCCTCTGTCTCGTCTCCATCTGCTGCTGAAACAAAGAGCAAACAATCCTCCCGTTTTCTGGGTTACGACTGCTTGTTTTCCTCCTAGTGAGACCGCCGTGTTTGCTCAAGTGACCTACCTCTAGGCTTTGTCATGAGATGGCAAAGAGATGAACACCTTTACATGGGAAAGGGAAAGAAAAAGAGAAAGAGAAAGAGAGAAAGAATGAAAGGAATAAGAGAGCGAACGAAGACGAAAAACCCAAACATCCTAAATTATACAAGACAGTCCAGTGTCCCCCTCTCGTATTTCTCCACCACCACGCCAGCTATCCTCCTCCACCAACTGTTGGATATCGAAAGCGGATAGTTTCAAAAAAAATGGACCCAAACAAGAAACTGCGGGAGCCAGTGCTCGCCCGCTAAAAGTATTCTGGGAGCCGCTCGCCAGGTGCTCAGATTGATCTTGTTGACTGGGTCGGTGTATTGCTCGTTGATCTTCTGGGCGGAGCATCAAGTTGCTGAAGATCTTTCTTGAGGACTCCCGTCTCGGGGGTAATCTTTTCGGGAGGTCGAGGACAGGGTGAGATTCTCATCGCTAGATTCAATGTCGAGAGAGCCTGCGTTGCATCGAAATCGTCAGTGAGTGCATGGACATCGTAACGGGCGGAGTCAGGTCTTGCAGTAAATAGAGGTATCTTGTTCGAAGTCGGCGGCGGGTCACCCTCAAGGTGGTTGGAGGGCTGCATGTGCATTTCTTTCTCCATATCCTGCTTTGGGTCCAGAGGCATCCTCTTAACAGGGCAGTCAGCTGAAGTTGTGTCGGGGGGCAAAGGGCTGATGCGGGGCGGATCCGGTTGAGCGTACCTCGAGACGCCAAATAGTCTCGGCCAATGGAGTGCTCGAGGGTAGTAGCGGTGCCATTGGCGCAGGCGTGTTGTTCTTCCGGCGCTGCTCAGATGGTGTATTTGGTCAGAAATGCACATGCACAACCATCAGGTCAGGATGGAACAGCGATGTTTGATAGCATGGAATGAAGTTGACAAAGTTTGTGATCGCGGAAGGACAAAGGATGTTGGAAGTTTGAAGGAAACATTGATCCAGAAATTCCACAGGCGCAGAGACAGTAGAGGAAAAGAGTCAGGATTTCTTACCTCAAGGCCGAGTCTGCCTGATGGGTTGCCGACGGGACACTTGCGACGCCGGAGAGAATGTCGGCAACCCATCAGACGAAGATAACAGGAGGTTCCTCTTGTGGTGATGAAGTTCTGAAGGCTTGGAAATAAAGAGGGCATATGATGAAGGAAAACGGGACGAGCGAAGGGGCTGGAAGAAGGGGGCCTTATGTCTGCCAGCATGGTCTCTCAGAGCTGAGAGCCCAGGGGCACGAAGGAAAGAACTCGACCAACCAAGTCGTCACCGTACAGATGTACCTTGGCCAAGTATCTCCCTCCTTCCCATCCACTCTCTCAAGGAAGATCTTCAAAAACAGCCCAGAGATGTGCCTTGCTCTACCAGCAGGGATGGCATGGAGAGGTGGGGTGTATGATCCAGTAGATCTTCGGTCCCGGAGCAAGTCTTCCAGAATCCGGGGCAGGCACGCAGGACAAACAGAGATCGAATTTGATGGTCAGCTGTTTGTTTCCAAAAGGAAAGAAGGGGAAGTCATAGTCACGGTACCTGAGGTACCTCTAGGTACCTGCTGGCACCTGGTAGGTACAAGGCTGGAAAAGCCTGCCCGTGATTGAAACCCAAAATCCGCTCTTTTTCCCTCCTCGCCTTTTCTTCCGTCTCTCTTCCTCTTTCACCCAACATCAAAGTGAACTTCCTTTTGACGGACTTCCATCCCAACTCAATTTCTTACAATGCTCTTCCACTTGTCCCGCGATCCCAAGGCCGAGTTAGAGTTGCTTTTGGGCTTTGCAGTGCTCATCTGATGGCTCTCGGTGATCGTCTCTCTGATCCTCAAACACAAACACGCACCTCCAAACAACACCCCGTCGGCCTTTGGGCAGGTGACGTCGATGCCGATGACGACGAAGACAGCGGTGACGGCTTCACCTTCCGCATGAAGATGTCTTCCGCCGAGCCGTGGTTCAGCCCAGCCTAGAATCTCCGGTTTTTTTTTGTTTTTGTTTTTTTTGAGTTCGTAAGTACATCCCCTCCCGTAAGCCCAAACTGCCCGGTATCGTGCATGTGCCTGACCAAGTCTTCAGGAGGTAGCCCCGGCGCCGCCGGCTTGACTTTTCCGAGTTGTTTGTTCTTCCTTGGCCGTCCAGGACTCCGGGACGGGTGAACTTTTCTTGGGACCCGATCAGTTTATTGATGCTGTGGCTCCTGCAATCGCTTCTTCGTAAGTACCTCTAGGTGCTCGCTTTCTTTTCCAACCCATTGGTCTTCATGTTCGGTTCTTTTCAGTCTGTCATCACGTTGCTAATGCCACTTTCTGTCTTGCTCTAGGCCGCTATACACCGACCCGGTGAACAAGAGAGGAGGACTTGCGTGACGGTGCCCGACTTCCTTCAATTCAACGTGCTCCTCGACATCCGCCACAAGTTCCCCAATCCGGGGTTTGATCATCTTTCATACAAGAAGTGCCTTGAGATAGAGGTACCTCTACCTTATGACACGGGATTTCCCCCTGGGAAATCGCTGGGGACCCGATGGGAAGCCACTGCCTTGTGCCCACAGGCATGGGCTACTACACATAAGGCCTGTCAACGGGGCCTCAAGCTCCCTCGAGACTCAGATAGAATCATCATCATCAAAATCCATTGATTGAGAGCTACGCTGGTTTCCACGCATCACCTTACCTAGAAGTAAATCAAGCAAGAAATCTTACCACCACATTCGTCGTCTCTCGCCCGTGATCAGCTCCTCCGTCGTAGAGTACACCACATCAAACAACCCCACAAACTCATCAAACAGGGGCAGTCAACAGCCAACACGTACAGCCCTAACAGCTACTACGGATTCCTCGATCCGAATGTGAATTTTTTGACTATGCTCCCGAATGTCTCGCTTTCGGCATCCATGTGCGATTCTTTGGCCCTGGAATAGAAGTCTTCCACTCTCTTCTTTGCAGTGAACAAGTTCCTAACAGGCCACGTTTTGGCGCTTTGTACAGGACGCTCCGTTGTAGGCTCTTTGGACTTCTTGCTTGAAGCAAAGGTGTCATAGAAGTATAACTTTGTTCTTGCCGGCCATGAATGTGTTGTCGATAGCTCTTTGGCAGAACGTAAAGGCTGCAGGTCCTCTCTGGCGAGAACGTAAAGTTTCTCGAAGGCTAGCAGCGCTTCAGCTCGCTTCCTTGCTGCCTCCTCCTCAGCTTGCTTTGCTGCCCGGGCCTGCTCCTCAAATCGTCTATTGAAATCCCTAGGGTCCAGATCATAGAGGTAGTCTGGATCTCCCCTTTTCCTTGCGAGAAACAAGTTTTTGTTCCTCCAGGGGATATTGTCCATTGGTCCGGTGTGCTTCCCTTCTTCTGGATTTGCGTCAAGATGTGCGATATCTTGATTACCTCTACCGAGCGTGCCTCCAACAACCATAGCAAGCTCACATGTTGTCTCTGATGTCCATTGTCTGTCTCCACCCATGCCCGGTCCGCCAATGGAGATGATCGCATCGGCCCGCTGCGAAAATCCGCCTTGAAAGGCACTCTCGAACAAGCCACCGTGTGCATTGAACGTGGCCGAAACAGAGCCGTGGCTGGTGCTAGGTGTTGAGGAGTTCGTAGCCTGAAATGTTTGAGCTGGAAAAGGTGCCGAGGTAAAGGTATTTGGGCGACTTTGGGGCACTGGTTTCGTGATGAACCAGCGATCGAAGGTCTTGTGCTTGTTAGAGGGATTCTCATCTTTGCCAGTAGATCTATCCCCCTTCAACCTAGCAAGGCACTCATCATCCGCAGCATCTCGAGTCTCTTTGCCAGAGCTGGAGTCGTATATCTCGTCGACTTCGCTGTTCTTGTTGTCCTTGCTGCTCTCATTATCCGCATCGGTAGACCCGGGATCCAAAATTTGGCTGTTGGTCGAGTGGTTGGGTACCGCCAGGGAGGCACTCAAGCGACGGGGTCTGCAGGAGTTGCTGGAGGTGGGTGGAGGAATGGGCTGAACTGGTATTGTTGTCTTGATAGCCTTATTCTGGGTGGACATCTCAGCAGACTCTTTGGCTGACTGACGCCTCGATTCGAAGATGGTGGAGGCACCACTCTTGAGGTCCTTGCTAGAGTTAACAAGGCCAGGCGACGATGTCTTCTCGCTGCGTTCGTTCGCCATAGTGAGAGGGTCGAAGTTAACTGCGTGGATCGAGAGATATAGGTGGTATACTCGATGAACAACCGCGGGAACTAGTAGCAATCTACAAAGAAGACGATAAGACCTCAGACCAGTGATGTGCTTGGTGGGCATCACCATATTTATATATTGAGGTAGACACTCCATTCACCACGTGTCATGAAGAGGAACTCTGTCATTCATCATCAACCACCGTGCTTCAAGTACAGCGGGCATTATCGGGCAGATATTGAAGCTGCAGCACCATGTGCAGCGTACCTAGAGGTACCTCTAAAGAAGTAACAGAATAACATTTGGTGCATGTAGAGGTACTGCATTGTAGAGGTATATTTACCTCTACAGAGGTATTCAACGGATTTTGCGGTACAGTGGTGCAGAAAACTGCAATGCACGTACAACGGATTTACAAGTGAACACCGTGCACTGACCGGCCCTACCGCAAAGACTCGGGGCATTGGATTTATTCCACCTAGGGAAATCAAGCATGGAGGTAGAGGTAGAGGTACTGCAACATTTATGCCGGTCAGAAAACGTCTGCACCACGGTGATCCAGCGTCGTCAAAAAAGATGTAGGACTGGGGAACGCATAAAACAATCGAAGAACTCGAATTCACAGTGCTTCGGAGTAGCGTATATGTCCTCTCCTCTTTTTTGGTGGCATAAAATGCACCCACGCATTCTTGCATCCCTCGAGGCTACCTCCACTGTACCTGTACGCTGGCTTGTGCTCCAGTTAATATGTCTACAAGGTGATCTTTCTGGGCTGGGACGTCAAAGCGAACGCCTCGAGTCTTCGCGGATCATTTTTTTTCGAGCATTGCCTGCAGCAGATGATCGTTCTGATGCACAAGATAGCTGGCAGCAAAGTGAAGACGACTGCCACCGCTCTTCTCTTTCTCCTGGGCTGTCACTTGTTTGCTACACCTTTGTTGTCTGTCACTCACGTTCGTTTCCCTTGCCCATTAGTCTGCCTCTATGGTTCTTGCCTTTTCCATTCGCCTTGGTTGGCTTTCGACGGGACCGAGCAAAGGAATCTGAAGGTGGTGGGGCCTAAAACGGGCGCCTGCGGGGAGCACGGGGTTTCTTGTAACATGACGCGGTGATGGGAGCAATCTGATCGGCCAGACTCATTGATCGCGGTTAGGCAGGCACTCGCCCGTTTTGAGCCTTCCTTCTCTTGATGAGAGAGGTGGAGGTGATACAAGGGTGATAGCTCTGTTTTCGGAGGTTGTGAGCAAGTGGAACTCCACGAGGAAGCCTGAAAGTGCTTTTCTCTATCCAGTCGAGAAAAACAGCTCGAGACTTCGGGGCAAATTACAAGCAGTCATCAAGGTACGGGCAAGTCCTCACGGCCGTCTTCCGGCTAAGGGACACTTGGAAGGATTACGGAGACGACGGGAGGCCAAAGCTGGAGTCAAGAAGTCAGAGTGGCCCCGGAAATTGCGAAGGAGTGTGAAACTGCTTCCTAGAGGTACTCTGGAGGTTCAGCTAGGTACCTAGGAGGCAGAGGTAGCTCTTTCTAATTTTCTGGAATTGGAGGACTCAACCGCACAAGAGACGCATGACGCGATCCATGAATTTCAGCCGATCCACCGCCAGATCTGGTGCTCATCAAGTCAGGAGTCTTTGATTGGGCGCCTTCTCCTTCTCGAACTCTCCATGTCTTCCGCTCGACGTCTGGGACTTTTGGCTGCCTGCCCCTTAAAATTTACCCGGGATTCCAGAACTCGCGCCTTCCTGGTTCTCTCCATGTTCCCTGCTGGCGACCGCTGCTCAGGCTCCCATGAATACAAGCCGTTCTGGACTGCTGGATCGGATCGGGCGGTCTTTGCGAAGACTGTCATTCAAGGGTGTATCCTCGATCTATTGAGCTTCCAGGTTTCCCATTATTGCTTCTTAATTTCCCATTCTTCCATTGCCCATGGACATTGCCTGATTTCTCTGAGTCCGCAGCTGCCCCTTGTTCACTTTCGAGTAAGTAGCAAAAAATCCAGCTGGACTTTGCGAGCACCTCTACGGTTCTGCGGTGTAATTCTGGCATGATCGAATAACTCGTCCTCCTGCTCCCTGTGGTAAATCTGGGTTCGCACTTTCCTAGCACTCTTTTGCAATCTTTCGATCTTGGGATTCGTGATCAACTTCAATTCTCGTGACTGTGACTGCCAGTGACTGCCCAAAGGCATGTTCCCGTCACCGGGTACCTTTACGGCTCATTTTCTCCGCTTCTAAGGGCTTATCAACCTGTAACTTCCCGTCTACCTGCTTCTTGTAACTCCAAAGGGCTCTCGTGACTTCCAATTTGATTTTGATGCTCGAGTCTTTCGCCGTCATTGCGATGTGAAACCTCCAGTTCTTGCCTGCAGAGAAGTGACTTTGAGGTTGATCATCAGGTGATAAGAAGATTTCGGGAGTCACGCTCCCCTCGAGGACGAAGACGTGACCCTTTCCGTGGTAGGCACCTGCCTCGAGTGCTCTGAGCGAAGAAACTTTGCGTTCCTTCTGATGGACGAGTGTCTCCCATCATGGTGGCTCTGTGCCTCCCCTGAAAAGCATAAAGGGCCATCGCTGCTCACATCTTTCTGACTTCGACTTTCCCACTCTAGTCACACACGAAGCACGTCTGCAACCCCAGTGCCCACAGTGCCCCAGAGCCACTCTTTCTCAAGAAGTGTGAGTGCAAGCAACATGGTCCATCCACGTTGTCATCGCCTTCCTTCTTTGCTGACACCAGATCTTCAGCTTCACCCATCACACAGCGCCTCCAACTCTCCTCCCAAGGCCCCCAGTCCCCCGGTGCCCTCAAGAACTGTGAGTCCATCCACTGCCTGAACATCCACCGTCGCCATTTCCTTCCATTCTAACCTAACTTGTCTTTTTGCCAGCACAATGACCGAAAAGACCAACGGCGCGAGGGTTGGCGCCGCCGCCGCTGCCGCCACCACCACCGGCAGCAGCAGCAGCAGCAGCAGCAGCACCACCACCACCACCACCACCACCACCACGAGGGGCACCAGCCCCAGCACCAACAACACCACCAGCAGCAACAGCAGCAACAGCAAGAGCAGCGGTGGGGGTGGAGGAGGGGGCCTAGACTACAACAGGTGGACAAGGGGCGCCTGGTTCGAGTAATGAACACCATTTTGGCTTCCTCCGTGTTTTTGTTTCTGTTGTGCTTCCACTTTTGCCGTGACTTGCCTCCATCTCATGTGTCTTTCGCCGTAACCTATCTGGTGATTTCCACTTGCCTGCCACTTCCAACTTGCTCTCCAGCAATTCAATCGTATTTGCTTTCCGCCGTAGAGGTACCTAGTAGAAGTGTCTTGCTTTCCGTCCTGCTCTGTGACGTAACATGGAACCGACTGGACGTGGAAGGATGCCTGGGGTTTTGCTCCTGCGTCTCTCGTTCCACCAACGCTCTTGCCAGCCCGGAAGACAGCATTGGATGTACACTGACTTCTCCATCCGTCGCTCATTTCCCACGCACGCAGATAAAAGCCCCGCGGTCCCCGCCTCTCTCTGATCTCTTCTCTGATCCTCGCCCAACGCGCACTCTTTTTTTCTCTCTCAGAATCAGTTCACATCTTCCTGGCAACCGTCAAGCAAATCATTTCTCTCCCAGCGATACACGCCCACACTGACACATTTCATCTTCTTCTCCAAGGCTCCCTTGCGTCACGGGGGTCTGCTCCTTGCTCAATTCACGATTCTTCGCCGCTCCGCTCTCTCTGTTGCTCATGGCTTGGACATCCAAGGGCCAAGTCTTTACCTCATTCGCTACCTCTAGACGAGCAGCGAAGTCTGTAAGTACACCTCCATGACCATCAACATATCTGATTTCCGTTTGTTGTCTTTCTAGCACAGCGCCAACATTAACAGCAGAATGCAGAACCGGAAATGTGCTTCGCCCGGTAGCAGACTCTTTTTGCTCGCCCGTGGCCCCGCCGCTACCGCCCACACCTCTTCCGTTGCGATCACCTCCGCCAGCCCCTCCTCCAGGCGCACAGCCTAGCAAGCATTTCGACAACTCGATCGACTGCTTTAGAAAAGTCATTCGTGACGAGGGTTTCAGGGGTTTACTCAACCTCGCTGCCTCTCGTGGCAGCAACACAACACACCACCGTTGGGAGGGTAAGTCACTACGTCCCCAGTTTCTCCTCAGATTACCGTCTGGCATTGGATCCATGCTGATCTGACCTTGTGGCTCAATTGGATAGATAGAAACCGACAACGTACCCATCTGTATCGTCGGCAACAAGAGTGTTCCGAAACCGAACAACTCTAGAGACATGTCCGGCTTGACGATTTTTTTATGTTGCTGTTGGCGAGATTTGTGAGGGCGAGAAGGCCATCATTGGCGTAATGATAGAAACTTCGGAGCTGGACATCGTCGAGCGGTCGGGGAACGTTGGAGCTGGATGTCGTCAAACGGTCTGTTCTTCGTCTTCGTCTTCTTTTCCGTCTTTTCCGTCTTCTTTTCCGTCTTCTTTTCTGTCTTCTTTTCTGTCTTCTTTTTCTTCGTCTTCGTCTTCTTCTTCGTCACCTCTGCGTCTTTCTCTTCGGGTCTGGAGCTGGAGGATTCGATGGTTTCAGCGGTTACTTCTTGTAAGTAGTCCAGTCTTGGTAGAGGTGGAGATAGAGGTAATTTTGGAACCAACGGTGTTCGATGCCTTCTACTTCCTTGGATGTTTTGATCATGTTCGGGTGCCTCGAGGCCGGAATGAAAGTCTCCACTCGTTCCCAGTGTTGATAACGCATGTTGATTCACAATGAAGGTTGAGGTGTTCGTTGCAGTGAGTTTTGGGAATCCAAATCTTTAAAATGCCGGGGCCCACAAGCCCGGCGCCTTGTGGCCCTCAAGGTGTTCGAGTTCCACCCCGGCAGCTGCATTAGCAAACTCCTAACGGTGCATTGATTTACAATCACAGGTACCCTAATATGCCGGTATTCTTGAATATATGTATGCAGGCTGCAGAAAACTTCGAATGTGGGCGGGCATATTTTATTCAAAAATTGGACTTGCATGCATGTTCCGGCGAGCATAGAGGAATGCCTTAAGGTCAAGGCACTGGAAGCCCGTACCAGGACCAGGAAGTATAAGACGTAGCTCTAGTCTTTTGTGATTCTGTCTTCTTCTCCTTTTCTAACAATTTCGAAAAGACGTTCATGTTCTATCTCTTTGCCCAAAACGACCTACCTTTCGCAACATCCGCCCAATCTTTTGCACATCTTTTCTACACCCACACCCACACACACACACCAATACGCCTTTTTCCCGGAGGAAGCAATACAATGGACGAACTGCTCAACATATTATTGAAGCTTATAGCAATCCTGATGGCCATTTCGTAGGCGTTGGTGTTGGTTTTGCTTGCACGCATGCTCTTTGGTTTTCTCTTTGGAGGAGTAAACATTGAAGGCATCGATGTGAGAAATCTCATGGAAGTTCTAGATGTGGTACTCGAGGAACACCTTCTCTTTCCACTCGTTGAAGAAGGGGTGTGGTTCGAGGAAGAAGGGGTGTGGTTCGGGGTGGACGTTGCAGAAGCCCTACAACGGCAGTTGGGAGCGGTTGAAGAGCAGGATTTAGATCCTGATGAAGAGGCCCTAGGGGTAGTGCTTCTACTGATCTTACAGCGTGGGCTCGCCCGTTGTGGAAACATTCGACCAATTCGATTCAATATCTAGGTTTTTCAGTCGCAGATGGGCACGAGGACGAGCGGAATACCGACACTGAGGACGTGTGGCATTCTGGGCCATTTGATATCGAAAAGGGGAAGGGTTAGGGTCGAATGTGGGATTTCCGGAAGTTGTGTTCTTGGCGTTTGGGTCCGCTTGTTCCGCTGATTACAATGATTGGCTCCATTCAGTGCAATTCGGGCCCGCTATCAACGTCGTCCCGTCCCGATCTCAAGTCCATGAGTACATCACGGCCATGCTCAGGCGTCGCATTCGGCTTCATTTTCGACGCACGGCTTCCGCTCTCTTTCAAGTCTCTGGGTTCTCTTTCCCGTCATTTACTGTCGCTTTCACAACAACGAAATCGTCGAATACACTCACCCAATTTCGCAAAATGTCGTCATCTTCCTCTCCGGAGCTTCAACCACCACCAGCGCCAACCACAACGCGCTATCCAACAGGTCCTGTTCCTTTCCTCGAATACCCATCACCCAACACCACAAGTACCAGCAGCAACAGCAGCAGCAACAGCAGCAGCAACAGCAGCAGCAACAGCACAACAAGACCAAAGCGCTACCTCCTCTTCTTCATCTCCGGCAACCCCGGTCTAATCGACTACTACGCCCCCTTCTTCACGCACCTGCGCTCCCTCCTCAACGAACTCGAATCCAAGTCCGCCGCCTCCAGCTCTCCAGGACACCAACAACCCATCACCTTCCACATCTACGGGCAAAACCTCATTGGCTTCTCCGACTCTGACCACGCGCCTTTTGTACCAGGGTCCCCAGACACGGAACCCTTCGTGCTGGAAGAACAGATTTCCCACCTTTACGACTCCCTCGTCTCCCTGAACGAAACTGAAGGACCCTTCGACGAAATCATTCTGGCCGGCCACTCCGTCGGCAGCTTTCTGTCTCTCGAAATCTTGCATCGCTCCCTTTCCTCATCTCAACCCTCATCTCTCAAACTGCTACCAATAACAACCGCCCTCCTCCTCTTCCCCACCATCCACCAGATGCACCTCTCCCCTTCCGGCTTACGCCTCAGTCGTATCCGGTCCATCCCCTTCCTCAACCAGTACGCACACGTGCTAGCCAAGTCTGTTGTCGATCTCGTGCCGCGGTTTGCGCTGCGGTGGATCACGCGAAACGTACTAGGCATGTCTGAGCACGGAAGCGAGGTTACTACGCGGTTCTTGCAGAGTAGGGATGGGATCTGGCAGGCGATTCATTTGGGGAAGGACGAGATGGGGGTGATTAGGGATGGGGAGGGGAGGTGGGGGTGGTGGTCTTCTCCGATTTCCTCGACTAGAGGTACCTCTGAGCAGCACGAGAGTAATGTGGACGATCTGGAAGAAGAAGTGGTTGCTAAAGAGATTGAAGCGGTAGAGGAGGATTGGCAGCGGGTTGCTGATGCTCAGATACGTCAGGAGCTTGATGAACATGAGCAAAGGGGGAAGGGACAGGAACATGAAGAAGCAAAAAAGCTCAAGTTCTTCCTCTACTTTGGACAAAACGATCATTGGGTGGCGGATCGGTATCGGGATGAGTTCATTGAACGACGCAAAAGGGAGGGGCATACGGGGAAAGAGGGAGGGACAAAGATTGTGATTGATGAGGATAGGATTCCACATGCTTTTTGTATTAATCATAGCGAGCAGGTTGCTGAGAAGGTTAGGGTTTGGATTGAGGAGGTTGTTGAGGGGTAGATGGCGTTGGAGGAGGAGGTACGGCGTATTGGAGTACGGCATTGTCGAGTGGAAAGCATACCTCTAGAGGTACAAGATCGGCGTCCAGCGGTTGGATGGCACATAGAACTGCTTTACGGGCTTAGAGGAGCAACATGCATTTTGGATTCGGAAGCAGGAGTATGTTGGACTAATAGATATCAGCTTTGCTACAAGACCGTCAATTCGTTACATTCTTCCAAGGCCATGGATGAGGTGCTTGGACAATGACACAGCCGTTCGGAAACCCTTTCAACGCTTGAATGAGTGACAACATCTATGACATGCACCTTGACGCATGTCCTAACGTGCTAGTATCATTGCATAACATCCTCCCCTGACAGTCCCATCTCTCTCCACGTCGCTGGCATCTTGAAAGACCGTTTGAGATGCCCACTGCCGGCCTCTGGTGGACTACTTCGCCCTGTACCCCAATCCTCCTATCTAATTTCCACCTTCACCTGGTCAGTGTTGTAGTTGTACCTACCCCTTTAACGATCTATTCTGGAACCTGCCCAGAACTTGAACCTGGACCTGAACCTAGACTAGAACCTGGACCAGATCTTGGGCTAGAACCTGACATAACTTGAACCTGAGCCTGAACCTGAACCTGGTCTAAATCAGCCTGACTAGAACCCGGACTAAAAGTCTAAAGTTGTCAAACCTGGACTACAATGCGAATCTGGACTAGGACCTAACAAAACCTGAACCTAACATAACCTGAACCTAACATAACCTGAACCTGATCCTGATCCTGAACCGGGACTAGATCTTGGGCTACCTAGAACCTGAACCCAAGCCTAGACCTGAACTTGACTGAACCTGAACCTGGTTTAGAACCTGGAACCTGGAACTTGATCCTGATCCTGGACATGAACCTGAACCTGAACCTACCTCTAGACTAGTACTTGAGCGGCTAGTCCTGATCCCGATCAAAGATCCACTTCAAGGTCAAGTCGTCAACTCCCGTCTCTCTTTCAACGCCAGCCGCTCCAGCATAGGACTCCATTCCAAGGTCGAGTTATCAACTCTATTCCGATCATTGAGCTTCCTAAGTTAGGTACTTGCTGACGGTGAAGACGTATCTGTTAACACCGCTAAATATCTCTTCCATCAATTACTCGCTTCAGCTCCAGTTCGGCCATAAAAAAAAGTTCCATGAGACAGGGCTAGTGATAGTCGGGTGTCTACCTAGGCCTGTATGGCTGGCTCGCGGGAATGATGCAGTGTACAGGTATTTAGATATGGAACTCTAGATTCTGAAAGGTATATCCTCCAGCTTCCAACTTTATCTTTCTGTTGGGCAATCATTGAATGTTGAGGTACATGTACAACAGTCAACGGTCCAGAAGTCGATTACCGGTTGCTGGGTTGGATGTCTTAAGGGGGTCGTTGCTTGTTATTACCTACACAAATCACATGCTGGACAAGAGGAAGCATCAGAACACCGCTCGTGTGGCCCCCTGTCTGTCGGCTTAATGATGGTCGTAGCAGTGCTAGGTGTGTACTGTAAGCTATCAGCCTATGAAGTTTGAACGTGAAGCTTTCAAAGGGATAGGAGGAAAAAGCAAGAAGGTTGGTCTGGGGCGTTCGTAGGATACGACATGCCTCTCAACCCGTATAAGCAGACTTGACGTATGAGCCGCGGGAAGACATGCACCGTGTAGTGATTTATGGTCTAGACTTCTTTTGTCATCATTACTAGAGTGGTTGAGCAATCCCTATTTGCTATCCAATATCCAATCAGGACAGTTTGGCGTGCCACCCTCAACTACGAATTAAGCATCGGGCCATGCTGTATGCGGTCATGTCTTTGATCGTCTTTTCCAAGCCTTGTCCCTGTTGTTGTTGCTTTCTTTCATTGCTCCGAACGTCATCTGTCATTAAAGGCATCATCGTGGTATATATCCAATTCTTGTCCTTCCTCCTCATCCCTACCTAGATATGTAGTAAATATCTTGCCTCATACGTATGTTTCGGGCTTTTGCCGAGAAAATATCGATCGTAGTACCGGTATCTTGTACCATATCTGGCCCTCTGACTGTCCCTCTGCTAGTGTCGTACTCCCCGCAGCAGTGGGTTCCATGTCTTCTATACCCTTGTCGATCACAAATCCTTCGTTTGGCCTTTGTCCGACACTCGCGATCTCCATCTCCTGCTTGGCGTAATATTCGTAAGGCTTGTAGCGAAACGGCGGTTCCAATTGTGTTGTAGGCTGTCCCTCCTCAAGTGTCGCAGCTTCTGGTTCTCCCAACGGTAGGCCCGTCCTCTTTACGATTGGTCTGGAGTCGCGTTTGTCCAGCTTGTGACAGAAGTAGTTGAAGAAGAGGAAGGAGTGGAGGAGCCTGTTACGTACAGTTAGTTGTTTCTCAGGCAAACCCCGTAAAGGCTGGAGGCTCAGGTAGCGTGGACTTACATTAGTAAAAGCAGCATCGCAACCTCCACGATGCCCTTTGCCAACGGCTCATCATACGCCGACCCAAATGTCGCGGTTCCAATGATCAAATCGACTAGTACAATTCCCGTGGTTATCGCGACGCCCACAAACAAGATCCCATCAGCCCCGACATGATACACGGCTGGTATCCCGCTCGATTTGCGGACACAAATTGCAATGAACTCCGCGGTGTTCCAAGTGATGATAACGGGTGCCTTTCGCAAAACATCAGTTAGCATAACAGTCCTCTCCCAAGTTCCCTCTAGTGACTCGAGCGAACGAGGGAACGAGGAAAACCTACCACCACGAGCACAGCAATCATCCTCCCCGGCACACCACCCCAGTACGGCCGACTTTCGACAAACACCGCCACGTTCAGGCTCCACGCGATGATGGCAACAACCGTCGAGATGGCTCGAATGATAATGGAGAAGATGAACCAGGTCCTATGGACTGATAATCCAACGCCTCGCGCGCGGCGCCATTGTTTGATGTCCCGGCGACAGGGCTCCTTGGTTAAGGGAGGAAGGGTGTCTAGCCAGGACTCGATGACAGGGTTGGTTGGTTGGTCGAAGACATAGGCGGGCGGCGGGTGCCGCAAGGGGGCATCCCGCGGCATTAAGCCGTTGGCTTTGGATGGGCTGGGCGGCGCAGCTGTCTGGTATTTTTGGCTCAAGGTTTTGAGTCGCGCATCTCGAGCATCAAGACGAGCCGATAAGGTGACCGGAATAGTGGGTCCTTCGAAACTGAGTGACGGTTTCGATGGTCTTTATGGCTCGTCCAGCTTGAAGTTTGGAAGAGGGAAATAGCGGCGCAGGAAAACTATCGTGTTGTTCCTTTGAGATGCGTGTTCGTTGCTACCGGTTTGTGTTGCGGTCCTCGGTGCCTCTCGGCCCCCCACACTCCCAATTCTCAGTTCTTCCGGGCTCCTGGACCGTGATGGTGCTTGTCGGACACCCAACTTGCAAAGGTCGGACTTGTCGTTGATGAAGGCCACAAACAAGATGTCTAGATTCGAGCCATTGCGCCGCCGGGTACAGATGTTTGTGAGAAATGTGAAAAGAATAAGTCAGAGCCCAGACGCGAGTGTTGAAGACGCCGGTAGGTCTAAAGCCAGGACGTTGATAAGTCGTATAACGACAGAAGAACATGTTCTGGAGAAGAAAGTCCTCCTGCCGTTTGGTCAGTAAACACGAGAGAGGCCAAGCTTGTCGAGAAGGGTACCTACCATACTACGTTAGTACGAGCAAGCGTGGGAGCCGTTGTGGAGAATCGAACAAGACAGGGGAGCAGGTTTTAGGCACCGAAATGGGACCCCTGTTTCCTTGTAACGATGGGAATGCTTGACAGTCAGTGGCCCTACAGGGAGAGTCTGGAGAACGGGCAATGCGAGACACGGCACCAGCAACCTTCAGGGGGGAGTGAGACGGAGAGAGTCTGGATTCCTGCCAACTTTTGATTGGGCGGCTCTGTTAGGAATTCGCCTTTCTTTAACTGGCTCGACAGGGTCTGGTCTGGTTGTTGGTTGTTGGCCGCTCGCTGTTTGTTGGTTGTTACTTTCTTTCCGTCTCAAAGCGGCCGAAATGGAACACGACAAGCAAAAAGGCCCGAGCCGTCAAGCCCTACCGGGAGTTGGGGACTCGGTTGTCGGCACATGGTGATGGCGGTCTTCTTTGACTTTTGTTCGAAGCAGTGGCTGCTTGGACTTGTACCCTGTCGATGCTTCCCTCCCAAGAGTGTTTCTCTGCTCGGGTCAGTGCCGAGTGTGGTCAGATTAACGACGCCCAGTTGATCGATGTCGCTGGTCAGTGCCGAGTGTGGTTGGCGTCTCGGCCCCTTCTATCAAAGTCGATCGATCCGCGCCAGATCCAGCTCCATCCAAGGGCCCGCTCCTTCCACAGCTGTTCCTCTCTCTCGATCTTGGAAAGTGCACTTGCGGTCCACGCCAGTCAATGAAGAACAAGGTCCGACGACATTTCATGCCTCTCACTCGCCCTTTCGATCCATTTCCACACGGATAAACAGCTCTTTCTCAGGACATCCATATGTTGAAGGCCACTGCTGTCTCAAACAAATAAATGAGGGTTTTGAGAGCAGGTCACATTCATGTACGACAGACCACTCTGAATGGAAGGTGATTTTTCTTTGCATTTTTGGTGGTAGTGTAGTGTACCATCTCGGAATTGGTGCATTGACCGATAGATTGTGCAATGTCTCGGCGGGTTCATCCAGTGGGGTCGACGCAGGCACAATTATCCCTAACAGCGAGTTGATGGGCAGCTGCAGTGTTGTAGAAAACCCCAACGGCCCAACCGCCGGCCCTGGAGGCATCCCCGCATCGATGCATGTGATAGAGGGGAAATGCCATAGTCGTATGTAACATACCTGTAAACCGAGCATTATGGACATCCTAATACGGCTCGCTTTGGTCAAGAAAGGCCATTGCAACACAGTGATGGGGGCTATGATTATATGGAATTGCATTGACTAGAGTCACTTGGGGATTCTGTCCTTCAAAATAGAGTTGCCGACATTAATTTCAGGTTCAAAGGAACCTTATCTTGAATTCACATACGTTTGGATGCATGATCAGAACCTAATGTAGTGTAGAACCAAGGTGTAATGTATTGACCGTGACGCGTCTGGCTCATTGTTACAACCATTCCACTTTGTGTGCTTGGTGCAGACTGCCCGGTTTACGTCACGCTGGTGATTGCTCTGCTTTGTGGGCTCTTGGCGCCTTCTACGGCTTTTTTTCTTGGTTGCAACTGAAACCGCACCACTCTCATCCCACCACCAGAGACAACTTGCGACTGAGTGTCTGGAGGGAAGTGCCGAATTGCGTTGGGTTTTGCTCAGGTACAAATCCTCGGCCCGTTCCATTTCTGCCCTGTTTATCGAACCACTGCACTATTACTAGTACTTATCATCATCCCTTGGACTCTTCCACTTCCCGTCCACATTCTTCGCTCTACAACACCATCCCCCTCCCTCCAGTCTACGAGTCTTGGTCGGATATCTCCATCTTGACATTCTTTCAACTGTCCATTCATTCCTACCTACATTCAAACCGCAGACATGGCCAAGATCCAGCCGGCCCAAGACGAGTCCCTTCTCGGCACCGTCTTCTCCAACTTGATCCGCGCTCGCTACTTGGTGACCCGTCTAACTGCCGCTGCCGTCGACACCACCTGCCAATATGTCACTTCGCCCGAATACCGCAAGAGAACCCACGACAACGTCAGACGCTTCCACAACGAACGTCCCCTTTTGACTGCGTTTCTGCCTCCCCCATCCCAAGCGAACGCCAATGTCACTTGGCGATCTGGTAGCATTCAGCTAATAACCCTCCCCCTCAATTAGGTATTCCTGGCGATCCAATTTGCGCTCGCTCTTGTCCCGTCTCTGCTGTTTCTCGGATATATCGCCTCCACCGTCCTTGTTAGCCTCGGCGGCGCCCTAATCTTTTCACTCTTCTGGATGGGCGTCGGCCTCTTCTTCTTCAGCTGCGCCCTTCTCGCTACGGGCGCTATCGGTGTCTTCTTGTTCGTCAGCTTCATTATGTTCCAGCGCGCCGTTCAGCTGCTCAACACATTGACCTCGACCCTTTCACAAGGCGCCCGACCTCCCCAGAAGCAGGAGGAGCGTGAGAAGCAGGAGGAGCGTGAAAAGCCTCTTCCCAAGGCTGAAAAAGTTCTTCGCATTGTGGATATCAAGCAGGAGGACGGGCACATGCAAAATGGCACAGAGGAGAAGGTCAATAGCGACAAGGAGTTGTAGGAAGCTCTTCCTGGGCTCAGTGGAGGCGACACGCCGCCTCCCGTGGTCTATCAAGATGCGGCCACTGGTGAAAAAGAACACGTCGAGAATCTGGAGGAGCCTAATGTAGAAATAATACAAAAAGAGGTTGACGATATTAAAGACTTGCACCAACCATTCCTGAATAATAACGAAGGCGACATTTCACCTGCAATGGCTTTCGAGAACGACAAGACGCATGATCAGCCGCCCAACACCCGTGGTCCGGTCAGTTTTACCTCTACTTATTCTCCTTCTGGGTCCTTTGTCAATCCTCCTAGGTCTTTCATCAATCCCGCTGTGCTTCTAAGCCTCAGAGGCGGCGGTCTGAATGAGCCTGCTTCTGGGGAAGCGGAGGAGACCACTCATCTGTCACCTCGCGAGGACTCCTTGAACTCTCTTCCTTCGACAACCCTCGTGGGGTCTCCTCCCCTGCCGCCACCACTCCAACGGTCGCCAATACCTAAAACTACCGCGGAATGGTTCGAGACTCTTCAGCATGAATCGGAACGAATGGTCATGGGGAGCTTTATTCTCAGCGGCCTGATATTCCCCGGTGTCGGCAACAAACTCGCCGATAAACTGGCGGCTCTTTCCGGCACCAAATTGCGGGACATGTCAGCCATCAGAAACGAGTAGGCCTCGCGCCTAATGAAAATTGACAAGGAATGGTATGAAACTTATGAGCGTATTCGCGAACGAGTGCGTTTGGACAAAACCAACAAGCTAAGCAATATCGTGAGGGCAGCAAAGGCAGAGGCCAACCCGCACGTATGGTGGACCATACCGCTTTTACAGCGCTACAGATCGCGCGCTCTTTCCCCATGTGCTGCAGTGGCGCTCGCTTGCGCGGAGGACTTACTCAATGGCCTTTGTGGTCGATATGTCCAAGGTCCCATCCCATTCTCGGTTTCGTTCCCACTTCTATGTACCCCTTCACGTACAAAACAAGATGGGGGAATAGAAGTCATTCAGTTTATCGACTGCTTCGCCTCAAGATTCAAACAGCAATTTCACGGGTTTCGTCAAGAATTTGATGCTGAAGGTGCCAGTCCTCCGACTTCTACGAACAATGAGCATATCAACATACAGAGTTTCAACAGGCTAGTGTGGTCACTGGTCGCCGATTTAGAACACCTGATATATGGAGATGAGATGCCAAAACACAAGGACACGCATCGTCCCACGAAGGTTGCCAAAACTGAAGGTGATGATACACCAAACCACGATGGACCAGCCTTCAGCATTGAAAGGTGTATCCTACAGTTATTCTGTGACATTGACCCAAAGGAATACCTCAATTGGCGCACATGCAATGAGGCTGTCTCAAACACGATCGCGTCAACTCCAAAAAATGGGGAAACTCTTACAACCGATCAGGTTCTGCAACTCCTTGACCATCGCAAAACAGGCCCCCTAAAGTCTGAAGGCTTTGTTGTATGGCGCGGTAACCCAGATGATCTCCAAACTGATGAACACCAGTTCATTTGGATGAAGTATAAAAGAAAACCACAAAGCCACGAGAAACAAGCCAAAACCCAGATGAAAGCCGTAAGAAAGCGAGTTGATGCATACCTTTCTTCTTCAGAGGTACTTGCCGATCCCGCCAAATCCGCCAATGAACCCCCGTCATCCGACATGCTGCAAACACTTAAGGCTCAGCTCGCGGAGTCCAGCTCTGGGAATGAGAGTGGGAAGAGCTTGGCCGCTGACACCAGTGCTAATGACGAGATCACAGTCGAGACTGAGCTAGAGAAGGGCTTGAGAGAGGAGCTGATCAAGCGTTGTGTTTTGCGTTTGAATCCGGCTTCCGCTTCCCAATCACAGGATAAGGGCAAGAAGAAGGATGACGCGGCCTCCACAGTCACGGAAAAACCCGTACCAAAGCCACATCGCACTATAGGCGATGCCGCTGCGGCCGTGCAGGATGAGTTGGGCAAGGACGGAGCCGCCATTAAACTCAGTCACCACAACAGTTCCCGTGTTGTGGCCGTGAAGACCTCCATCGACCAGCTGCAAGGGTTTGAACGGGCAGACAGGGCAGACAAAGCAAGGCAGGCTCAGCTGACCAAGAAGGGGGATCCGCTCACATCTCAAGAACGAGAAAGACTCTTATTGGTGAAATCCGACCTGAAAAGTATCCGCGCTGCCTTTGAGCAGCAGAAAATAGTGAACAGAATAGAGGAGTTGGAAAAGCAACAGAAGGTGAATCAAAGGCGAAAGGAATCAGAGCTTCAGATTGCCGAGGCCTGTGCCAGCGCCGGACCCAATGCCGGCTGTAGTGCTAAGAATATGGCATCACAAGCGTCGGCGGCGAGGCGGTCCGAATCAAATGAGGATAACTCGAGGGCGGCCAAGGAGGCGAGGAGAGAGCTGCCATATGAAGTGATGTGCACCGTTGCTAATGACACGCGACGCACCGCAGCTATTCTCCGGCTGCAGGAACAGGATCCAACCAAACCGTCGTCCTCGGTTAGAGGTACTTCTGAACATGGCATGGCCGACTCAGTAAAGATGCTGTCAATGGAGCAAATAAGGGCGGGCACACTGAAAGGGTGGATAGCTGAGGCCGTGGAGACGAACCAACTCGTTTTAGTATTGCGCGAGCGCCTGGAGGAGATGAAACAAATAGAGGCGTTCCAGGACTGTATCGAAGACTGTCAGGCGCTTATAGACCTTCATGAACATTGGGCGGACTTTTACCAAGAACTGGCCAGACGTGCTGCTGATGAGGAAAAGGCTGAATCCAAAGCCGAAGGACCGACAAAGGGCAAAGAGAAGGCTAAAGAGGAGGTACCTACTGAAGATGACCATGGCATTTGGCCTGCTGCATGGAGAGAACACCATGAGTACCTTGCTATGTGGAGAGAGAAGGCTGCAGAGAGAGATTCATCCAAAGTTGCCTGTAGTTGTTCATCAACAAAGGAAGAGGCAGCTGAAGGGTCAAGTGCTGTTGCCGGGCTTTCTCGGACCACGAGTGAGAGTCCTGTTGTGGAAGAAGATGCCTCTATCTCGACTGCAAGCGAAACGGGCAATGATGCGGACCCAGTGGTTTCGTCTGAAAGGAGGATAGAACTGCTTGCACAAGAAATGGGGTATAAGGAGGCCTTTGACAAGGGCTTGGAACGGCTGCGGAAGGAATTTGAACCCTCTAGTTTGACGTCGGTTGCTGATGGCTTCACTGTTTTCCAGGAAATGAACTCGACTGCTGATGGGAGGGCTACTGTGAGGCGTATGGAGGCGCGTGCTATGAGGTTCATTGCTGCTCACGGTGGTGCTGTCGTTGATGACGCCGTCGGTGATGCTGGTGCTGCTCCCGGTGGTGATGACATTGGCGGTACAAGTGTCGGTCCTGATGACTCCGCTGGTAGCCCCCCTGTTGCTGATACTGATACATCTCATGGAGGTCCAGACGATTCTGTTTCTCCTTCTAGCCCCACTGGGTCTTCTGATAATCCTGCTGATTCTGAGAACGATGTAAGTCTCAGAGGTGGCGGCCTGAATACATTGGAGGAGGGTTCTTAGGAAGACGAGGCCGTTGTCTTGGAGAAGGACGAGGCAACAGGAACAGTCTGCAATGCAAAAGAAGTCCAGGACTTTTGGGATGACGTCCGCAGGCAGTTGAAGGTCGATGACGACGAGATATACGACTCCGAGTCTGACTACGGCGAAGAAGCCAGAGTGCGGAGAAAGGCCAGAGATGCCGCGGATGATGCCTACCTTGCGTGGTTGAGGGGGGGCATCTCTACCGCCTTCACCATGGACACCTTAAAGCTCTCTATGAGACCCGACAAAGATAACAACGACAAGAGGTCCGCCCCTCCTCTCCCGATGCCCATGACCCGGGACAACACCGCCGCACTTGGTCCAGCTTCTCAAAATATTCCCGGACTGACAGACATTTCCTGCAGGAACTTGTTCCCCCCGAGGAAGTCTAATAAGTTTGAGGAAGATCCCAGGGACCTTGACTTGAACAGGGAGTTTGAAGAGGAGGCCGCCGCCGCAGCCGCAATGCGAGTCGAACAGCAGCTACTTCTTCTCGCCGCCAAAGAGCCACCTGCACCACCCGCCGCAACACACTACCACTACCACTCATGGCCAACAAGTGGAAGAAAGTCACAGGAACCATGTGCAAACAAGGAGTTGTTGTCCAGGTGCGAAAAGCTGGCAAAGCGCGCCAAGACGTGGTCTAGTAGACTTTTTTTGTTCTCCTCTGCGAAGAAGGAAGATATAGATTCCCACGAGAATCCCTACAGGAATCCCTACTATAAGGAGAGCACAAGTCGTCTGATGACATTGCTGCGAAGGGTGACGGGTGCAGGAGAGGAGTGGTAGCTGCTTTTATGGGATATGTAGGTACTCTGCGTCTAGCGGTTCGTTTGGTTGTGGCTGCGGTTGTAGTTATTTGAATTTTGAGCTGATGTGGCGAAAAGATGTTGGACGACCTGGAAGATGGAAGGGAAAGAGATGTAGAGACGCATTCGTTTGTTCAGACATTGTTTGTTAGAGTTTATAGCGGAATCGTTGATCGTATCGGACGTAGTAGCGTTGATAAATAAGTAGGGATTATGGAGAATGATGATTTGGCAGTTCAAAGATACCTCTATTGAGTGTCGGTGAATCTCGTTCGTTAATGGATGTCAATGGTGAATGTGAATGCATTGATGTGAAGAGAAGTCGAAGCGGACGTGAAGTGTTGCGCGAACGTAAAAGACAGTGCAATGCAATGGTTGGTCAAACCTGATGGATACATACGGGGTTGGGCGGGAGCAAATACAGGTGTTGCATTAACAATTACCACTGACTGGATGGCACTACAGCGCCCGGGCCAGGAGAAAGAAAACAAGCACATGGGTTCGTTCATTCAGGTTTGGGACGTCGGGGTTGCTTAGTTGCCTGAGGCGCGGACGGCCGGAGTCGAGGCACAGCATCAATCACATCGTCGGACCATGAGAGCATGATTCACCCGATCAGGGCAGCAGTTTAGAAACAACATGTAACATGTCTATCAAAATTCCCTGATACCCTAGAAATACCTACTGACCTGATGAAGTTGATGGTCTATGTACCTATGTACGGCAGGTACCTCATCCTAAACCAAAGCGTGACCCAGTGATATTCATTCAATAAACACATCGCATCATCATTTCCAACCAACAATCCATAAACCACTTCAATCACAACACTTAAAGCAAATGGCCATGCTCAAATCTTTCAGCTTTGGTGTTCATTCCCATATGAACAGAGTCATCATAGCCATAACCCAATCAGCCTTCAAGCCACCACCTTTTTGATCACACAAGAATCCCATCCAGCCCCACGATCAAGTTTCCAGTCTATAAGTAGATGAAAAGAAGAAAAGACGTGCCCGAGTAAATTAGAAAAGAACGCCGAAATTACATGAACCAACAACCTGACTATCATCCCGCGCTTTTCCAGAGACCTTGAAATTCCTCTAGACAGCACCGGCGCTGATCATCTTCTTGCGCAGGTAGTTCTTGTAATCCGAGATGCTGCCCTCCCATTGCTTGATGGTCTTGTTCTCGCACACGAGAATCTGCTTGGCAATCTTGTCCAAAAGTCTGTTTTTTCATTGTGTTAGCATCCAAGTCATGCGGGAGGCCAAGTGGGAACAAAACTAACCTGAAATCGTGAGAAACAACGATAACACCACCGGTGAAAGCGTTGATGGCATCAGCAAGCGAGTCAATGGTGGGGATATCGAGACCGTTGGTAGGCTCGTCGAGCAAGAGCATGTTGGGGGACTCGATGGCGAGAAGGGCAAAGACGATACGGGACTTCTGACCGTCGGAAAGGGTACCGATGAGCGAGGTCTGGGCCTCACCGGAGAGACCGTACTTGCCAAGCTGCTGGCGCCAGTACTGGTAGTCCTGAGACTTGTCGGGGTACTTGTCACGGACGAAGTCGAGAGCCGACTTGGTCAGGTCGAGCTGCTCGGCAGAGTGCTGGGAGTAGAGACCGAGCTTCAAGTGGGTGTGGCGCTGGACGACACCATCGGTGGGGGAGAGCTTGCCGGTCATGAGACGGAGCAGGGTGGACTTGCCAACACCGTTGGGGCCGACAAGAGCGGTACGGGAGTCCATGTCGAAACCGAGATCGATGTGGCGGTACAGGTCGTCCTTGGGGTCGCCAGAGTACGAGAAGGTGACGTTGTCGAAGGACAGAACGGGAGGAGGGAGCTTCTCGACATCGGCGAAGCGGAAGGAGAAGACTCTGTCCTGCTTGACAGGCTGGATGAAGCCGTCGGCCTCCATCTTGTCGAGAATCTTCTGGCGAGACTTGGCCTGACGGACCAAGTTGGCGTAGGTACCAGCGCTAGCAATGAACTTCTTGATGTGGGCAATTTCGTCCTGCTGCTTCTGGTAGGCCTTCATCTGGTTGGTCTCCTGCTCGGCGCGGGTCTTGTGGTAGGTGTCGTAGTTACCACCATAGTAGATGAGGGTCTGGAGGCGCATGTCGATCATGCTTGTGCAGACACCGTTGAGGAAATCCTCGGAGTGAGAAACCAGGACGAGGGTACGGTCCCACTTCTTGAGGTATTCTTCCAGCCACACGCAGGCCTCGAGATCCAAATGGGCAGTAGGGTCGTCGAGAAGGAGGAGGGTGGGCTTGACGAAGAGGGCCTTGGCGAGGGCGACACGCATACGCCAGCCACCGGACATGTCCTTGGTCTTTTTCTGGATGGTCTGCTTGTTGAAACCGAGACCGGTCAAAATGAGGGAAGCGCGGGTCTCGAAGGTGGAGGGATCCATCTTGTCAATGTGCTGTGATGGCAGAGTTAGTATCTTGAATGCGCCCGGCTCGGTGTGATCATAAAACGGGAATACATACATCGTAGAGGTCCTCGAGGAGGGGCGAATCGGGGCCCTCTTCCTCAAGAATCTTTTCGGCGACGCTCTCGAGGCGCGCCAACTCGTTCTTGGCCTCGGTGACAACCCAGTCAAGGGCGCCGAGCTCGCTGGGAGGAGCACCCTCGTTGAGAAGGTAGATGTCGACGTGCTCGGGAATGGGGTACTCGCGGGCGGCGATGGCCTTGAGAAGGGTGGACTTGCCGCAACCGTTCTCACCCAAAAGACCGTACCTGCGGCCGAGGGTAAGCTCGAGAGTGGCATCCTTGATCAGGACGCGGCCGTGGAAGACGAGGGAGACGGAGGTGATCTTGACGTCCTTGGAAGCCTTGGTGGAGGCCAAGACACCGGTGGTGACACGGTCCGAGAGACCGTGCTTGTCCATCTGCTGGGCAAGGCGCTTGACTTCGTCCAT
This sequence comes from Neurospora tetrasperma FGSC 2508, assembly GCF_000213175.1. Classification (NCBI taxonomy): domain Eukaryota; kingdom Fungi; phylum Ascomycota; class Sordariomycetes; order Sordariales; family Sordariaceae; genus Neurospora; species Neurospora tetrasperma. Next base: position 5,595,215 of record NW_009799099.1, on the reverse strand, counting down.
CTGCTCGCTCTTGGTAGCGGGCTCATCCGAGACGACAGGCTTGCCAAAAGCATCGAGCTCGACTTCCTTGGCGGCCTTGCCCTTGTTGGCCTTGGCGGCCTTCTCGGCGAGACGCTTCTGCTTGGAGGCGGAGGGCGGCATCTTGAGTGATGATTCTGTGGTTGATTTGGTTTGGTGGAGTTGTGTTGGCGACGATGCACAAACACAAAGGGATACCTTTGGGGGGGTTGAAAAAAAAGAAGGTGTCGAAAGAATCTAGTTCTCTCTAAACAGAATCACCAAACAAATAGTGATGGGGACTGGAGGGAGTGGTGGACGGACTAAGAAGGAATCCGATCGAAAAAACACACACTCTCTGGACAGACAAAAAAACCGACCGTCGAGCACACAAGGGGAGGTGGAAAGGAAAAAAGAGAGCAAGCAAGACGGGGACAGTCAAAGTCAAATGTCGGGTTCGGTCGAAGGCAAAGAATGATTGGGGGTCCAGTACACGTTCTTGGCTTGCGATTTTGCTTGTACCCAACCAGGCCTGCCAGGGCAGAAGAGGTGGGGGGGCGATTGCACTGTCACTGCCAAAACTTCAAAGCGGCGGGGCGGGCGACAAGGACTCGAGCCTCCCTCCGTCCTTCACTCACAGTGGCTCTGCCAGGGACCTATGGTGGGGCTTTGAATTTTCACAAATTCTCTGATAACGATTTGCTGATACTGCCCGCCAAAAGCCATCTGATAACGAAGCAGCCTTGGCAATTAGGTACCTCTACGCTAGAGGTAGCGGTCAGGCCACAAGGCAACAACGGCTGGCTTATCGTCTGCTTATCGGTTGGTCAGCGCTCCAAACGATGCATTCGACAACTTTTTGGAATCTTTTTTTTTGTTCAACTCTGGCCCGAGTGTTGGCTTGGCTAGACCCTCGAAAAGAACAATGGCAAAGATGAAAGACGATTCGCTTTGCCGGATTTTGAGAAAATGTCCATCCTGTCCGTCCTCACCGTCTTGCTCTGCCCACATCCATTTTATCTCGTTCATGCACACAATCCAGCAAACACTTTTCCCATCAGCGACTTGCACTTGTCGAATTGCTACACGTGTTGGGGCAGACGCTCGTTTTCGGTTGACGTCACTCCACCCCCCACCGCTGCATGTGCCACTGCTTGCATCGCTTACCTCATCAACCCCTTGGGTGGCTGAACCGACCGTTGAGCCTTGGGGTTCGTTGCTCACAGCAGCACGTGGTTTAGCAATTTGGATTTAGTATCAGGTATAGTCATTATGAATCACACAGAAACATGTCAGTCCAGATCATTCGAGTTCAGTGCCTTTTATCACCGACACGTTTGTGAATCATTGTATCGTCGATGGGACGCCGCCGTGGCTTTGTGTATCCTGAAGGGTTAGGGTTAATACTTTGGTGCGACGCTTGGCCGGAATGTTGAGCTGGACCCTGAGGCCTGAGCAGACCTCGACGCCTCGAGACGCCGATGCGTTGCCACCCGGAGGACAGTAACTCGATTCTTCTGGTGCCCTATCCTTCCTTCCCATCCATCAAAGCTGCTGGAAGGTGGGATATCCTAAGTCGCTGTCTCTCATACAGTTTCAGGCGGGCATGCTCACAGTCTAGGCCTGATTTCCAGGAAACCCTCAAAATGGATGGTCCGAGTTTCTGCGGTATGTACCCGGTCCGAAAGAGACCCACAATTCCTGTTTAGGTCCCGGCCCAGCTCCGGCTCTATCTCCAGCTCCAGCTCCGGCTTCCATCGACCGGAATCCCAACCCGCCCTGCCTAACCCAACCCTGAGCCAAGAAAAATACCTATCGTCTCTTCTATGACAGGCCTCCCGCCGAAATTTGAATCTGGATCAAAGCTGCGAAAAGGTGAAGTGGATGGCTGCTCATGCCCTCTGGGCATCTTGCGCATGATGATGAACATTTATACTAGTTGGAAAGTGTTGTAACTACCTAATTATCTATGATGCTCGTCAAGAGATACTAGCACTGTCCGATCTGTAAAATTGCGGCTTTATTCCACTGACACTATAAAAGACTAATTTTTATGCAGAAAGAAGTCTTTCTAAAGGCTTATGTCCAGCAGACCAGCAGACTTATAGCCAGATGTCTGGTGAGCTGTGTTATATTGGCAGGTTGGTTTTGGTTGAGCAACTTATCCTCTCCCAATCAGGCAGTTGAGCGTATAGGTGGAAGATTCTGGCAATCGATTCGAAAAGAGAAATCAGTGTGGTGGTAAGATATACGTACCCTATGCTCCGACTCCGTCAGCTAAGTTGATAATTTTGTCGTGATGATGTCCATGGCATGATGTTATGTCTTCGCCTTTTCCTTTTGTTAATACATACTTCTTTTTCTTACCCTGGTGAATTTGTCCAGATCTGTTAGACCACCACACACTCAACCTTCCTGATGCTAGAGATACATACGAAAGTACCCTTTTTCTTGCTTATCGGGGATGGTGGCTGAGATGCGCACCTTTGAGTAAATTTTTTCGACTTCCACACTTGCTTCATGTTGTCTTGGTGTCATGCCGGCTGGTCTCATCTTGCTCGCTTGCTTTGAGCTTGTCCTGCCCCGCCTGTGCAATGTACATCTAGAGCCTGTCTGGCTTACGTGCCTCGTTCGGTGCGTTCTACGTGGCCTTGGCTTGAACAACCTTCAAGGTTGCCCGTCCGCCGCCGTGTCAGGCGATCCCGCTCATCTCTTTGTCCCGTCCGCTGTGTTGGCGTCCCCAGAGCAGGCAGGGTACTTATTGTTCAAAGTAGGATTCTTGATGGTGCTGTTATTCAAGTTCCATCCGTTTCGAACACGAGGTTTACAGCAAGTTCTGCTCCGGCGAGCCAGAGCGAGCGGGCAGTCACAGTTTCAAGGTACCGGTGTACGTGCAATCGTCTCGAAAATCCCGCGTGGGAGTCGTGGGTTCGTAGTTGACAAAGTGAAACATGATGAACCAATTTCTCAGGTTATGTCATCTGATCTGGAACATGAGTCCTCGTGCTTACTGCGAACACTGCAGTTTGGGTCTGCACTGCCGGCGGCCGGCAATTCCCGGCAGGCAATGATGAATTCGCAATCTCATTGGTTATCATTGAGCTAATAAGGTACGTACCTCTGCGCACGTACCACTCAGTGAGCTCTGCTGGTACCTAGCGGCAAGAGGAAAAGAACTTGAAGGCGACCATCGAATTTTGAATTCTGATTGATTTTCTCGACCGGGCCAACGTAAGTAGGCAGGGCAGGGTAAGCCAGCCAACAACAGGGTAGGCGGCAGGGCGGTCTGCACGACATTCGAGAAAATTACAAGTTTTTCAGCTGCTGCCCTGGCATCATAACTAATTGTTTAGGTCCTTTCGCCTTCTCTGAAGGATGGATATGTCAATTCAAAAGTCAAAAGAATGGAGGAAACTATGTCGGAAACAAGGAGGTGAAGGGCAAAATGGGTAGTGCGAGGTTGGAACAACAACATGGGCGATGTGGCCTCGGGCTTTTTCTCCAGGCCCCAGAATCATTGAAGTCCCGTCGCAGGGGTACGTACCGTACCGCCCGCCCCAGCCGGCCGCGTTCCGCGCGTGCACCCCGTCCGTTCTTTCGATCGCGCCAAGGCTGGAGATTTTTCGAAGAAGCATGATGGTAAAATTCTGGTAAAAATTCGACATTGGAGTTTGTGATGCCAAAATATCGAATGTTGCTCTACGCTCATGGTGAAGGAGGGTGGATCTTCATGTAACGAAAAGATAAGTAGGTTGGCAAGTTTAATGGTTGGGCGTTGACTGTGTCTTTCTATTTCGCGGGCTGGCATAGCACTTCGGCAGTTCTCGTCCACATCAATGGAGTGGTTCAGATGAGAAAATCGTGCCTTGGCTTGGCGTTGTTTTTCAGCTATGACTCTGACCGGACACAGCCCGAGCGACCGGGAGATGAAACATCATACGCGTTCAGCTTGTAATATCACCAGATTGATGTTATAGTAAAAATACTCGAATACCAAGGAGTATACGTTTCGCGGCGCAAAAAGCAAGCCAAGTGACAATGCCAACTAATCACCACATGGTGATGATGCTCAAAGTATCATCCCGTGATGGTTCTGTCCAACTCAAGCCTCGGGTAACAGGCGGACAGGCTAAGAAACAGACGCGGGCCTAACAGGACAGGGACCAAGTCGGTGGGTCTAGCGCGGTGGGCTGACGTCTTTCGCGGAGCGCAGAGTTGCAGGGCACAGGGCAGTAGGGCACAGGGCAGGTGCGTGCAGCGGGTCGTGGAGGTACAAGGCCAATCAGAAGCCGGGAAATGGATCTGCTGCAACGGGAATGGGATGCATCCAATGTGGTGCTGGACTGGGGTGGGCAGACTGGGCCTCTTTTCCCCCCCCCCCCAGTGATGGATGGATCGCTCATCCTTCACGAGAGGCAACTGGAAGACCAGCAGCAGCGCGGCCTTACGAAAGGGGCACGTCTCCGGTGAGAGAGAGAGAGGGAGAGAGAAAGTGTGAAGAGTCTGCATTTCCACAGACACGCACACAACGCAGATAGACCCCCCCAAAAAAGAGCAAGTACCTGTAGATGTGGCCATCAGCCGGAATAGAACGGACCAGCCGGGCAACCATCATGGTCAAGGCTGTCAACAACAACTGACCATCGCGAAGTACCTCTTGCCATTCCGCGCTATCACCACGACTCCCAACACCATCACACCGTTCCTGTCCGGGTCTCCATCGGCCATTTCTCCTCTTCCGTGCTGTGTCATCTCAACCACCTTACAATCTGGCTTCCATCCAGACTCGCTCCCCCCGTCATCCGACGATCCCACATCACCACCACCAACACAACCATCACCACCACAGCGATTACTTGCTGCCCATCAAGACCAGTCACCATCTAGTAGTGTTTCAGCTGTCATTGCGACTCTTGGACGATTGCTCCCAATCTTTCCCGTGACGACTGCAGTTACTGCCTAGCGACAACTGCGTTGCGACAGCTTTAGTTTCCGAATAGCTTCTGCCCCTCAGCTTGTCATCTCGGGTTGCCGCCATTCTGTCCGATCCGCAAGTCGCGACAACAACCGCTTGTAGCAGCCAAACCACCACCACCGCCACCCGACCGATCAGCCGCAACGGCCAAGACAAAGTCATTGATTCCGACCCCGAATCGACCGAATTCTAGAGCAACGCAGTCGAGAAGCATCAAAACCACCTCTACAAATGCACTAGAGCATAACAGAGCAAGCTCGCCGCTCTTCCTTGCGCCGCGCCCACTTTGTTTGGATCGCGCCCAAGTACAAGCAAGGCAGTGGAAATAGGGACTCGCCGGCAATCGTCTCGTCCGATGGGATACCGATAACACGTAGAGATTAGGTATACAAGCAAGCTAGAGACGGAGACAGAGTCAGAGACAGAGACAGAAAAAAGAACGAGACATTGTTGTATTGACATTGTACTTTGTACGTTTGGACTGGAAATTGAGGGGGGACCGGTACACGGTAGACACCAGACACCAGACAGACAGCAGCCGGCATGGACCACTTCTCGACAGTGCTGCAGCGACCTCCTCATTTTGACGAGGATGGAACAGAAGGGAGAGGAGATCGAGGAAACGGCGCCGGTCCAGGTCCAGCACCACCACCACCACGCGGAGGTCTGCGCGACATTCTCAACCCAGTGAGCAGCAACAGCGCCGTACAATCCCAAGCAGCAGCACCACCACCACCAGCAGCGTCATCATCGCTCCATGGATTTGCAGGATCAGTGCCGCCGACCTCCTTGACAAATTCTATGCGCGCGACGCCGCACAGCTCGTCCTCGTTCAATTTACGATCGCCGACGCAGCAACCGTCGGAATACCGTCATCCACTTTCCTCTCTGGCGACTCCAGCACACGCTGCTGCACCACCACATCTAGCACCCTTTACGGCCTCGCCTCCCACGTCCACCATCAACGCCAACAACAACAACAACAACAACAACAACGCGCTAGGTGCCGCCGGCAGTCTGAGCAGTCAACCACCACCACCACCACCCACGGGTCCGCCCTCAATTCTTAATCCTCCAACACCAAGCCAACAACATCAACAACACCACCATCCCAATCCCTTTGTCGCAGCATCCGCACCCTCGCTGCCGCCGCCGCCGCCGTCCTCGTTGCAAGCTCCACCCGCCATTACACCCATCGCTGGCCTATCAGCTCCGGCCCCGGCATCGAGTTCGCTACCTCTGTCAGCAGGAGGCATCGGAAACTCCATCACGGTCTCGTCCAGCTCCCAACCGCCAGCCCGAGCATCGCAACTGCACGCGCCATCGGCCTACTATTCGCCGGCAGAATCGTTCCGCGATCGGGATTCGTCAGTACGCGAAAAATCATCGACAGGCGGCAGCTTTTACGACCCAACCGCCGAGGCCAGCAACAGCATTAGTGGCTCGAGTCCACGAAAAGATCGAGATCGCGACCGTGATCACCGGGGTACAACAAGGGAATCACAGCGCCGCAGGGTTTCGGGCCATTCCGACACGGGCTCCTCCTGGCGAAACGCGACCCAGACTTCCGCTTCGGGCTCGGCCAGCAACAAGGTAAGCCAAGATCCATCCATCCATTCACTACGGCAAATGGAATCCACCGAATCAGCACACTAGCAATCACCACCACAAGCCTCAACAGTCATTGAACCACCAAACCACCACACTGCAATACGCACACAACACACACCTGCCTGAGTCGAATGGCCATGACAAACTTTCTGGTCCCAGCACCACAACCCCGTCACGTCGTCCTTTATTCACCGCCCGCCATTCCCGTTCCCTTTCCTTTCTTTCAACACCACCATCCCACACATCACCAACTTCATCCCTCCCCTTAATACCGTAATTACATTCACCCCTTCACCCGCCCTGCCCCCAAGGTTCTCAATGCAGTAGTGACCAAAAACAAGTCAGCCCTGCATAACCTTGGCCGCTGGGTGATGGTCCAAAATTTACAAAAGTGCACGCCGCCACCACCACAACAACAACCACCACCGTTTAAATACTACTCTCCTTCCGCTGCACCATCCCTTGCCAAGCACTGCTGCTGGCATGTTCAATTGTTCCACATTCACTGACCAAATCTTTGCCTTCCTGCCATCATTAGGCCCGCGATCCGTACAACTATTCCCCGTCCTCGGCCGATTATTACAACACCAGGAAAAAGGAAAACTACCCGGTCGATAATACGTCGTCTTCATCGATTGCAGCTCCGTCCAACTTTACTGTTGCGACGCGTAGTCCTGTAGCCGCGCTTTCCCATCCGGCATCCATAGCTGCACCAGCTAGTGTCGGCAGTCTCACCGGATCCATCAGCCCCAGGCTTTCACTCAGACCACCAAGCATGGCCTCTCCCACCATACGAAGCGCCGTCTTAGCTAATCCCACAAACGGCATAACTTCCACCGCACTACCGGCTCTAGGCAGGAACGATTCGCCACCTTCCAAGATGTCTCCCGCTACATCAACCGTAAGCTCTTTCGCTCTTCGTCCCCATGTACCAATCGGCAATGTCCATCCTCCCTCCCTTTGTCCTCCCCCTTCTTTCACGTAACCCTGTCGCTGACAGCAATTTTTGCTTCTAGAACCCTAGCCGTGCCGCTGGTGTCATGTCCTTTTCCAATATTCTCTCGAGCTCCGAGCCCGTTCCTAGACCCCGTGCGACTTCACCCAACAACATGGATGATGACGACGACGTTCCCATGAAGGTCGAGCGCGCCGACTCATCCGAGAAGGTCGTCAAGGAGAAGAAGGAGAGGAAACCGCGCCAGCCCAAGCAACCACGCATCTCTGACATCAGGCACTCCGAGTCCACTCCCAAGGGGCGACGAGGGTCGACCAAGCAAGAGAGTCCGCTGCCCAACATTCGCATTCCGGCCAAGAGAACGGCCAACGGTGCTCCCAAGCAACAAAAGACATTCTCGGCGGAGAATGAGGAGAAGATCAGGAAAGCGATGGATCGAATCGAAACACGAGAGCTTCCCCACGAGGACGAATTCGAGGAGGAGTTGCGCTTGTGGAGGGAGCGACGCGAGTACAAGAGGCAACAGATGAACCAACGCGACCTCCGCCAGCGCCGACAGAGGAGAGCCGACTACACCGAAGTCGAAGCCCAGAAGCTCAAGCTGCATGCCGACTTTGGCAAGCGTCGATATGATGATCTTAATTACGATGATGCGTTGCAGGAGGTTCGGGAGCGCGAGCTCTTTGCCGAGAAGGAGCGCAAGAAGGACATGCAGCGCAAGAGGCGGCGCGAGAAGTCCATGGCCACTACCATGGAGGCAAAGGCAGCCGCCTTGGCTAGGGCCTCTGCAGCGCAGGATGAAGCCGAAAGACAGAAGTACATGCGCGAAGCAGAACGGGCGAATAAGAAAGTTCAACAGACCCGCCTCATTTTGCAGAAGGGCATCAAGGGCCCGTCGCGGAACACCGGTCCCATCGAGCCGAACCTGGAAGGCGGTACTATGGCTACGTTCCAGGCCGAGAACATGGAGCCTGGTAAGACGAAGGGTAAGGGTCGTGCCGGCGCGAGACCCAAGAAATCCAAGGAGCAGAAGCAGGCCGAGAAGGATGCCGCCGAAGCTGCCCAAGCCGCTCTTGATGCCGGTCTCGAGCTGCCGCCCAAGGAAGAAACCAACAAGATCCGCATCAAGCTCACCAAGACTAAGGCGCCCAAGGAGGCTGATGTGGACAAGGATAAGGAGAACAAGGAGCCTCAAGAGCCGAAGGAGCCTAAGGAGCCCAAAGAGAAGGTGGTGAAGGAAAAGGTTGTGGAGGAACCCAAGGACCCGTTGGAACTCAAGTTCCAGTCCAAGGGCTTCAACCAGATCTATGACCAGATTTGGCGCGATCTTGCTAGGAAGGACGTCAACAAGGTGTTCAGATTGGCGATCGATTCGTATTCTACCAAGTCCTCTAACCTCAAGAAGACTGCCATCCTCGCGTCCAAAGAGGCCAAGAGATGGCAACTCCGTACCAACAAGGGCACCAAGGATTTGCAAGCTCGTGCCAAGCGTGTCATGCGTGACATGATGGGCTTCTGGAAGCGCAACGAGCGTGAAGAGCGTGATCTCCGAAAGGCAGCTGAAAAGCAAGAGCTGGAGAACGCTCGCAAGGAGGAAGCAGACCGCGAAGCCGCTCGCCAGAAGAGGAAGCTCAACTTCCTTATCTCGCAGACCGAACTGTACTCCCATTTCATTGGCAAGAAGATCAAAACTAACGAGGTGGAGCGCAGCACGGACCACCCCGATGAGATCGCGGCTGAGAAGGACAAGATCCCAGAGAACGAGATGGACATCGAGGTGCCTACTGGCCCCATTGGTGCCAAGGTTACCAACTTTGAGAATCTCGACTTTGACGCCGAAGATGAATCGACGCTGCGGGCTGCTGCCATGGCGAATGCGCAGAATGCTATTGCCGAGGCCCAGAAGAAGGCTAGGGAGTTCAACAAGGAAGAGTCCAAGCTTGATGAGGATGGCGAGATGAACTTCCAGAACCCAACCATGATGGGCGACGTCGAGATCGAGCAGCCCAAGCTTCTCAACTGCCAGCTCAAGGAGTACCAGCTCAAGGGTCTCAACTGGCTCGTCAACCTGTACGAGCAAGGCATCAACGGTATCCTGGCCGACGAAATGGGTCTAGGAAAGACGGTGCAGTCCATTTCCGTCATGGCCTACCTTGCCGAGAAGTACGATATCTGGGGTCCCTTCCTGGTTGTTGCGCCTGCATCGACCCTGCACAACTGGCAGCAGGAAATCACAAAGTTCGTTCCCCAGTTCAAGGTGCTCCCTTACTGGGGTACTGCAGGCGACCGTAAGGTGCTGCGTAAGTTCTGGGATCGCAAGCACACGACCTACAAGAAGGACGCCCCCTTTCATGTCATGATTACCTCGTACCAACTCGTTGTCTCTGATGTTGCGTACTTCCAGAAGATGAAGTGGCAGTACATGATCCTGGATGAAGCCCAGGCTATCAAGAGTTCACAGAGTTCGCGTTGGAAGTGCCTGTTGGGCTTCCACTGCCGTAACCGTCTCCTGTTGACGGGTACCCCTATCCAGAACAACATGCAGGAACTCTGGGCCCTGCTGCATTTCATCATGCCGTCACTGTTCGACTCTCACGATGAGTTTAGTGAATGGTTCTCTAAGGACATTGAGTCTCATGCTCAGAGTAATACCAAGCTCAACGAGGACCAGCTGAAGCGTCTGCACATGATCCTCAAACCCTTTATGCTGCGTCGTGTCAAGAAGCATGTCCAAAAGGAACTCGGCGACAAGATCGAGATGGACGTTTTCTGCGATCTCACATACAGACAGCGTGCCATGTACGCCAATTTGCGCAATCAGATCAGCATCATGGACCTCATCGAGAAGGCGACACTGGGCGACGACGATTCTGCTAGTCTCATGAATCTCGTCATGCAGTTCCGTAAGGTGTGCAACCACCCTGACCTCTTCGAGCGGGCGGATACCGCTTCGCCGTACTCGTTCGGCTACTTTGCCGAGACAGCCTCGTTCATCCGTGAGGGTAGCCAGGTTACCGTCGGTTACTCTACGCGCAGCTTGATCCAGTACGAGCTGCCTAGACTGCTCTGGCGCGACGGAGGACGGCTGCACAAGGCTGGTGAAGACAACCAGGTCGCTGGATGGCGGAACCAGTGGCTCAATGAGAAGTTCAACATCTGGACTCCGGAGCATATCCGTGAGAGCCTAGCCGGGACTGACAACTTCTCATGGTTGCGCTTTGCCGACACAAGCTACGAGGAGGCATACCAGGCTAGTCACAAGGATCTCTTTGCTCGGGCTGTCGAGATGTCCACCAAGAAGAACCGGCTTGCGAAGATCAAGATCGCTTACGATGAGCCGGAGGACTTGAACTTCACTCCGGCGCATGCCCTCTTCCAGATCAGGGAACGTGAGGATCGGAGGCCTTTGGCTGAGATCACTGAGCAAGGCATTCTGGGCAGTTTGATGAATGTCTCCCGGAGTGCATTCTCCGAGACTGGCCTCGGTCGTCTCGAGCAGGCTGCAGCTCCCAAGGCCTCGGCTCCTCCTATCGAGGTGGTCTGCGACAGCCGTAGCGCAGTGGTTGAGCGGGAGAACATCATGTTTAACGCTCCCATGCGCAAGGTCCTCTTTGGACCTACCCTGGCCGAGGAGAAGGCGCTCGTCGTACAAAAGGTGCCGCCATCACGCTACCCACCGCCAGCGTTGCTCCCTGCGCCAGACAAGGAGAAGCAGAAGTTCACCAACATCACCGTCCCGTCGATGCGCCGCTTTGTCACCGACTCGGGCAAGCTCGCCAAGCTCGACGAGCTCCTGCGCGAGCTCAAGGAGAATGGCCACCGCGTCCTCCTCTACTTCCAAATGACGCGCATGATCGATCTCATGGAAGAGTATCTTACTTACCGCAACTACAAGTACTGCCGACTCGACGGTTCAACCAAGCTCGAAGACCGTCGCGACACCGTTGCCGACTTCCAGACCCGCCCCGAGATCTTCATCTTCCTGTTGTCTACTCGTGCCGGTGGTCTGGGCATCAACCTGACCTCTGCCGACACCGTCATCTTCTACGACTCGGATTGGAACCCGACCATCGATTCGCAAGCCATGGATCGTGCCCATCGTCTGGGTCAGACCAAGCAGGTTACTGTCTACCGTCTTATTACCAAGGGCACGATCGAGGAACGCATCCGCAAGCGTGCCATGCAAAAGGAAGAAGTCCAGCGCGTGGTTATCACGGGTGGCTCTTCGGCTGCTGGTGGCGGTGTGGACTTCTCTGGTCGTCGTGCGCCTGAGAACAGGAACCGCGATATCGCCATGTGGCTGGCGGATGATGAGCAGGCGGAGATGATTGAGAAGAGGGAGCGCGAGCTGTTGGAGAGTGGAGAGTTGGATAAGTTGCAGAAGAAGAGCAGGGGAGGTAACAAGAGGAAGAGGGGAGGTGCTGGGGGAGAAGGGAAGGAGGTTAGTTTGGATGAGATGTATCATGAGGGTGAGTCTTTCTTTGTCCATGACTGTGACCAAACGAATGAAATGATGCTAACTGATTACAGGTGAGGGCAACTTTGATGATGGAGGGAATAATATCAAGGGTAGCGGAACGGCTACGCCTAATGGTGCTGCCGGTGGTGAGGGAGGTGATGGAAAGGGAGCAGCGGGAGGAGCGGCGAAGAAGAGGAAGACGGGTGGAAGCAAAAAGGCCAAGACGACCAAGCAGAGATTGGCTATTGCTGATGGGGAGATTGATATCTGATCCCGATGTTCGTCTCCTGGAAGCCTCCTCAAGGGAAGATATGAAGAGCATGATATCGCAGCGCTGAATTCGTGAAGGAGGAGGAGGAAATTGCTTTCTTTGCATTGTTTTCCTTTTGTAGTACTAGATGGTGAACGGGTGGGTGGGTTTGAGCTGAGCATTTGCTACATTCGTCAACTTGCATGTTCATTTCATGGATTCAAAGACCATTATGACCTATCGGATAGATAGGGTCGGACGGACGGAAAACGGAAAGGCAGCCGTAGAAAGGAGAAAGAGAAAGAAGTGGAACGAAGACATCAAAGTGCTCCAAGACCTTTACATTCCGAATGTAATAGGGTTGGACGGACGGACGGACGGACAGCTTACCCACCTAGAAAAGATGTATGGATATAAGCATAAGCAGCACACAAGTTACAGGTAGACTTACCTCCAGGCACAATATATTATACTACACATGCTACATTATGGTCATATGCCTAAGAATGAGGAAGAAGTGCTGGTTGAGCGAGGAGGTGCCCTGGGGGTGGTTGAGGGAGATGATTAGTCGTTGAGACATGCCCGGCTGCCCGGCTGTCCGGCTCCAGAAGACGGAAGACGGAAGCCAGGACAACCCGGCGGAGACTGGAGAGTGGTGGAGGTGTCCATTACCAACATAGTGGAACGGAAAGAAGAAGAAGCTTTTGTTTTTTATTCCGATAGGGGAGGAGCCATTGATCACTTTTTTCTTTGATGTACTTGCTCTATTTCATTCAAGTTGCTCGGGACGCTTCTTCTTAAGTTTCATCGGTGATGCCTGCGTGGGTTCCATTGTGGGCTCAAGCTGTCGAACGTCGATAGCTAGGTAGCAATGGCGATGCGAAATACGGGTACAGAAAAGGGGTCCTAGAGGTACCTAGGTAGGTAGTTAGGCGTCCAGAGGCACGTTAACGCAGATAGACGACGATCAACCATCCATGTACGGCATGCACGCACGCTGTAATGCTGCTGTTTGTTATAATTGTAATCTGGTTTGGGTGGATGCACTAATATCCAGCTAGAGGTCTGTACATATAACATCGAGAATAGTGAGTGAGGATCACCTCCTGGCACTAGAGGTACCTATTAGCTGGCACCCGAGCGATATAGACTACCACTATGATCTGAACTCAATACTGCTGTTTACGTTTAACTTTAGTAATGTTTCATATTTACTTTCCGTCTTATAGTAATGCCTCAACTCAAGTTGTGCAGTACCGGGAGGTACCTAGTTGTCGTCGTGCAGAAGAGGAAACGGAGGTGTTGGAGGTGACTCCCGTCGATGCCCGGTCAAGTTGTTAAAGGTAGGTACCTACCTCTTACCGCTAGTAAGCCAACGACCCGCTGTTATGTAGCTGCATCTTTCCCCAAGGGCACTGACAATAAGAACTGGTAGAGCCTCCGTCGTCAACGGACCTGCAAGGCCCGTAGAGTATGGGACCGAGTTTCCAACTATGTTGTTATTGCTTTCCATCCTTGTCTTGCCTTCCATCGTTGATCATGCGCGTAAGCAGGCGTAATATCTAAATGTCCACGATACCCTATGGTCTTGTGAGCGCCTGTGGACGCTGGCTTGCTGGCTTGCTGGCTGAAGCAGTGGTAGCACAGGTGTTGCTAACACTTTCGTCAAGTCATCAAAGGGACAAAGGGTCCGGAAAAGATCATTGGCGCTGCCATATCTCTGTCTCTGTACAGTAAGAGAAGCTGGTAATTGGGTAAGGAGATGAAGCTCTTGAATTACTTCCCCTAGTCCGGTTAGGTTATGAATGCTCTTATAAGGTTCAACAAGGCAAAATGTTACGGGTTGATGGTCGATGTTGGAGGATCTTTGTTAGTGCTCTTTTCCAGGTTGACGTGCCCATGGTCAAGTTGACGGGCAAGGAAGGCATGACATGGGGAAAGTGGGGCTAGGCTAGGAATAGGTACTGTAGTGGGAGCTGAACGAGCGCTGTTTGTGCCTTGAAAATGCCCTGTAAGTTACTTGTGCCTTGAAACGTCCCTTCGCCTACGGGGGGTGACATCAAAAAGGCACCATGGACATACCTCGACGATATTCTAAATGTCTCAAACATCTACATTACCTTCAGGTACGTTTGCTGTCTTCTTGATCCTCCTGCAATCATTGCTAGCGGGGTTCATACTCCTCTCACCCAGAAGTCGAAGTGTGTCAGGAGAATGGCACTCTCCGGCTGTACTATGCTTCAATGTCCATGGCCGCTTCCTGCTTGTGCATAAGGCTCCCCAAACACTTCTGGTTCCTACGCCGCTTCCCCTCCCGTCCTTCCCTCCATTGATAATTAACAAGCAGAGCCTCATCAACGACATACCACGCCTGTGTACACCATGTTTCAAGTCAGAACAATTCTTCCATGGCCTTAACCTTGCGTTCGTTTGTGATGTCTTGTTCATTCGGTTTTTGCTTACGGACAGGGAAGAAAACCAAGACAATGTGTCCATGCCCGTCCTCGAACCTTGATAACGCCCATATACGCCCGGATACCCAAATTGCCAATGTCCGCCCTGGATAGTGCCTGCTGACACAACACCATGACGACGAACCCAAACCCAAGGGGACAACAAAAGCAGCTACAATAGGTACTTTGGTTTTCAAAGGCTCGATGTCTCTCATGAACACCGATGTCTGCAGGTACTATGGGAGTCTTCATTCCTGGTGGTCCCGCTTGACGTACCTTTAGATACCGGACCGGGCCGGGCCGGGCCGGTCTGGAATGTCCTTTTCGGTGTTAACGGGCCGTTCTGCCAGAACAAGGTTGCGGATATTGCGAATACTGCCAGGGCCCGTCGTCCTCCGATATCCTGCTCGACCCATTATAGAGGTAGAGGTATGTATGTCGCGTTAACACTTCCACCGCCCGGGGCACAATCACTACCTCTACCAATCAAACCCCAAAGTAAAGTTCCTGACAAACTAAGAGTCTAGATCTGTCATTTTACAGGTTTACTTGATGTGACATCCCAGAGACTCCAATGATGATAGAAAAAGGGCAGCACATGTATGGTCAGGTACCGATATTGGTGTGTGTTTTTCGTTAGTGCTTTTTACCTAGTTATCTCACTTGCAAGTCGCCAACACTTCCACCGCAGGTCGAAAGATGTTCCAACACCCTCACTAACGCTCCATATCAAGATTTGTACATTGGAAGAAGCGTATCTAGGTGTACCTCCAAACCCTGTCACTTCCTTTTACGTAATATCTTTGTTGATTCCTGAAAGTCAGCTACATACCTCTATTCCTTCTTGGCAAAACGGACAACATGCTGGGTCGATTGCAGACATTGGACTGTTGGTATTAGTCCAACAAAAAATTTCCCCGCCTACAACCCCTTTGGTGATTTATGCACTAGTCACTCCCTGTTGTTGGCCAAAATCTCAAAATACCTAGCTTGGTTCGTTTAGTCTTTGACGTGAATAGGCTTTTAGACCATAAGGACCTTTGCTGGTACTCTTTTCATCCGGTTTAATAACCTGTCTTGTCTTTTCATATGGTCTTGTTGTCCAAGGTTACCCGAGACGGTCGATGCACATCAGAGTTGGGCAACTCGCGATGCCTCGAAAGAAGGGATGACTGCCATGCACATGATCAAAGAAGGAACTGAAGGAATTAGGGGTTCAAAAGCCGGCCAGAGCGTGATACAGAGCCCGTCAATGACACCAGGCTTCAAGAGGCATGGGCGTTTTCGACATCTGCCCTTTGGTTCTTCGTACGAGGTTCCACTTGGCAGCTACGTGAATGGCAACCTGGCAGCAACATCGGTACCTACCACTAAACTTCTTCATACAATCCGCCCTTCCATGCTCGTCTTATATCCACCTGTTATTTAGAGGTCCGAAGGAAGCCTAAGACTTTGTAAGTGAACCCTTTCTTTGTTTTTGAACAAAGCAACTAGATAGATATTCTTGATATTGCCCATTTTTCCCTAACATCCACTTCACTCGCTCTCGGGTTTGTGCAATTCAGGTTGTTCGTACCTACAGTATGCGGTGGAATCAGTGTCACTTGTACCTAGCAACCGGGTTTTCCTTGTCTGCGTTGCCTTGCCTTTCTCCCGTTCTCCTTTCTGTTTAATCCAGCACCCCTCTATCTTTCCTTCAACCCTCCATGGCCTTTTATAGAACCTTCCACTGATCACATAGAGGTAAGTATCATCTCACCTCTCCTTCAATACCTACACGAGAACTAACGAGACGTGGGGACACTCCCAAATACCCCAAAAGAGCATCTGTCCGGCTCATCAACAGCGACGATGACAAGAACGAACCAGGTACCTGCCTAGGGACAACAGTCGAACCTCCATCTCTTGTTGTCAAGGCACCTAGCGTCTCTGTTGTGACTGGCAGAAGAGCGAACGAACGAACGAACGGGCTGGATGATTCCTTATAGCATCCGGGCGGCAGTCAGCTATACCTCTATCAAGATGGAATATCATGATAAAGGCACAAGAACCGCAATGGCTGGGAGAAGGATGAAGGAAAGGTAAGTCTTACTCCATGGGTGTCACTGGCAATGTGCACAAGGGGTGATTCTCGAGGGGAAAAGAAGCACATTTTCTAAATTTAGTTGTTCAACCCAGCGCCCTCTTCATCTTTCCCTCGTTCTCTTTTCTTGCCTTCGTCAGTAGCAGGTTGACCCCAGGCTTATTAACAGGCGAAAGCCGAACCGCCGGGATGGTTGCTGTTCTGTCGGGCAGTAGGTAGGTCAAGGTGATTTAGAGCATGCCACATAGCCACCCCTTGCTTGTTCACTGATGGACAGGAATGCTAAGAGACCGAGATGCAGTCAACTTCATCATGTCCCGATATCTCGAAAAGATCTCCCCGAAGGTATGTTTCGCGAATTACCTGGCACATCATAGAGGCAGCTGACGTTTGCAATGTTCTTTAACGTTTGTATTACTGACATGGTTCCATCATATCGGGTTCAAGTTGTACGGCCCACATTACGCCCGGGGCTTCTTCATTGAAACAGTCATCTTGCATTTGTCCATGATGCCCCCATGTTCCTCCTCCACTTCCTCCATCGTCGACTTGGATTGAGCTGCTTGGCCGGCTCTGAGTACCGGGAAAGTATTTCCTGTTCGAGTACCGGGATAGTTAGCGCATGTCCAGCAGCTGCTTCTTGCCTCTCAATCACCTTCAACCCACCTGAAGCTCTACCACTTGTCCAAAGGTCCTTTGTATTTAAGCAACAGAGTCGCCGCTGGCAGGGAAAGCAAAGTGTTAGCTGGGGTACTTGAGCAACACGAGGCAGAAGGGATACTAGCGATGTGCATACCTCAACAACGACAAGGAGACGGTCACCCTTGCCCATGATGACATTTATGGCCTCCTTCCTGCCTTTTCCAACGCCGAGACTCAAATACGTGGCCGGCGGACCTTCGTTCGCAAAGGTCGCAGTGTCTCGCCTCGGCTGCTTGATGTTGGACAAACTGTTGTGATGTTTGTCGTTGGGGTATTTCAATGGTGGCGAGGAAGGACTCGAAGCTGGAGGGCCAGATGAGGCGGCCGAGAATGCGGCGCTTTTCATCGATAGAGATAGAGTAAGGTACTTGAACGGCTGGGGGGTCTCGAGACGCCCCACGGAGCCAGTACCTGATGTTGAAGTGAAACGAGTGCTCACGAGGGTAAACGAGAATGGTGGTGAACTTGTTGATTGAAATGGAGAGAAGAAAACAAGTAGGACAAGAGGTGGTGGGAGATGCTCGATAAATGTAGAGGTACATGTGTGCTGGGACTGACCTCATGCCAAGATGACCATCTTGCTCAACAACAGAACTACCGCAAAGACGTTGAGCCGGCGAGCAATACCCCGCCGTCTAGACATCAAGATGAGTTGCGTCACCCCTCCTCGAAGGACACTTCCTTCCTCGTATTAGACCAGAAGCCACAGCATATCTGAAATTACAGGTACGCGGGGTCAGACGAGGCAACGGAAGATGACATGACGTACCCCTGTCTGAGCAAGTTACCCGTCCACATGAGCCAGTCACTCGGCCTTGGATGTGAGGAAGGAACCGCGAGTTGCAGAGGGAAGCACACTTCCTTCCTCACAACAGACGAAGAGCCGCAGCATATCAGAGATTAGAGGTATACGGGACTAGATCAGCATCACCAGACGTAAAATGAAAATGGATCCTTGTCCGGAGCAAGTCACCCGTCCACCTGGAGCCGGTCACTCAGCGTTAGGGGGTGAGCCAAGAGTCAAGGAGGGAAGGAGCAGAGCCTCCAGCCACGGCTATGTGCGCTCACAGTTGGTCACAAGTCGCTCAACCCAGAGGAAAGCAATGGAAGGTAAGGTACTTGTCCAAGGTATCTTTTCTCGGGACCGAGAAAGCCCACAATCTCCCCTCTTTCGACTACCTAGTTTATTTCCCCTTCCTCTTCTGCTCTTCCTACCTCTCCCTCTCGCACTTCTCAATCACATTCCTCTTCCATCAGCAACTTCTCTCACCACCTCAATCACCTGAAACAGCAGACATTCTCTCTTTGCGCCTCCAACAACCACCACGAAGCAGACGAGTTCTCCACTTGGGAACGCGTCAAGAGTATGTCTTTTCTCCTTGCCTTCTCTCATCGCCAGGCCATGCCGCTTGTCCTCATATTCTCTGAGTCGGTACTGACAACTTCTCCTCCTTTCAGCCCTGCTTGTAGCAACAAAAGGCGCAGAGTGCTTCCGTCAGCTTCCCGGCTCCCAAGCCGTCTAAGGTTAGTTTCTGTCTCTTATCGTCGTTGACAGCGCCGTCCTCTACTACACCTACGCGCACCGCTTGGTTCAGGCGTTAGCCCAGATGTAGCATTGATCTGACTGAAGCCAATAGTTCAAGTTCGTTGTTTCTGCTCTGCCGCAGAGGGCACTAGGATTTTCAGAATTTTCTTGTCAGTCATCTTTCTCCTGTTCACTGATTTTCTTTTGGCTCGTCCCATGCCCTATCTAACACATCAGCAGACCCAGCACGCTGGTCGTGCTCCTAGCACCGTCTCTTTCCACAATGCTCATCCATTGCATCTCGCGCCGCCCATCACACATCTTTCCAGCTCTTCTCTTGCTCCTGCTAATCTACTGGCTTTGCCTCTGGGTGAAGATGGACCAGAGCCTGCGCCTGGCTGGCACGCCCGCGCGTGTCATCATCGGCGGTGGTGTCGCTGGCGATGCGGCGGGTAACGGAACCAATTGCATCGCCGCCGCCGTCGCCACCACTCAACCTGACACCACCGCCGATGTCCCTGCCGAGATCAGTGGCGTCGGTGCTGTTGCTGTTGCTGCTGCTGTTGCTGTTGCTGCTGCTGTTGCTGCTGAGAAGCCTGACAAGGCCGAGAAGACTGAGGAGAAGACCGAGGAGGCCGGCGACAAGAAGAAGCAGAAGAAGGAAAAGAAGGAGGAGGCTGCTGAGAAGAAGGTCGTCGCTAAAGATGTCGAAGCGTGGTGGAAGCAGGTGTGATGGAAAAGGGGAGGGAGTGTCCGGCAGCAAGGAGGTTGTGAGCGAGCCTCGGGCTAGTACGAAGAAGCGCATGTATGTCCTGCCTCTAATTCCAGAGTTTTCCATCCTACAATACCACCACAATGCACTGGCATGTTCTGACCCTCTACTAGTACCATTCCATCACAGAGAAGCATAAGCCTTGGAGACGTTGAGAATGTCTAGAGGTACCTCTACTTCCAAGCAAAATGGTTCGCGTTCTGAGGAAAGCCCAGACCCAACAGACAACCTTGACTACAACTCAGCCTTCAGCTTGGCCCGCATCTTCTCCAGCTCGCGCGCCTTGACCGCCCGGGCCGGCGACAATCACAAAAACAACACCACCGTATCGCGATACCCAGACCAGAAGCCTCGCGCACCGAATCCTCGCTCTGCCGGGCCATTTGCTCCCGCCTTCAGCGGCGGCTGCAGCAGTATTTTGTTAAGGGTGAAGTTTGCCGATGGGTGTTGGTAGCTGGAGGGGTGCATCTTTGGGTGCATGTGACTCCGTTCGCATCGACCGTTACCTCTAGACGGGAGGTAGAGGTAGAGGTACCTAGATAAATAATCAAGGTACTTAGCTCTTCTTTAGCAATAAAATGTTTAATGTCATGTTGCTTCATCGTGCATTTCATGTTTGCTGCCAATGATCATGCCGCAACACAATCCTGGATCCATGGGACACACTCGGCATGGGTCAGAGTCCATTGTATCACACCCAGGGCGCAAGCTCGTGGAAAGGTCAATAGATAATGAACGGTCAACTATCGCAGCCTCCGTGATTTTCATGATGGTCTTTGTCGGAGATACTGCTAAGTGTCCTCCCGCCTTCGTGTGGAGTGACGGGAGTCACGGCAATAAGGTTCCACAACCATACTACTACCAAGGAGCCAACGAGTTGACGATAAATCAGAAATAGACGGCAGGAGACATATTGAACAGTTGGTCGGTCAAACCTCTTGCATTGGAGAGGTATCGTCAAGTGTCGTTTCGGCGAACTCGGGGAGGTCCCAGTGCCATGTCGGGCTGGGTGGGCATAATTGCAAAGGCCAAATACCAGAAGTAATTGGAACCAATATCCGACTAAGGCAAACACTCTTCTTTGGCCACAAGAAATGGATAAATGTTGTAGTGCGAGAAGAACTGGCTTCGAAACATGGCCGTCATAGGAGGAGATGTTCGACGCCTTTCGTTCGGGTGGACGGAAAATTAGGTAGCAGCACTACGAGGGCATGCAAAGAAGTACAAGGTTTCGTTTGCCACTGTCTTCATGACTGCTTAACAGCTACAAATCAAAGCAAACAACTGAACGAAGACGAGAGGCACGGAATTGGTTTGAACTTGATTGACTATCTGCTACCTGAAGAAGGCGAAGAAGAAGAAGTAGACGAAGAGGGGAATGAAGAGGAGGAGGAAGAAGACGAAGACGAAGAAGAAGACAAGGACGAAGAAGACGAAGAGGCGAATGAAGAAGGTCAGACTCCCGTTGGAGGATACATCCAGCTCCAACGTTCCCTTCCTTCCTATCATGAAACCAATGATGGCCTTCCCGCCCTCACGAAGAAGAAGAACAAGAAGACGGCGATGAGCCAGGAGAAGTGATCCTCCGCTCTACCAATGTACAGGAATCCACCAACAAATCCAATGCGAAGACAACAGTTACAAAACTCAACCAAAAAAAAGAACAGATGTGGAAGGCCCAAATGCCAGTAAAATGCCAGGAGATAAGAGATATGTTGTGACGGCGTTGATGATTCCCGTAAGCAGGTATGTTTCCGCTGCCCTGTTGTTCCTCCCCGCCCAACGACCGATCAAGGTGGTTGTTTGCCATGCTGACCCGTGGGCCACAGGTAGAAGTGCGTGCGAAGACGGTGGCTAGGCTCGAAATTGTCGTAGCTGGCGCCGGACGAGGTGCGGGACTGTAACGGTAGAGGTAATAATTGTAGAGATAGGGTTCTCCCATGGACGAGGGGCTTTCGATCTGCATTGCGGTGGTGGTGGTCAGCATTTGGTTGTCTAGAGGTAGTCACGAAAAAGAGAGGAGAGGAAATGATAGAGAATCGAAATTGTAGCGGGGAGAAACTGACCGTGCGATCATCGCCAAGCAGGTGTATGCCGGCTTCCAGCTATGACAAGCTGTGCCATGATAACCAGCAAAGTTGCTGCCTCGATTGACGGATTGTAGATATAAGCCATCATGACGAAGGACTGCGTGATGTGGCACAGCCAATGTTAGAAGATGTCGCGGGGTTTTGACCATCGGAGGAGAAACCAGTCGGAGGGGGGGCATACCTCCTCCTATGTCAGGTGGTGTGAGACATGGGCCGAAAAGGAAGCGGAAAGCAAGGAAAGTGAACCATTTTGCACTCGGAAAAGTTGATGTGTTTGATGATTGTTGAATCGTTTGTGTGTTGGCATTTGTGATCGTCTGCGGGAGGGCTGCTCTGGCTTCAATGTGTAAAAATGTGGAAGATGAGATGATTGAAGAGAATGGAGAACAAAAAGACGAGAAAAGCATGGGGGCATGGGCTGTCTTATAGAAATCCCGGGGCCACTGAGTGCATGCCACTCGTGGGTGCTCTTAACTGCCGCGCTGTACGCACATGCAACAGTGCCGCTCGCCTTGCCTGAGGTGTCCAATGCTGCACACCTGCAAAACTTGCAGCAGCATCTCTGGTCCTGATTTACCGTCCGAGCCTGGCAATTCCATGTCCATCGACATGACGAGATCTCGTTCAAAAAAGGGTTAAGGGAGGTTTGAAGGGTCTCTGCGCAGCCACGGACTGCTTTTAACTGGAAAACATTATCTTGCTCCTGTGTTCTAAAACGCAGGACGCTTTCCGAACTGAAGTTGGCAAAGAAATCGAAGGCAGAGAGTGCATGATCTCAGGCTTTGGTCAGCCTCAGCTCACACTTCCAAACTGGAATTTGTGTTTCTTCCACTTGGTTTGGAAGGCTTTAACGTCCTTTCCAGATTCCACTTTAATCGAGAAACCGGGAGGCAAAGCGACGGGATGGAAGCCTGAGGCAGTCCGGACTGAAGAAATATGCTCCTCCGGATGGAAGGTTCGAAAGGTCTCGTTGCCGGGAGAAGGTTACCTACCTACCCTATTACCCCTCTCATCACGTACATGCTAGCAAAGGCGAACACTTTCTCTTAAGCAGGGGCGCTTTTGTGAGGAAAATGCCCTGCTGTGTCTCTCAAATTCTCTTCGGTACCTCTAAAGATGGAAACAGAAGAGGTCACGGGAAGCTAGAGCAGTGGCGCGGAGTTTGTTCTCACTTTCAACGGGGTTTCTAATCGTGATTTGAGCTCAAGAGACAGGAGATAGAAATGGCAGCCTTTAGAGGTATGTTGTAGAGTTCGTCTACCTACCTATTCCTGAACAATAGAGGTACCTACGATCACCACCAGCATCAGACGAACTACCAGGTAGGCCTCAACCCATTCGAATCCCATATCAACGTGGTACCTACCGCCTCGATATTCAGGAGTAACCCTCCGCACACCCACCCCATTCCCTACATACACCCAAAATCCCAAAATTGTAGGACTATACAGCTGATGACACCTGGCATTGTAAATCCCGTTTTCGGGTCATTTCTTTCACGCTTTTTCACACAGTCAATTACACCTATTACTACTAGCCATTTGCACGTCGCATACCAACAACGTCGCATACCAACAACATCGTATACTAATATCCATTATTATCCCCACCGTATCTAATCTCGCTCAAGTCATTTGCTTTGCGTTGTCTGTAGATGGTATTGATTGTATGTAAAGAGCCGGAAATCTGACCAAGGTCCCTAACCTGCAATATGAGTAAGATTATACCCAAAACACCGTTATTTACATGCCAGCTGCCTTAGGGATTTTTGGGTGTATGTAGGGAATGGGGTGGGTGTGCGGAGGGTTACTCATATTCAGTCATGACATCTTTACACCCACAAGCACCCCCATGGCTTGTGACTTGTAATGACGGACCAAGCTGTAGAGGTTCAGTTCTTTCCTGGACTGGGTGGTTGGGGAGAAGTTGCAAATGCCCAATATCACATCATGCGGGAGCCGGCATGGCCTAGCTGAACCGTTGAGCATCGTTTCATTTGCCAAGGAAAGTGCTCTTGCCATGGCAGTGAAATTCTGCAACCTGTTGCGGGGAAGTGACTCTGTCTTGTATGATCGTTGTACTTGATACCTCTACTTGTGTGGCCTGGTACCTTTGGAATACTTCTAGGTTGCTTCCTCTTGCCTCCACGGTGTGCTGGTACCTTTGGAGGAGAAGACGAGAGGTATACAGGGGCATTTATTTGCGTGTCGTGCCCGGGGCATAATTGAACGAAACTTTCAGTTGCCCAGCCATTACTCTCCCGCCAATTCTACCAGGGCACTTTTTCATTCCATTCCAACACACAGTTCTTTTCGAGGTGCTGACGTTTTACCTTACCTTACTCGAGCTGTCTTTCGTTGCGCCATCATTGTTATTTGTCTTTGACACTACCATTTTCGATAACACTTCCAAAGAGGAAGCAAGTGGAAGGGAAGTGTACCTCTATCAACCAGGAGTAGCCTTCTCATCTTGGTCCGTGCTGCCGCCAAGGGCAACCTTCGAAACCCGACTTTGCCCAACAAAGCCAGCCCACTACTAAACTGGCGGTCGAGCTACAGCTAGCTCCCGTGGTTTCTTGTTTGGGCTCCTCTACGCTATCACTGCGACACCCTGCGACGTTCTCAAGATCCGACTCCAGGCCGGGGCCCGCAAGGGTGCCATCCACATCAACACCGGCCTCGGCCTGGGGCGTCAGAGAAAGAAGAGAGAGAGGCTTCCGTATGTCATTTGTCTCGTTTTCCTGAACTCCCATTTGGAACATACTTGCCTGTTTGTTGGGCATTGTTACCGCTACTATCACCGTCAGCTCAGACGTGCGGCTAACACTTATTCCGTTGACAGCTGCTCCCGAAACACACCCGAAGGCCACTCAAGTGGCAATCAGACAGAACTTCTTCAAGATTGACAAGAAGACGAGAAGTACCTTACCTGCCCGGTATGTAAGTCATATCTCAAGAGATTTTGACTTGACTTTCGGTCTGCGACACGTTGGCTGACCCGCGCCGGCCTTCTCGAATGTAGTTCAATGTTGCTGGCCGAGCGAACAATAGAAATGTGACCCTTTCCGACTGGACTTATTTCGAAAACCTTCTCGAGAAGCAGTTCTCTGTGGATTCCGACTTCCATGGCCACCGTCCTGCTGTCAAGATGTACTGACGCCTTTCGTGGTGTCTGATGAGCCTCCACTCCGCCACCTTAACCCCGGTGCCGAGGATGAAATCGCCTTTCGCCTGTTAGAAATTGAGCGCCTCGGCACAGTCAAGTATGATGACTTCCGTCGTCTTTACGAGCTCAACCAGAGCCCGGATAGCTGAGGCAGCCTGGCTGAGGTCATCCTTCGTTAGGCCAGTTAAAAGAGACGAGTTAGAAAGATCACTCGCGCAGAAGACCTTAGCCAGGCTGCCAAGATCAGGGGCACACAGGCGGAGGAGGAGGAGGAGGAGGAGGAGAACAAGAAGAGGAAGGACGAGTTGAGCAAAACGATTGTTTGTACGTAGGTATTTGGTTGATCCACACATGGATCAGTCTTCTATAGAAGGACTTTCTTCTTCCAATGGACATGTTCATCGGCACTCATTCTTCCATGTCCCGTGTCTACCTCTAGAGGTGTATTTATTCTCCACCTAGGGGCAATTTTCAACGACATGGAAAGACTGTTTGGTGTACATATCTCTGTTCTAGGTCAGAACCTGATTGGACGCCTTTCATCCCTTTGCATAGGTTGGTTGCTATGCGATGTTCGTTCAAGCTTGAAAACAGAGGGACCGAACCTTGAAAGAACGATATCACATCAAGGCCCCTGAACCTGCGAATAATGGGCCTCACGTTGAATCGGTTCACACAAGTTAGAACGTTGCTCTTGGGGAAGGTTGAGGCATTGTACGACGAGTGAATGTAGATAAAGGGAAGGCAAGTGAATGGTGTTGCATTACGACCATAAAATGGAAACAATAAAGATTGGAGGTGTACAGGAGATAATAAGAGACAACATAACGGGACGAAGAACCTTGTTGCAAGTCTTCAGAAGTAGGTGAAAGCTCTTCGCAAGAGATAGAGAGTAACTGACCATACAAGATAGATTGAAACAACCGGGACTCCTACGACGTTTTTGACACAGAAAGAAAGAGGAGCAGACATGATACTGGAAAGAAAAGACAGCGGGGAAATCGACGAGCCGGAAAAAATCAGAGTCCCCATACAACTACGTCTGAAAGCTTTGCGGTCAAACGAAACTTTTATGGTACATTCAAGGCGCCCCTCTTCGGCACGGGAATTATCTACTTCCAAAAAAGTTTCTCGATGTCGATGCGATCCATTTTCTGGATCCTATGTCCGTTGTATGTCGAAGCGTGTGCCACCCACCACAAGTGATACTACTAGGTACTAGGTACCTCTAATCTAGAAAAAAAAACTGCTCGCGAGCCGAAAGCCCCACGGTGGTACGGTGCCGCTCCGGTTCAATGCGGAATTTTTCAAGAAGAGCTTGTAACGGAAACATGCAGTGCACGATATCAACAGGAAAGACACGAGCGAGCTCAACAGAGACACCGGAAGAAAGAGAGAGCAGTAGCAAGACCAGGAAGATTCTGTCTTCTGTGTATAGACAGCCCGCATAACCTTGTCAAGTTCGTGCATTCCTCGAAAGATTTACGGTCTCATGAGACTTTGGGCTTCTTACTCTTTCCTAGAAAGTTTCCATACCTCTGCCTACCTGACAGCAGAGAGGGGCCGGGTTCGTTGGTGTAAGGTACTGCCGTATTGGGCAAGCCTAACTTCCCTTTTGGCCGGAAAGGAAAAAGTGGAACGGGTGCAGCCTGGAAGCAGCGCGAAGGAGAGCCGCCAATTTTGCCTATTTCACCCCACCTTCGCCCCTCGATCTTCTCACTTTCAATTCAGTCTTCAGCAGAACGAAACATCTTGACAAAAGCATCATCAACCTTTGTTTCTCAGCAGCAGCAGCAGCAGCAGCAGAAGCTAGCACAGGCCTTCGGGTTATCAGCCTGCTCGGGGTTTGGGACATTGCCGTCATTTGCCTTTGTCAAGGCTGCCTCTACCCACGTCGGCAACTCGACTGCCATTGCCACTCACAACGGCGACCAACACCTCCCTTACAGCCAGAATATCCCCTCTCCGGTGAGTCCGGCCTCAACGCCGAGACTCCCATCAAGGGGACTGAGGGCTACAAGGACTACGCGTGACAAGACCAAGTCCCTTCGTGGTCAGCGGCTCTGCCAAGGTAAGATTCCTCGACAGAATACAAGACACAAACACCATTCCCCAATCGAGATCTCCACGAGAACTCATCACAAGCGCTTGAAAACATGCTGGCCAGACTCCATGTACTCATCTTCATGCGAGTCTGATTCTGTTCTTCAAACGCCCATCGTTGTCGCGCGCGATTGTCTCGCCCCTTTCGTCATCCTCAGCCGTCTCGACGGAGAAGCACATCACCCAGGACATACTGA
Organism: Neurospora tetrasperma FGSC 2508; assembly: GCF_000213175.1. Taxonomy (NCBI): domain Eukaryota; kingdom Fungi; phylum Ascomycota; class Sordariomycetes; order Sordariales; family Sordariaceae; genus Neurospora; species Neurospora tetrasperma. Next base: position 5,567,878 of record NW_009799099.1, on the reverse strand, counting down.
TACTCTTGTTACCCCTACGTAGTTAGCACACAAGATTCTCGAAAACTACAAGCCTGGCGACATTGTCATTGTGCATGATTACAACATGACGCTAGAGAGCTGAGAGAGAGACAGCACCCAAACAACAAGAGCGCTACCGAAATGTGCACCACCACCGTCACCATCGCTGATGCCGACGGGTTTTCAAACCTGCCATCCGAGGACGCCTCCATCTCCCTCGTCAAGAAGGTTCCGGCCCGGAAGCTCCATCGCTTCCGACCAACCAGTTGCCATTTCTCTAGCTGCTGCACCCGCGTTCTCGGCTTCCCCTCCGATACCATTTGGGGGCGGTGACTTACCGGCTGGTCGGAAAGTCCATGATTGTGAGCACTGGAAGTCCTTGGTACAAGATTTGACTCTCAAGCTGACTATTTGACAAGCAGCGATGGCTAGAGCCAAAAGCGTTGAGCTCCTGCCGATGGCATTTCGAACAGGAGGAGCAGGATATGGAGAAAGAAAATGCATCTTGTGTGAATGGTCAAGAACATGTATGGTCTTGTGGTTCGCTCAATCAAACATAGTTGGCACCTTCCAGGCTGTGTACCTCTTTGCTGTACTTGCCGGCGTTGTCCGCTGTCCCGCTGTCCCTTCCATCCTGTTTGGTGTCGATGGTGTTCTACACTGACTGCTAACCCTCGACAGCCGCAGAAGATTCTCCACATCATCCCTTTCATCTTCCCCTTTTCTTTTCGTCTTCTTTACACAGGTCGTTAACTGTTTGCTTCTAGGTTCATTGTCGTCGCACCGCGTTGCCAACCTCGCTATTTCGCCCCCGCCTAGCGCCGCAGATTACCCAGCCCACCAATCACGAGCTGTCACAGGACCCACTTTCAACGACATCTGAACGGCCGCAGCCCCTTTTCGTTGTAAACAAAGCATTTCGGTCGCTGCGAAAAAGCGGGAAACAACGAATTTGGTATCAAAATGGCCAAAGCAATTGCGATTTCTTTGATCAGGTGGCGGATAAAGGGGGAAAATGGGAATATGAAAGGAAACGGGACAAAACATCATGATGTACAACGAACGGCTGTCCAGCTTGTGTTGGAGTTCTGCTGTGGCGTTTGCGCTGGATTTCAGGAACAAAAGACAGCGGAGACACGAGAACATAGGTATTACACGGGAGCCAATGGTACATAGCTGTTGAAAAGATTCTTGGTTGATTACACCGTGAGATACGGACATTTAAAAACCAAGCTTGCATTCATCGGATTCCCATGATTGCCGTGACGGATTGCACTGAACATTGGCGAAGAAATGCCGCATGAAACACTCGCGGAAAACACAATCCAATTCAAAGTTCGACAATTCCCACATTTTCAGATTTCATGAAAAGTGCTTTCTCATGCTGATCTGGGTAATTTGCATCGGGCTATCCACCCTCGCTCTCTGGAACGGCGACTTAACATGGGAACATCAGACAAAGTCTCGGTGACGGACTTTGTTCACTCTGGACACAGATATAAAGCTGATTCCACCGACCAAAACATGATTTCAACCGAAATGACTGGAGCAATCTCTTGGTAGCCTCTTCGACGCAGATAATTACAAAATGATATCAGGCACAAAATGATATTAAGCTCACGGACTGGTGCTCAAAATGATGGTGAAGCTGGTGATCACTGTCACATCACAATGAAAATTGGATCAACTGGTCCCGTTTCCGGGCGCAGACTCGTGTTTGAAAACCGGTTAAGCTGGCAACGCCCTTGGATCATAGAAAGTGTTTTCAGTTAGGTAATCATTTGGATTGGCGCTCAGGCGCAGGTTTCCGGCGTGGAGACTGGAGAGTGGAACGATGGATCGAGCTCACGAAATCACCAGCAACAAGCCAAACGGCCAAATCACTGTGAAAGCGACGTGATATGTCCAGTGGAAACGACAGGCGTGGAACTTCGTAGCAAGGCATGTCCGATTTACAGCTATAGCTGATGACACTCCTACAAGCTTGGATCGCACTGAAATAAAATGATTGCCCGGTCTTTCAGCACTCTTCTCCAACGCGCCGTTTCAAATCATGGTATACTGCGCGCAGAATCTATTGTGCTTTCAATGTGCACAACACAGTAGTAGATGGTCACTTGCAGATGATTCCTGGCCCGAGTCTGATGAAAACACGATACCTGGATTCCGAGAAGGAGCTCAACCAGGCCTCACTGCTCATTTACCCGTGATTCTGCCCACATCAATGCCCGCTTCAAAATGAAGCTGACAGAATCTGCTTTCGATATACCCAGCAGCACAGTCACTTGCAAATAGCTTCCGCTTCATCACAGATAACAACACAATACTTAGATTCCCAAGAAGAGCTCAACCAGGGCTCACTAGGTTCCCATCTGCCCGTTGCCTGCCTAGTGCCCCTCAAGCGGTGAAAGAAAGAAGTCAAAGCTCGATGCCGGTACCTGTTTACGTACCTTCCAACCGGCAACCTGTCGCGTCACCGTTTCCAGGGCAAAGCAAACAGTCCAGGCCACAAAACAAAACCACTGACCCACAACAGCTGGTCTGAACTGTTTCGCCAGCCGCCTCAACAGACCAAAGTTCCTGTTGCTTCCCGTCCCATATCGTCACGTCATCCCTCCACAAGGCCAATGAGATTGTTCCCTCGAGGCACAAGGCTGTTCACCGCGATTCTCTTGGTATCTATGACAAATGTATTGCTCCCGTGTGACTCGATATTGTTTTGAGATCCCGTCTTTCTTGCTCAAAATATCTGCAGGTGATGGGACGAGTGACTGTCCCTTTTGCTCGTCCCATTGTTATTATAGACTGGACAAGTACCGGAGAGGGATCAAATCCTTGTCTTCGAGCTTCTCAACCTACCAGAGGGCTGCTTTCTCGAGTTTGTATCTCCACAGATACTTTCTCCTGCTCGTAATTCACAACTTCTGGACTTGTTGAACAACGGGACGAGCAAGTTATTCATCCCAAGCAATTCAAGATGTGAAGAGAACCCCGCAGAAGATTGTCGAGCTCGCCTTTCCCATCCTCGACGAACCAGAGTGCTCCGTTGCCGTAGAGATATTCCCACCGTGCCTTCGTGACCACAGTGAGTAAACCAGTTGCGGGGCTCTGTTTATCTTTCAGCCGTCGTCTGGTCTTCTTTGCTGCCTTTTGGCTTGGCCCAGACCGTCCAGACCGCCCTGCCTTGCGACTGATTCCCTTTTCGGACGGCTGGCATAACAGCTTTTGGTTTTGAGTGGACCCTTTTGGACAGTCTGCCACCGTTGTCCTGCCAATAAGCAGCCTCGTACAGTTTGTGATTGCACACACAACGTCAGAATCAGTCCGCCTGGCCAACAAATGCTGCGCTCTTCGCCCTACTCTTTCGTCCCGTCTTCTGAGTCCCCGTCTCGTACGATTGTTTGCTCCCTTCGAGTACTTTCCTTTTGGCTTTCCCCACCGGGAATTTCTATTCAGGAGGACTGATTCTGTCAGCTGGCGACCCCTTCCTCCTCTTCCTCTCTCTATCCCTCTCCTCTATTTAAACCCCTCCTCCTTCACCTTTCCCTTCTTCTCAAAATTTTCCCTCTTTCCTCATCTCTTGTCACACCCATCTTCCTCCTCTTCCTCTTCTTGTTCATCATCCATCATCACTCACTTTGAGCTTCACATCTTCAGGTAAGAACAGATACTAGCACGAGCAGACTCTCCCATGATGAAAACCAAACTATCTGAGCCGCCAGCCTTGCTGCCTTGATGATACCGCCATTATCTGATTTGGGGAAAAAAACACCTCACCTAACCGGACATCCTTGTATTGTCAAGCAGTTTACTGACGTGTTCTTTTTCTCAGAATCAATCATCATCATCATCATCATCATCATCATCATCATCACCACCACTCATTCAGTCTTCAGCTTGCGACACACACACACAGACACATTCAGGTAGGTCCTACTCCTACTTAGCTTCATTCTTGCGCGGCAGAACCCCCCATGTGGTGATGATGATAACCCATCGGCTCCTTAATGTTGATTCCTCTCTGGTCACGCTCTCAAACGCGATGCCCCATGGGCGAGAGTGGGGATGGTACTGATACCGCGGGTTCTGTTCACTCTTCGTTTTCTGACTTGGTTTGTTTCGTGTTCGGTTTGGCTAACATTCTTTGCGGTCATCATCTCAGGTCTTCATCATCACCATCATCGGTCTTCGATCCTCAACAGTCAGCATCTCTCACACACTCTTTCATCAGGTAGGTGCACCTACTTAGCCAAGCCTTGGGATGTGGGATCGGTATCAGGACCACGGGGCGTGCATGCCAGGGACAGGTGGCTGTGCTGAACAATGACAATGTCAATAACAAGACCCTCCGGGACCGAGTCTGGGGTGACCAAGGAGGATGGGCCTTGGCTAACTTTTTCAGTTTGATTGCAGGTTTTCATTGTCTTCTTCGACTCGATACATTGGTGTGGGCAGCTTTCGTGCGACCGGGGGCTGCGGGGGGGCTGTCCGGGACTTTGTCCTGGGCACCTCTCCGCGGTTCTCCTCTCTTCATCGACTGTTGTCTTGCCTTCAACAACAACATGAACTTCAAATGTGAGTAGACCCGCCACCTACTCACTTAGCCCAGCTAGACTCCTCCTTGCATGCCAAAGCTTGGATGTTGTCTGGTGTCTGTGCCTGTTCCAGGGAGTGGTGACCTTGGTTCAGGAGGACTGTTGGAGAGTGCCCTTCGAAACTGCCTCCTCGTTGCTTCACACAGTCGACATCCATTACTCGAGACGTCGTCAACCTTGTTTTATGGATTGGGCTAACATTATTTTTGTGGCGGTCAGGTTGTTTTCGCTGCGATCAATGCGAAGTTTCAGTTTGCACAGTTCAACGACACAGCGACAAAGACATCAGTCGCCGGCGCCTGCGACCGCTGCACAGCCTACAAGTCAGCAACAGAGTCCACACATCAACAAGTCATCTCTCGACAACTCTTTGCACCAAATAAGTTTCTCTCGCTCACCTGCTCTGCCATTTGTCACTTTTGTCATGATGAGAACGAGTGGTCACATACGATTTTTTGTCCCTGTGTCATAACTACCTGAAATTAGCCGGAGGTTGTGCATAAGCCAACATTTCCACGCTGATGGAGGAAACCACTCTACCTATCGTAGATAGCGTGGGCGTCCCATTCTTTTACTTCAACTCTGAGACACCTTTCATTGACACCTTTCTTTGACTCTTGAGCATCTGATTTGGTCATTGCTAACGTTTTCATCATGATGCTCACAGGTGTCCTGGCCACCGCCGCCCAAGACGGTTCAAGCTCATTTCGTCAGTCTGGTCAGCCAGCAACTTCCACTTTGTAAGTGTTTGTCTCTCACCTGTTTGTGCTTTCCTTGCCAATGATGAGAAAGAGTGGCCATCATACGATCTTTTTCGTCCCTGTGGCATCATGCACATTTCTGAAATGAACAGGGTGCTGTAAATTGGCGGTGGTGCTTTGGAAAAGGAGATTCGGCATCTGCGCTCAGCATCTCCTCGTTGATGCACAAAATCACTCTTGTGCTGTAGATAGCGCGGGGTGGGATCATCACACTTAAAAACTCTGAGGCTCTGGTCATTGACACTTGTCTTTAACACTTTCGGTCTTGGACCGTCTCACTTGGCCATTGCTGACCATTTCTGTAGCAGGTACCAGGACGGCCACAAACTTCCACTAAGGTACGGACAACTTCAGCGTAAGCATTTCTTCCTGTCTTTGTTTTCCCTTGCTTCGCCATGATGAGAACGAGTGGCCAGCATACAATCTTTTGTATGTGTGGCGAGTCTGAAATCAACAGGGTGCTGTAAACTGGCGGTGGTGCTTTCGGCATCTGCGCTCAGCATTCCCTCGCTGATGGACCAAATCACTCTACTGCAGATAGTGTGGGGTCCGATCTTTTCTCTCTAACTCTGATGAGGCGGTTTCATTGACACCAGTCTTTGACTTCTTGAGCATCTCGCTTGAACATTGCTAACTTTCCGTGTTCAACATTGCGCTCACAGACTTCCACTGCCAACGCAGGTTTTCCAGGCTCAGATTGTCAGTCTGGCCAGGGATCATCAACTTCGCAGCCGCCCCTGGTCGGCCAAGCAGTACGCTCGCGAGAGAGATTTCCGCAGCCCCTCGCAGAGTAAGTCTCAGTCTTCAATCTGTGTCGTCGTCCTGTTTCGAGTAGTGTAGATAGATTAATAGCTGCGGGAGGGCTGTTCGGGTCGTTGGCCTGGGCACCTTCCCGCGGTGACCTGCAAAGGAAACCTTGTCCCAGTTCAAGGAGTGTTGCTATCGCGTGGTTCCCTACGGTCTGCCGGGGAGTCGACGATAACAGAACACGAACCACCTCAGCCCCGTGCCAGCAAAGGCTTTGTCTCTGACGGACGGCATCTGAGAAGATTCTGTAGGCGCTAGGGAGTACCCCATAAGCGTCAAGGGATGGCCCGGGTGGGATCTGAAAGTCATCATGAGCTTGTGTCTTCGTCATAGAGACAACCAGCGGTGAGTCGACTTCCATTCCATGGTTTTTTTTTTTTTTTNNTTTTCAACACACAGGTGCTTCCATGATGATTGCTTTGTTCTTGATCTACTCGATTGAGGGGGACAAGCAGATGCTTGAGATCCCGACTGAAAGTTTTGGAGATTTTCTGATTCGAAGCAATGTCTTCTTTCTTCTCAAGTCAGCTTGCGTCTGGGGAGAGCTTTTACTGACAGTGCTCGCTGCGGTTTTTCGGTCTTTTCTCTCCATGGCTCGCATGGCGAGAGATTCCAGTAAGTCATACACCCTTTTGCTTCCTCCAGCCTGGCCAATGATGACCCAACAAACTTCTTTCTGTTCTTGCTTCGAGAGCGCAAAGCTTCCACAGTTGAGGACTGTCACGGCTCCATGAGAGTACAACACGTACTGAGGCCGCCAGAATTGATGCAACACTTGTTGGTATTTCTTCTCATTGGTTCTTTGCTGACATTGTGCTTTTCGCAGGTTTTCGACTGGATCTCTCCCCCCAAGGTCTTGCTGCAATTCATGGTCAGAAACTTAGAGGTAAGCAAGTCAGACATTCCTTTTGCCCCTCCCACTTATCGCCTGCACACCATGATGATCAAACAATCTGCCTTATTCGTCGCTTTGAGAGTGCAAAGCCTCCACAGTCAAAAACTGTCACAGCTCCATGAGACCAACCAATACCAAATGCACTGATTTCACCAGGCTTCCTTCAACACTTGTCGGCATTTCTTTTCTTTGGCTGTTTGCTGACATTAACGTCATCGCAGGTTTTCGGTCTCACTTCATGCTCAGAGAATTGAGTAAGTCATACCCCTTTTGCTTCTCCCACTTCCTGTTCGCATATGATGACCAAGCAATCATCCTTCTTCTTAATTTGAGAGCGCAAAGTCTTCACAGTCGATGACTGTCACGGCTCGATGATACCAAAATCGCAATCTGATCCACCAACACGTTATTTCAGAGCACTTGTCAACATCTTTCATAGCTTGGGCAGTTCACTGACGGTTCAGCAAATACTGCAGTTCTCTCGCTTCCACTTGGCCGCAACTCAACCACTTGGTAAGTCTGTCACTTGATCTTCACTTCCACCCCATCGCTCGCCATCTGATGATCACCCAATTATTTCTTGTACATCTGTTTCTGAGAGTGCAACAATTCGACACTTCGACTCCTTCATGACGCAAAAAACCAGTTCTGAGGCAAAGCAACAATAATTGCACTTGCATCTGAGTCTTTGACTTTGGCAGGATACTAACTGCCTTGCTTCTTTCAGGCACTTGTCCTTCTTCCTCTGGCCAACACAAGCAGCACTTTGGTAAGTTCACTTCCTTTCACTTCCACCCTATCGCTTGCCACCTGATGATCACCCAAAATTTCATGTACATTTGCTCCTGAGAGTGCAACACTTCGATCGACACCTTCATGATGTAAAAAAACCATGCCTGAGGCAAAGCAACAATACCCGCACTTGCATTTGAGTCTGTAAATGATTATGACAGGATAGGTACTAACTGCCTTTCATTTTTTCAGGCACTTGCTCCTCTTCTCCATTCGACAGACAAAAGTTGGACCTTGGTAAGTCACCACTTTTCTCTCACCTCCTTTCACTCCCACCCCAAGCTTGAATATGATGAAACCAAACTTTTCCCATGTTCATGTTCTGAGAATCCAACACTTTCGACTGTTCAATGACAGAGAAAAAAGACCCATGCCAATCTGAAACCAAGCCACTTTGTCTGCCTTTGCAATCACTTCGGTACCAGTTGACTTCGATCGCGGCTAACAGCAAAGTCTTTGCAGGCACTCGCCTCCTTCGCTGCTCCCCAACGCTTTCCGTCAACGAGGGCATAGCCCAGGGACTACAACAAGAACTCGGCAAGTTAACTCTGAATCCATGCTCGACACTAGCCACAAGCACCTTCACCACAGCCTGGCTTATACATGATGAGACTTCCTCACAAACCCAGGGGTTCCTCGACTGAGGGGGTGATTCCCCAAGAGCCCAATGCAGATACTCACCCTGGTGATCTGATCTCAAAGCCAGCGACCTCCACTTGGCTCTCACTTGTGCTTTCTGTTGATTGCTCTTGCTGACCACTTGGCTCCTTTGCCTTTGTTCTGCTGCACAGGTGTCCCATCGTTCGAACTCCTCAAGCCCGCGAAGAAAGTCTCAGCGGTAGGCGACTCCTCCCAGTGCTCCCGAGATCACCAGCGTCAAATACCTAGAGGTACCCAGCAGCTTGCCTGTGATGACAAAAAACCAGCGTTCTTGTACTCGAGAAGCATCAACATCGCTCGATGAAGACAAATCGGCAAGTGTCTGAGGCAGCAATCAACAACTTGGGTTCCATCTTTGACGCTGGTGGGGAATGACTTTTGCCTTTTCGGTACAGTTACTAACCGCCAGCAACATACACTTCTGGTTGCAGGTTCTTTCGCACCTACCTCTAGGTAGTCATTCGTTCAATCCAAAAGTGGAAGTCGACGATGTTTCCGCTACACCATACCCGATACTCCATCTTGGACAACCGAGCGATGAAGCCAACAAACGACGAAGAGAACAAAATGCATGGCAACGCGATCGAAGAGAAAGAAAAGTAAGCCGCCTGTCCTGTCCTGCGCAAAAACCACACCAACGAATTCCATGATGAAAACATCTTCAAGTGAAGCCCGAAAACAAAAAACATATTTAGCCATGAGGACAAGAAAGACTCGTACTCATTCCACCTGACTGGAAGCACCACGCGCCACTCTCTAACGCAAACACTTGTTTTTGAGAGTTTCAGCTAACTGCCGCGCTCGCAGCGAGCTTTAGAAAAGAAGCAAACCCAGCAAACAGCGAGAAGCAATCCCGCCTTCAAGTCTTTCATGCACTTGCCGTCTTCAAGAGATGGGCAAAAAGCTTCTCGTTAAAGGTACGTCGTTCGCATCTACCAGTTCCCTTCGTTAGACCTGCTTCTTTCCATGATGACAAAAGTCTTGACTTTACAAAGAACCTGTTCCTTCTGGGGTTGGTTCAATGATGAAACAAAGAACCTACGAGCTTTTCTCTGATTTTGAAGCATTCATCTCGTTCGCCTATCAAAAACGCAGAGCTTCAACCTGGGATCGATGTTGCTAATCCATCTTGTCAGGCAACCACCCTCACCTTCTCAACCTTGAGAATCTTCTTTGATCCCGTTTGCGAGGTAAGTCGTTCGTTCGTGTATCTGTCGCTTTTCTCCTCGTTAGCTCTGCTCCCTGCCATGATGAGCCAAGTCAAAGCTTCTACACTTGCAAAGAGAAAGTCACTTTGTGACGGGCTCAATGAAGACACAGAGATCTGATGTGGATGGAGACGCTCACCGCGCGTACATAACCGGGCACTTCCTCTGAAAGGAAAGCATGTTGCTAACCACCACACTTGACAGCAACACTGCCTTGAACCATTTCATGGAGGCCCAGAGACTTCCATCTCAACTGCAAGGTAAGCGGTCCATCATCCTCTTTCGCCTTGCCAGCTCCCTTTCCATGATGAACACAAATCTTAGACAAACATGTCAAAGAGCCATCACTTTGTGGTTAGCTCAATGACGACACAAAATTGCTTAAATCTGACCTTGGAGCACTTACCGCGCTTGTCATCGCCACTTGCCGGCTAAGATCCCAGTGCTAACCATCTGCCAACCGACCTTTAGCTTTCCGTGCGCGCCGCCGCCTCGTACATTGTTGTGCTCATCGACTCTTGCCCGACCGGTCTCGACTTCCCTCCGAGCCGCGCCCGAGGACGGCATCCCTACTCCCTCCTTCGGGCTAGTGGGCGCCTGAGGGCCGGTTTCGAGTCCACCTACAAACCTCACCATCACCGCATCACACTTCAACCTGTGGTGCGGTCGCCCAGCCTGCGAGCTTAAGGCCCCGAAAGCTTCTCTCCCCATCAACTGGGGTAGAGTTAAGCGGGCAGCGACCGCAGGCTGGGCCGGGCTGGGCCGCCCACCGATTGAACTCGTCCTCCATCTCCTCCGAATCTCTCTCGTACCGAGTCCACTGCAGCCTCGCCCGCATCTCCCTAAACCGACCAAACCCCAATGTGCGCTCCGCGGCAGGGCCGTTCTTCAAAGATTTCCATGGCAACAACATGCGCCGCGACCACAGCAAAACCCCCTGCTTCTTATCTGCTTCCTGGCAAGACTCGCCCAGTAGCAAAGCCAGCCCCAAAGCCAGAGCCTACGAAGGCCAAACCAGCAAAATCGTTGGTCAAGGCAGAAGCAGCAAAGCCATCTGCCGCACTGTCTGCGTCAGAATCTAGAGGTAGTGACAAGGTCAGTCACCTCACCCTTTGGTTGTCGTCTCAGCTTGTACTGACCAGCTGTCTGTTACAGACGAGGACCTTGGCCTGACAGGTGTTGAGACTCCCCGAAAATCGTCATCTGGACCCGTCGTCCGAACTTTCAAGCCCGCCTCACTTTTGCGCTGGCACTTTTAAACTTCCATGGCTTGAAGTACTTTTCTTCTCTAAGGCCGCTGCCGCCAAGAAGGATGAGTCTTCTGACTCATCCTCTTCCGAGTCCTCTTCCGAGTCTTCTTCCGATTCTAGTTCGGACTCTTCTTCCTCCGACTCTTCTTCTGATTCCTCTTCCGATTCGGATTCGAGCTCTTCTTCCAAATCTGACTCCTCTTCCGACTCTTCGTCTGATTCCGACTCCAGCTCGGACTCCGACTCTGACTCTTCTGAGTCTGAGGCTGAGAAGAAGGAAGTCAAGAAGGAAGCCAAGAAGGCTACCAAGTCTGACAGTTCCTCGAGCGACAGGTCTTCCAGCGATTCTTCGTCCGACTCTGAGGACGAGAAGAAGACCGACAAGAAGAAGGCCACAAACGAGAAAACAAAGAAAAACACCAAAAAAAAAACGAGAAAAACAAAGAAACAAAAAAAAATTGACAAATCAAAAGACCAAAAAAAACGACAAAACATGAAAAAACACAAAAAAACCGAGAAACGAAAAAAAGAAAAACGAAAAAGAAGGAGGCCTTCGTCACTCTGTGTCTCTTCCTACAAGCACATTCAGAATTGACTCAGTCTAACTTTTGCAAATCCAAGAGCAAGAAGGAAAGGGAGATGTACAAGGAAACACACCTGGCAGGGAGACAAGATGAAACGACAGGTACCTACATACCTTTTTGTTCTTAAGGGAACAGTTCACTGCCGATGATGATTGGCAAAGGTCAGGCCGAAGAAGGCCGAAGAAGGGCGAGGAAGGAGAGGAAGAGGACAATGGTGAAAGAAGCCCCAGCCAGCCTGGCACCTACTCAGGAGCCGGGCGCGGCCTGGCGTCTTCGGCAGTACCGGCCTGAACGTCGGCTGCATTCCTCCCTCCACTTGCAAGAAGTTCGGACAACAGTTTCAATGTTCAAATCGTTGCCCACAAAAAGGTGGCCATCTCAACAACTCCCATCTCTACCACCAGATGCTCCACGACTCGAAACATCGCGGTATTGATGTCGGCGATGTCAAGCTCAACCATCACGGGCGCCAGTTTCAGCCACCCAGCCAGCCGACATATTGCCTGCTCCATCTCGACCGACGGCACAGCTAAAGGTGTCGGACCCAACGTGACCAAAAACCCATTTGGGTTTGCCAGTCATTGACTCCAAGGGAAACCAACACGAACTTGATGACACGGGGTCTCCCGTGAGAAAACCACGAGGCACACAATGGGACCCAACCCGTTGAGGGAAGCAGCTAGTACCTCTGGGCATGACCTGTATATAAGGCCCGTCAACGGAGCCTTCAGCTTCCTCAACAGTTAGAGAAGGGAATCAACAATCATGACATTCATCATCCATCGGGTGCTACGCTGGTCCACGCATCACTTGATGTCAAGACATTCATGGGATGAGCATCGCCTAAACATAGCTATGTCTCTGCTCGACTTGAACTTGTGGAATACGGCACGGCGTGGGCGCCGCCTTTCTACCCCGGCATGAACATGTACCAGCAACAAGTAAAGAACCCCCTTCCATTGCCGGGGTAGAAAGGGAGGGCGGTAACAGCAAAGTTAGCTGGCTTCTGAAAAACGGGACCTTCTGGAGATGTCCTTGGGAAGTGGAAATCCAAAAGACTGGAGAAGATGCGGACCAAGCTGGAGGCCAAGTTGTCGAACGAACCTCTTGAGAAGAAGAAAGGAAAAAAGAGGAAGAAAGATCAGCACCCGTAACACGAACAACACAAAAACAGCGCCCATTGCACCATCACAATAAACAAGTCGAGTCGGTATAGGGTGGTTCGCTCTTGTTGAACCTCCCACAGGAAAGACTGAGGTGAATACCCGAACCACCATATTCAGACTCCCCGAAAGAATTGACACCGAAAGGCAAGAGGTAGTTCAAGGTGCCTGGTTTTGGTTAGGTGCAGACTGCGGTCGTGCCAAGCGCAAGAAGAGAGTCGATCCAACAACGCAACGCGGTCCATTGTCATCGCCATCGCCATCGCCATCGCCATTGCCTTTCTAACACCAGATCTTCAGTTTCACCCATCCAGCTCTTCAATCTCGCTGAAACCACCGGCAAGGCCACATTGTCGTTGGCCGTGCAAGGCAGCTAGCTCTTTGACTCTTTGGCTCGCCCTTCACGGCCCAGTCCAGAAGAAGTGCCAGCGCTCGTAGGTAGAAATAAGTGAGTGGAAGAGGCGGACCTCAAAGTTCGGACAACGACAACGCGTCAGTCCAAGTGACGCGAACCTGCCAAGGAGGTACTTTCCGGGAGCCATTCAATATCGGAGTTCTTTCTTCTGGGCCTATACAATTCACCCACAACAAAAAGACACCAAACACTTAACAAGCTGGGGCGTCCTATACGTCGTAGAATGCGGAACTCCGACGACACCAATCGCAAGAAGAAGCTGATCCCCGAACTCGGTTTCTGCGAAGAGGTAGCGCTAGTGGTGTGGGGAAGAAGAAGAAGAAGAAGAAGAGAAGATAGCAGCCGTCTTCCAAGCTGCAGACCGAGAATTTCATCGCGAGGGAGAAGATGAGGCTTGTGGCGAACATGTACCAGCCACAAGTAACGTTCCCTTCCATTGCTGTGGTGGGTGTCAAGGCCCGCGAGTTGGAGAAGATGCGCGCCAAGCTGGAGGCCAATGTTTTCTAGCCTAGCCAGAGCCCGCTTGGTCACTCGAGAAACCCGGAGCTAAGTCAAACGAATATGGAAGCTGGATCTGATATCGGAGTCTACCAGTTAGTAGTAGGTAAGTTCTTCCTCTACCCAACAGTCACACATACCTACCTTCCCCATCAGCCATACCCAGCCCCCCCCCACACACACACACAGCCCTTATGCACAACCGTCCGGCAAGCCCAGTCTTTCCGGTCTCGAGTCCACGACCGGGAGGGCTGTAGGACCCTAGATCACAAAGGAAATCCCACATGCCGAAGAACAACGTGTCGTGTCTCTCCAGCGATGCGGAGATCTGTTGAATATCTACCTTCGGCGATCAAGTTTCCTTCGTCGTTTGGAATAGCAGTTCTTACATTCCCCCGCTCACTTTCCCCCATTCATCATTTCTCTCTTGGCTGTTGAGGGTTCGGGGGAAACAAAGAGCACTTGCTTCAATGATGAAAACCATTGATACATAAACTGTGAAACAACCACTTGCTCGCAAGGCGAGGAGGGGGTTCATGAACACCATACTGAAAAGAATCTGATGAGAAGCAAGTGCTTGGAATGCTGATAACGACCAACGCGTTAAATTGGGTTGGGAGAGCGAATGCTAACACTGATTGCAACGCAACAGGAGACGACTACCCAAAGACCAACAGCAACCACCACCGATAGACTCGACAGCCCGACCAAGACAGCGACGCAGTCAGTTGGCCATCACAACTGGATCGGCCGACCTTCGATTCAGCAATTAACCTTCTTCAACAAAAGGGCATGTCTGAGTAGTACCAACGGAAGTGGAGGAACGGAAAAATGCTGGAAGGGTGCGGTATAGGGAAGCCGGAACGTGTGCAAACTCTGCCTTGTAACAATGACAATACTATCACATCAACAACGAGAAGATCGAGCAAAACCCAGCAGGGCATTAGTGGTTTCCCAGTAGCGAGCGGTGTTTGGGGTCAGACGGGGTCAGTAAGTTGACTTTCCTCCAATCCACAGGCGTTCCCGACAACCGAACAGCCCCAGTGCATTTTCATGATGTACACCCTTACATATGACTACTTCTGAGTTTCTTCGGAGCAATGAAGGCAAATGTTGATGAGATCTGATAAAAACGGCACCACCACTTGGCTGAAGCACCTCCTCTCTTTTGAGAGATCACTGCTAACAGAGCATACGTTCTCCCAGGAGACCCCTCGATCACCACTTCGACTCTTGGTCCTGGGTACTGTCTTCAGCCAACACCGTAGCTTGGTAAGCAGGGAACTTCCCGCTAATGTGAAGACTTGCTCCATGATGAAGACCACTGCAAAGCATCTGTAAACCGAAAGGTTGATGATGACAGGCAACAATAAACCATATAAACCAAATGAGAGCGCTCTGAAAACAACATGACTGTGCATGTCCTTGTAAATCACCGTTTCTTCGGGCAGTACGGATGATAACCACATGTACCTGTCTCCAAAGCAGGACTTGCGAGCCGATATAGGCCACTGGAGCGGTAAGAAGGAACTGACACCGTAATCTGGTAAGCAGACAAAACCTCCCATAGAATTGCGAGTTGCTTCATGATAAACACCTACGCACCAGTTCGGAGATCAAGATCGATTCGATCGATGAGAAAGGCACAAAAACAACCAAGAACAGTCTGAAAAGCAAAACACTTGATCAACACTCTTTTGGAGTTTGCCGTTCCATAGCGAGTACAGATGCTGACCATATTCGGCCACGTTGGGAGCAGGACTCCATGCCCAAGTGGGCTATTATGGGCGTACTGGCACCGCGTCCACGTCCTCGCCCTACCCAGTAGGCCCGTGATATGTCCGGGCTGGACAGGGCTGCGGAATTAGGGAAGACGAGGATTAAGCTGGTTAGAAGACGAAGAAAGAGAGGCGGCATCGTGAACGTATTCAGGCTGGTTGGACTCGGCTGAGGCATTGTGGAAGACGCCACCACGAAAGGCTAGCTGGACATGAAAAGCAAGATATTTCAGGTAGAAAGGAAATTGGGAAAGGCTGTGAGACAGACTGAGAAGGGCGTTAAGATTGATGCTGGATGGACATGCGGGTGAAAGCTTCGTCTGGGGAAAGAAGATACCTTCCCCGTTCCGAGCTTCCTATGTGACATTTGTGTGAATGTGTGGCTGTGGCACTTCTAGAGGGAAATGAACTCTGAAATGTGGGAATATTTCTAGCAACGATGAAGAAACACTTCGTGATTTCGTGATCGTGATGGAGAGGTGGAGATGGCAATGGCATCTTGACTTGGGTTTTGAGGTTGTTCAGTGCTGAACTTCAGCATTGTTTGCACATGTTCGCCGACGTGCTACATCGATGTATTCAACGTCAAGTGACTTTCTGAATTCGTAGAGGAGGCAACGTAAGTAAAGTATGGGTGGTGAAGAGTGAGAGGCGGAAGGGTAGATGGTGATTTTGATGTTTGGAGGTTTAACTTTGTGAGATTGTTTCACAGTCGAGTCTCGCAGGTCGATCATTTCAAACGCAGTTGGGAAGTTGGAATGCAGTGAGCGATTGCACCCTCAACTGGGACCTCGGTTGGACACGAGAGGACATTCAGGGTTGCAATATCAATACTATTCTATTTAATTGATGCAGCATCAGTGCCGAAGTCTGTTAGTACACTAACTTCAACCTAACTGTGTCTCCTACTCTTCTGGCCCGTGCACCAGCGCCTCCTGTGCCTGCCGAGGCCTGCGTTGCTGCGCCTCTTTTCCTGTCATTTCTGTCGGTCGCACAGCGGACAGAGAGCGGCAAGTTCCATTCTTAGAAGCACGGATCACACCCTCCCAGAAAAAAAAAACACGACGAAGGAGGCAGTGCAGAATGCTGACATGATTGAAGGAGTGAAGATCGCGCCAATCGTTCTCCTGTAGATCATGGATTGGCTGGTCAGGATGTTTTTTGTGGAATTTCGGGGGGCAAGCAGAGGCCTGCGAAGCAAAGAGCCACCATAATTTTTAGCGAGCAGCGAACGAACAAGCTGAAGGTCGGGAGGTCAAAGTTCACAACGAAAGGTGTGAGGACCAATTGTTGATTCGTTGACTCGATTCGACACGACACATTCAATTCGCAAATAAGATGCAAAGTTAAAGACAAAAGTTGAGGCGTGAAACTGGACCCGCAGTTTCGGATGCTGGCATCCGGACGTCATTTAGGTTTGGAAGCAAAACACTGACTGACTGCTGACAACAAGGACTGTGTGGACATTCGACGCAAGTTTCAAACGGGTGGCACTGGAGATTTCAAGATTGAGCGATAGGGTAGAGGCAATTGAGATATCCTGGGGGTGTAACAACTCGCGGCAGGCGGTCTACCTGTGTGTCGCTTGAAGCTCAATTTCAAGATGCATGCACAAATCGGGGGGATCGTCTTTGCGTTTCATGTTGCGATTGCTTTCAGGAGTTCATTCATGTCAGAGTAGGTAGCATTCTCGTCATTCATTTTCAATTGAAGGGGAAGATGAAGATGAAAAAGAAGAATATGTAGAAAACCAAAGCCAACATTCACAAATTGTGCTCCACGTCATAACCCATCATGGTCGCCAACTTGACATCGAATTGAAATCGAAATGGGCACAAAAAAGTTGGCCAAAGATGGGTGCCCGCCAAGCTGCCAAGCTGCCCAGATTTCCAGGAGACAGCCGCCCATGCCTCCAGTGCCGCGAGCATTATGTACCCCTGATGCGCCAAGCCGGCTCCACTGAAAACAAGCTCACACCAAGCAAAGCGGGACCCGCTCGAGCCCGCTGGGCCGAGAAGGTGTCGTCGATCAACCAAGCTTCTTGCTGCTGTGCCAAATCCAAGCTTTGCTTAGTTGTTGGCGACAAGACTGGACCAAGGCTTGTCGATCGCGCGGATTGGATGATAAGAGATCTCTTGGAAAGGCTTAACAAACAACGAAGCGTTTTTTGGCCATCGTTGTTGCATTTTATCATCGTCTTTTGTGTAGTAGCGTACATGGAAATACGAAGAGACGGAGCATGACAGAAAAGAGGAAACGGAAAATCCGGGAAATAACGTCGGGGAATTTCAGTTAGAGGGTGCCAATTGTTCTCTCCGGGGTGAGCAGCACTACGGTAACATCAGCCAGCCAGAGTCCCAGACTGCGAAGAAGTGCGAACGTGCCAGAAATGGGGTTGCGACTCCGCCTACCTGCCCTTCCCGTATCGGGCGTTGGCGTGTGTGCCGCCGCTGTTGTGAGCGCCAAACGACCTGGAGAAAAAAAAAAAGAATGGGATACCAAATGAATGTGCGCTTTGAAGCTAGGTCGACGCTTTGGCAGTAATTGAAAGTGATGAACGTCAACCGCCAACCAGGGAAACATGTTCATCCTTCATTCCGACCCCATCTTCATCCCATATTTCCCTCAGCCCCCCTATCTCAACCAACGGAATGCTTGAAATGGCAGGCCGGCGGAAGTGGCGTCGGACATTCCCTCCTCTTCTGGACGGCCATGTCACGTGCCATCGGGATCATCGATCGACTTCGTTCCCTTGAACTTCTCCTTGAGGGGTTCAATCTTTGGTCGCCAGAGAACGAACGAACCGATCGATGTCAGCCAAACAATCGAACCCCCTGGGCCGGTCGCTCAATGCCCGTTCCTTCCTCGGTTGGTCCACAATGCTGGTTGTCTGCCCCAGGTTCGGTAGAGCTTCCACGACTCCTCCCAGAGAAAAAGGGTAGGTCCTCTCTGGAGACGAGTCCACACATTGTCAACAGGCGAAATGAAGATGGCACACGGATACTGCAACGGTGCGATGGCGGTCAACGGCCTTTAAATCTGGTCAACATGGTGATGCACACGGGATTTACATGCATGCTGCATCGACTTTGATGGAATCCCGGCAGTATCAAACGAAGCCGTGTTGTGGCCGTTGGCGTATCAATAACAATTCATTGAATTCAATGTGTTTCTGTGTCTCCAGACATGAGCGACGAAACCGGGCAAAGAGGAATCCAGAACTCCTCCCCCAATGTCTGATCATCCCTGCGTTTACGAATTACACTACGCTACAAATTCCACATGCGACGAAACCCACTCAGTCCCCATGTAGACGACTCCACTTGTCGGTTTCGAGTTCATCTTTTACGGTGCCGTGTGGCGTTGGAGACATGTTGAAGGCTAGAACACTGGAAAGCTCCCGAAAGGAAAAACATAATGGTTGGCCGGTGAGTTCTGCGACACAGAGATTAGGTTGCCAGTGTGATGATGGTCGCATCATTGATAGGTAGGTAGAGGTAGTTGGACGATTTCGCGAGTCTGTGCTGCTGTCAACTGTTTGGCGTAGGTAGAGGCCCCTTCCACTGCACTGCATCGTCTGCTGCAGCAGGCATGCGTGAGCGGACTGGAGACATCGATGGGCCCGTAGGTTGCTGGGGTTCTTGACCCACTCCCTCCCCTCCCACCACACCACCGGGCTGACCGGCCAATAGCGGACCCACCACGACACACACGCTGACGCACAGACCAACTTGGTCTCCATTTCCACGCTTGCCAATCTCCGTCGCCTTCTTCTTTCCTCCTTTTTCCACCGCATGTCCCCCCCCCCCAAGTCCTGAGCTGTTTCCATTTTCCATTTCCTCCATTTTCTCTCCATTCACTCACTCCTGCCCATCCACCCAAAATCATCCATAGAAGGGGGCTGAACACATCATAGAGGTCTTTCGCTACTGCCTCTTTTCATTAGTTCTATCTCTTCCCACACTCTTTAAACAACATAATTACACGATACACTCGGCCGACAGCTGGAGGATAATTCTCGACATACTTTACGCCGCATCTTCACCCACTTTCTGCGCCGAATAGAACACCGCCTTTAATCAACATTTTGACACACAGCAAAAATGGTTACCTCTAAAGCCGCCATTGTCGCGGGCCTCACCCTTGCGGGCCAGGCTTCCGCTGCTCTCCAGCCCATCGTCATGAAGGTAGGCATACCACCACCGTCGCACCCACGAAGCGCCTCCAATGCTAACCACACTCGATTCCACAGGGCAGCAAGTTCTTCTACGAGAACGGCACCCAGTTCTACATCAAGGGTATTGCCTACCAGCAGGATGCTGCTGGCGCTGGTGGCGAGACAACCACTGGTACCTTCAAGGATCCTCTCGCCGACGAGGCCGCCTGCAAGCGTGATGTTCCCATCATGGCCGCCGCTGGTACCAACGCCATCCGTACCTACGCCATTGACCCCACTGCCGACCACAGCGCCTGCATGAAGCTCCTCGACGATGCCGGTATTTACGTCATCAGCGATTTGTCCGAGCCCTCCACCTCCATCAACCGCGACGACCCCAGGTGGGACGTCACTCTCTACAAGCGCTACACCGCCGTTATCGACGAGATGAGCAAGTACAGCAACGTCATCGGTTTCTTCGCCGGTAACGAGGTTTCCAACAACGCCACCAACACCGACGCTTCTGCCTACGTCAAGGCTGCTGTCCGTGACTCCAAGAACTACATCTCGAGCAACGTCAAGCGTTGGATGGGTGTTGGCTATGCCGCCAACGACGACGCTAAGATCCGTTCCGAGATGGCGCACTACTTCAACTGCGGCAACCAGAGCGAGGCCATCGACTTCTGGGGCTACAACATCTACGAGTGGTGCGGTCACAACACCATCAAGGGCTCCGGCTACCAGGACCAGATCGACTTCTTCAAGAACTACTCCGTCCCCGTCTTCTTCGCCGAGTACGGTTGCAACATCCCCGACGGTGCTGAGGGCCGTATCTTCGAGGAGACCACCGCCCTTTACTCTGATGCTATGACTGACGTCTTCTCTGGCGGTATCGTCTACATGTACTTCGAGGAGGACAACGACTATGGTCTCGTCAAGGTTTCCGGCAACAGCGCTAAGACCATGAAGAACTACGACAAGCTCAAGGCCAACGTCCTCGCCGCCAAGCCCAAGACCGTCGAACTCGATTCCTACACGCCCGCCAACGAGCCCGCTGAGTGCCCTGATGTCACCTCCAACTGGCAGGTCACCGGCAACGCTCTCCCCCCTACCCCCGACGAGAGCCTCTGCGAGTGCATGTACAACTCCCTTACCTGCGTTCCTAACAAGGACGTTAAGCCCACTGCCTACGGTGAGCTCTTCGGCGTCGTCTGCGGTAACGACCCCGCTGCCTGCGCTGGCATCCAGGGTAACGTCTCCACCGGTGTCTACGGCTCCTATGCCATGTGCAACTCCCTCCAGCAGCTCGGCTACGTCATGGACCAGTACTACAAGAACCAGAAGTACGCTTCCACCGCCTGCGACTTCAACGGTCAGGCCTCCACCAACGGTGCCGCCAAGACCGACGCTACCTGCTCCGCCGCTCTCAAGAGCGCTGAGGCTGCTAACAAGGTCGCTGCTACCGCCACTGCTGGCACCGGCAACGGTGGTACCAGCGGCGGTGCTGCTGCCACTAGCTCCTCGTTCGCTGCCCCTGTCGCTATGAAGAGCTTCTTCACCGTTGCTGACATGGCCGTTGGTATGTACGTTGTCATCGCCATGGGCGTTGGTGCCGGCATGGTCATGCTCTAAGCAAGTCAAGTGAGCGAAGGGAGAGTCCGTTGGTTGTTGTATACCCAGGAGGTTAGGAGGAAAGCATGTATATGGGGGTTGGTGTGGTCCTTTTTAGATGTCGGTTAGGTTTTTGTGTGTAATAAATTGATGTCGTACTCGCTCCTGAGCACAAGAAAGAAGCCATTTGCATATGTTGGGAAGTCTAATGAGTCTGATTGTCTCTTTCACTGGCGCACCTTTTTCCTTTTTTTTTCTTCTTCTTTTGGTTTGTTTCTGGAAGGGATTGTTGATACCTGGGAAACAGCGTTTAGATTTCTTTCTTTCAGTTTTCCTTAGCACAAAAGGAGGGTTGTTTGTTTGTCTCGGCGCAGCTGGTCATCACATCACCACTTCTGTAGCCATTGATCATTCTAGGATACCTTTTCTTTCTTTTAACAAATATCAACAACGGACAGTTGAATAACATTGCATTGTCTTTTGCCTCCAAGATGGTGTTTGTAAAGTCTTGACTTGACTTGAAAAGCGCACGCCTTCCTCCGTCTCTTGTCTCTTCCTGTTGCGTGATGTGATGTCTTTGTCGTTACCTCAGTCTTTACTTGCCTACCCTCTCGACATTTGCCCGGACAGACAGCCTATCGTTGTCGTTACCTCAGTCTTTACTTACCTCTACCTACTCTCTCGACATTTACCCGGACAGACAGACAACCTATCGAAGTAAAACGCCTCGCCCGTCAGGCCATCCCGAGTCCATCCAACCAGCCAGCAAAGAGGAGGAAGGAAATCACAAAGCGCATCAATCATCCATGCGTGTTCCATGTTTTCGCATTCCCTATATCGTCAGAGCTACTCCAGCTGTAGGGTTGACAATCAGTACATACAGACTTGATGTTTATGCATGTTGTACCGGGCCATCCATTTTCCTGCACAGGGGCATTGAAACCGGCAGATGGCAGATACTAGCAGGAAAATCATGCCTCTAGGTAACCAAAGGGGACCTTGAGTCTCTCCAAGCTGGTGGGTGGTAACTGTACCTAGAGGTAGGTATGGAGAGTAAGTAAGTAAGTACCGCTTCAACTAACGCTTCCGGCTCCCTACCTACTTATCGGCACCTCACCGGCACCGCCGTCAAGACTCAAGACTCAAGACTCAAGACTCAAGACTCAACTACATAGCTCCAACGTCGGCCCTACCTACCTAGGAGCATTATCACGACCCCTACAGATTTGCAGCTCATACATACCTAGCTTAATACCAGATAGGGAAGGGAAGGGAAGGGAAGTAAAGCAAAGCAACATGACTCAACTCAACCGTCCCCGCCGCTGTCCGATATCTCAACTTCTCTATCCATGGACAGACAGCCTTACCTTGTCTTTCGTAACTCGGCTACCCATGGGTAGGTAGGTAGGTAGTGTCCGTGTGTCCCGGACTAATATGATATTTCGAGCATTCGAGGGTCGGGATGGAAATGTGGTACACTACCTAAGGTATAGTCCTTGTCTTTTTTTTATATTCGCCCTTCGTTGCGTTGGTCACTTGGGGCGTCCTTGGAGGTACCGCATAGATTCGGGGCGTTGGGTTTTAGGATCCCAGGAAATCAGACATGGTCTGCAAGCATGATGCAACATTTATGCCCACCCAAATTTCTATGCAAGACGGTGATTCTGATGTCCTCACCTTCCAGCTCTCTTGAGAAAATAGGAAGAAAAGACAGGGCACCAGAAGAATCGAATTTACAGTGCTCCGGGCTCTTACGCTGTCCCCCCACTCTTTTCACCAGGCATAAAAAGCACATATTCGTACAGTATACTTCCAGATTATGTCTGATTTCCTGGGATCCTATAACCCCAACGCCCCGAATCTATGCGGTACTGCGTAGAGAG